>NW_026652296.1:42016374-42108853 GCF_009828535.3 Hylobates moloch
CATTAAAAAATCAGGAAACAACAGGTGCTGGAGAGGATGTGGAGAAATAGGAACACTTTTACACTGTTGGTGGGACTGTAAACTAGTTCAACCATTGTGGAAGTCAGTGTGGCGATTCCTCAGGGATCTAGAACTAGAAATACCATTTGACCCAGCCATCCCATTACTGGGTATATACCCAAAGGACTATAAATCATGCTGCTATAAAGACACATGCACACGTATGTTTATTGCGGCACTATTCACAATAGCAAAGAGTTGGAACCAACCCAAATGTCCAACAACAATAGACTGGATTAAGAAAATGTGGCACATATACACCATGGAATACTATGCAGCCATAAAAAATGATGAGTTCATGTCCTTTGTAGGGACATGGATGAAACTGGAAAACATCATTCTCAGTAAACTATCGCAAGGACAAAAAACCAAACACCGCATGTTCTCACTCATAGGTGGGAATTGAACAATGAGAACTCATGGACACAGGAAGGGGAACATCACACTCCGGGGACTGTTGTGGGGTTGGGGGAGGGGGGAGGGACAGCATTAGGAGATATACCTAATGCTAAATGACGAGTTAATGCGTGCAGGAAATCAACATGGCACATGGATACATATGTAACGAACCTGCACATTATGCACATGTACCCTGAAATCTAAAGTATAATAATAAAAAAATAAATAAATAAAATAAAAAAAAAGAGGTGAGTACGGCTAGACCAAAGGACAGAGATAGGCAAGGTCCTGATGTCATTACATTTCAGCCCCTGATACCTGAAGCCAGACTAATCATAAACTTTTCGATTCCATGTTGCAATGTATTCCCTTTTTAAGCTGAGCCAGATTGGGTTGGCTTTTTTCTAAGAGCACCTGAGAAGCTCATAGCTGATGCATGCTTCTACTTTTTAAAAAAATCCCATCCCATGTAAAGTCTGTTGAAATCCCAAACAGAACCCCAGTAACGCTCTTCCCCAGCCCTTCCTGGCTTCCTCCTGTGTCCATCACAGTGCACTGCTGTGCAGAGAGCTATTTCTTTTCTTTGCATGAATGTCCCTCCCCATGCCATGAACACAGAGCCTCTCAAGTGGCTTCTATGAATCACAGTAATAAAGCTCTAAGAGCCCTGGGGAAATTGTGAATTAAATGGCTATGGGACATAAAAGCTTCAAGTACGAGCTACAAGGGGAGAAGGCTGGCCACTGATGGTGGAGCAAGATAGTTGACAACTAGCCCCCCAAAATACCTGGCTAGCCTGGGCCAACTGACAGCAGAGGCTGGCTCAGTCACACAAAAGCCTCAGATGTCATTGTAGTAGTGCAGTAATGCTTTACGTTGCAATATAGTATTTGCAATGTTGAAAGGTGTCCTGGTTTCGGTTTTCCAAAAGCCAAGTCTGAGACAAGGACTTGGGTGCAAGTAGTTTATTCTGGAGAAAATCCCAGGAAACAGTGAAAGAAAGTGGAAAGCAAGACAGATAAAGGGGAAAAGGATATATAAAAATGCATTACAGAGGTTGCTGCCACTGGTAACAAGGGCAGGATCCCTCTGGAAGCTCAGACATGCATTCAGAATGCTTCCCAAAATTGTCCACGTGAAGAATGAGGCTGTGGCTTCCGTTCCTCACTAGGTGAGGTTTGCTCCAGGAGCACAAACTCCCCAGAGTCCAGGCTACACTTTTTTTTTTTTTTTTTTTTGAGATGGAGTCTCACTCTGTCGCCCAGGCTGGAGTGCAGTGGCGCAATCTCGGCTCACTGCAACCTCCGCCTCCAAGGTTCAAGCAATTCTCCTGCCTCAGCCTCCTGAGTAGCTGGGACTACAGGTACATGCCACCATGCCCAGCTAATTTTTTTTGTATTTTAGTAGAGACAGGTTTTCACTGTGTTGCCCAGGCTGGTCGTGAACTCCTGAGTTCAGGCAATACACCCGCCTCGGCCTCCCAAAGTGCTGGGCAGACTGCACTTTGGAGTGAGTCAAGCTGGCTCCCACCTCTCAGGAAGGCCCTGAGCCAGGAAGCAGAGAGACACATAGCGTATGCTTGGGGCAATGCTGTATTGCAACGAGAGTCTGAGCTTACACTGAACTGGCCCATGGCACCTGAGGCTGGCACCAGAGGAGAGCCGAGGATCTGTCTTGAGGGACACCAAGTGATGTCAGCCCCAAAGGTAACCTTTACCTCATCTTGGAAACAATGTCTCTTAAAACAAGTGGGAAGATGTGTTTGGTCCAGAGCCATAGAAGTGGATAATTTGTTTTTTTTTTTTTTTTTTTTTTTTTTTTTTTTTTTTGACAGGGTCTTGCTTTGTCACTCAGGCTGGAGTGTAGTGGTGGAAATTAGCCAGCTAGAACTACAGACATGCATTTATTTTTTCTTTTAGAGATGGGATTTCACTATGTTGCCCAGGCTAGTCTCGAACTCCTGTCTTAACCTCCCAAGTCGCTGGGATTACAAGTCTGAGCCATCACTGCCCCTGGTCCATAGATTTTCTGATAATGTTCCTCTCTTCTCCTTTCACCATTGGAACTTGACACCAGAACTAAAATATCCTCTTGATGCCTCACAGTGAGAAAGACAGAACCGAGGGGAGGACAGGCAGTGAAACTTTCGTTTAAACACAAAGCCACTTTATTCTTCTCACTTTTTCCTATTCTTTGGCCCATTGCTTGCAACTTTCCAAGTTGGAAACTGAAACCAGCAACAGGAGACTAGCAAGGTTGAATGGAAAGAAAGATAGATCCATGCCCTCTCAGTTTCGGCCCAGAGTCTGAGATCCACTGATAGGTAAGGGAAGGCAGGGAAAGGAGGGAGGATGTGGCTCAGTCAGACCAGGAGGGGCTGATACAAGCAGGACTTTTCCTGGCCACTACCTGCTCCTGCGAAACGGGGAGGCTTGCTTTGCATATTTCAGCCAGAGAGCAACGCCTCTCTCACTCTCATCCCTAGTGAACCCCTATATTTCTAACTGATTAGGCATTTGCCTAAATAATCAGGCTTTGTTTATTTTTCAGACTCCTGACAAGGAGCACTGGTATCTAAGTGCAGACTTCCAATAACTTCCCCCCTTGAAGACAAGCAATATTCAGCATGTAGGTTTGGCTGTGTGCCCCTAGCTGAGGGCTCCTGTCTCATTCTCCACAGTCTGCTCCTTGCGTGGCTTTCTGCTTCCTTCTCTCCAGCCCACATTCTGTCTCCAAAGCCACATGAGACTGTTCCCTTCTCGATGCTGTGAGCTACCCTGCTCATTGCAGCCACTACCAGCCAAGGTCAGCAAGTCCTCTGATGGGAAGCCAGAAAGAAAATCCTTTTCCATTGTTTCTAAAAGTGAAAGAAACAGGAACAAACGTGGGGGGGCGGGGGCGGTGGTCAACAGAAAACACACACACACAAAGGCTGGAGTGGGTGATGGAGCGAGGGATTCTAGGAACAAAGGGGGCGTGTCTGTCTCTTCTGGAATCCCATACGGTCACTCCATGGCAGCAGGATGAGTGGGTGGTGAAAGGGCAAATGGCTCGGGGCAAATATTATGCCTAAAAAGACACGCAGCTTTGTCAGTGCCCAGCACACAATCTCACAGAGGCAGACACTGCTGCAGTTAGAGCTGTGTTACATTCAGAAATAATTGTAAGAGCAACAGCAGTAGTTAGCGTAAAGTGGGTGGGATTAGTAAATGTCCCCATCATAGATACCACACACATTGTCTTTTTCTCAAGATCCCTTCCACCAGTCCCCACTGAGTAGCAGCAGAAAGTTATGGAAAAAGGGGAGAAGGGGTGGCCTGACTTTCCCTTAGTTCCAGGGATGGGCCATCATCATTGTAGCATAATTGGGGGAATCAGCATATGGCATCTCCCTGACCAAAGGGACTGGTTCAGGAAGAGGTAAGTGGCCCCATTCCTGCCAATGAGATGGTAGGGGAGGTTTGCTGGTGGCTTCTGATAAAGGCCTCTTTATCAGAGAGAGCTACTGATGTCCTATTTCTCTCTCTTTCTGTGTCTAGAGGCGATGCTTGCAACTGCTGCAGCCATGTTGCCACCATGGAGGAAGCTTCTTTGGGAATGATGCTAACATAACGAAGGGAGGGAAAGGAGAAAATAACACTGGGTCCTTGATGACATCACTGTCCCATTGATCCTACCCGCCTTGACACCCACACTCCCTGCAGAAACAGCTGCTGATAAATCTCCAATACATCAAGCATTTTGCATTGTTTTCTATTTTTGACAGCGTGAAGCCTCATGACTTTTATGTCAGATTAAGCCTTTTGTTAAGAAGATACAAGCATTGTCATGAGAAACACCAGACTTTGGTTTAAATTACTGCTCTGCAACTTTCAGACCTATGTGGCCTTACGAATGCATAAACTTCTTCTTGGAAGCTGGCTCTATACAGGTGTGAACTGTTCCATATACGAGCATGCTTGGACACAAAGACTTTTATGAAGGGCAGTGAGGCTGGGCACAATGCCTCATGCCTGTAATTCCAGCACTCTGGGAGGCTGAGGTGGAAGGATTGCTTGAGGCCAGGAGTTCAAGACCAGTCTGGGCAATACAGCAAAACACCATCTTTACAAAAAAAATCATAAAAAAAAAATAGCTGAATGTGGTGGTGCACACCTGTAGTCCCAGCTACTCAGGAGTTCAAGGCTGCAGTGAGCCGTGATCACGCCACACCACTGCACTCCAGCCTGGAAGAGAGTGAGACCTTGTCTCTAAAAGTAAAGTAAAATATAAAACTGGGACAACGAATGCTCACCACAAAGTCCCCGTCCCCCTTCTTAGGGGTCCATTGTCCATCACCTCACATCATGTCTCCATCAGGACAGCCTGTCAGCCAGCTCTAGCACCCCTCAGCTCTAAACTGCAGTAGAGAGGGAGGACAGAGCAGAATGAGGAGTCTCTGGAATAAATTCCCATCTTTCCAAGGGGATTCTTTGCCTCAGAGAGGTTCAGTGAAGCCAGAAAAGGCACTGTGAATGGTGGTGTCTGATTTGCAAGGCAGCTTGAAGCAAGGGTTGAGCCTCGTGAGGAGGGGCTGGGGCTTCTGAGGGGCTATAGAAAGTCTTCATTGCCATCTCCTGCTTCCAAGGCAACCCTGATTCGGTTTCCCATTAGAAACACATTGAATCTGTGACTCGAGCTGACCCCATCCTCTCCAATGACAGGCTGTCTACCGCCAGATGATAAACAGGAAGTCACTGAGTAAGAGGAGTGTGTCCGTCCATGCCGGAGGGGGTTACCTAACTTGGGAAGGCAGAGCTCCAGTAACCACATCTCATACTGAGAATGATGCCTACGGCAGTGATGCCTCGCAGGCCTTCTGCAAAGGGTGGCAGAGGAGGACAGCAGTCTCATAGCCTCAATCTTTTTTGGGAAGCAGTAAACCAAACATGCTCTTCTATAGAGACAAGTGCAGCAGCTCTTTTCACAAATTCATGCAGAGGATGCACATGTTGTGAACTGAGAAATTGTATCTCGAGTTCTTTCGTTTTCAGTTCAGTTTTACTTTACAATAACTGCTGCTCTTGCTACTATTATTATTTCTAAATACAATGCAGCTCTATCTTCAGCAGTGCTTACCCTCAGGGAGATTATGTGCTGGACACTGGCAAGGGAATATGTGTACTAGGAGTCATAATATTTGCCATGCTGAGTATGCTGACCTCATTCCAGGCATGGTTTTGAGTACTTTTTTTTTGCATCTCAACACCTTACTTAATCTTACAACAGCTTTGAGAGCTGGGTGTTGTTATCCTCACTTCCCAAATAAGAAATCAATAGCTCAGAATCGAGTCCAGCAACTCGCCAAAGGTCACAGGCTACCTGTCATCTCTGCATAGGACTAGACTGCAGCAACAATTAGCCCAATGTCAGCCTTAGGACCATCCTGGCAGAATAAAGGTGATCTTGAATATAATGGGAAAAAAGAGAAAAAGAAAAAATAACAATGATGAAGGTGATTATCTCAGGTTCACAGGCTGTGTGGCAGCAGAGCTGGGCCTGGTATCCACCTTCCAGATCCCATTCCAGAGACCTTCCCTTAATATTTTGCTACCTTAATCTCAGGGCACACGGATTTTTTTCTTTGGCTTCACTAACATGCTATGTATTTGGCATGATCTTCCCCTCAATGTTTCCATCTGAGACATGGGAGGGAGAGACCTACTTTGTTAAAAGGAAAACATGATAGAAACATCAAAAAGAGATTTTCCCATAGCAAAGGGGGAAAAAACTATAAATAGAGTGAAATGTTAATGGTGAAATCCTGGTGGTTGGTATCTGAGTGTTCACCCTCTAATTGTTTTGATGTTTCTGTATGGTTCAACATTTTCATATACAATGTTGGGGGAGAAACAATGTTTCCAATATCTCAGTGGTACATTAATATTGATAACACCCTCTTGTAGTATCTGAGGGTGATAAGAAGAAAGATCAATGCAACAGCAAGGGCTGTGGTCAAGCTCGATGTGTTCCATGAACCCCTCCAGGGGTGGCCGTGACTGGCTGCCATGTGGCCACTGTGGTCACATCACCTTGCCTGGTCGCCAATCTTCAAGTGTCGCTGCCACTCAGCAGTGCTCCACTTCTGAGACTGTTCCTACTATGATTAAAGGCCTCTGGGCCTGAACTGTCACCAGCAGAGTGACATGGTGCCAACACAGTGGCCAAGCATATGACAAACATCCATTGTTGACAAGATAATGTCCTGGAGGTGTCAGGTGGGCGGAAGCAGCCCATTCCAGAAGGGAGGCTCCTGCATGCTGGGTCCTTTGCTCCTGAGACATCTGCACGGTGGAGTCAGAGCGTCCCAGCACCTCGCTGTCTCTCAAGCTGCACACTCGTTTCATTTCCTCTTAGAGCTGCAGTGTGACTTATCTTCTCATCAGAGGGGCTTGGAGGACTTCCCCTCAGTAGCAAAGCCATACCAGCAAGATGTCCTCCTGGGAGATCCATGAAATAACTTGGCTCAGAAGCAAATTATCTCTGAGCAGCTCTATTTTCAATCCTTCCTCGAGATATCACTATTACTAGAAAACTTACCTGGCTCTAATTTAATTGTGAAACAAGGCTTGTCCCTGTGCTAATATTAAAATGGAAATCTTCTAGTGAAATGGCTCATTTCTCTGGTGAATTATTGCCAGAAGGAGATAGGGCCTGAATGCAACTTGCTTAAGTGTCTCACAAACCACTCTGATTCCTGAAGACACTGGCCTTATCTTGTGCTTGATCGACACTGCGCAAGCTCCCTGTCTGCTGCTTGTTCTCTGGAGTTCTCTGAAAAGCCAGTGCTTGGTGGAAAAGCCACAGGAAAATGTTCACTCTTATATCTGCCTCATCATGATAGTTTCTTTTCTTTTCTTTTTTTTTTTTTTTGGAGACAGAGTCTCACTCTGTCACCCAGGCTAGAGTGCAGTGGCGCGATCTCGGCTCACTGCAACCTCCACCTGCTGGATTCAAGTGATTCTTCCGCCTCAGCCTCCTGAGTAGCTGGGATTATGGGCATGTGCACCACAACCAGCTAATTTTGTATTTTTATTAGAGACAGGGTTTTACCATATTGGTGAGGCTGGTCTCGAACTGCTGACCTCATGATCCGCCCACCTTGGCCTCCCAAAGTGCTAGGATTACAGGTGTGAGCCACGGCACCCCACCATCATTATAGTTTCTATTACTATTCCTCTGCATTTCTAATTATCATCTAAAAAGATGCCCAGTACCCAAAGAAGTTTGCTTTTGCCCAGTTTTCTGGAAAAATGTTCAGAGTGGCTTTTACCAAAAGCTCTCTTCCCTTTGCCTTTGCCCAAAGCCTGGAATGGGGAAGAAGAGCTCATGTGGTGGGAAGAAGAGCTGTGAGGGCAGAGGCAGCAAAGGTGCCCGCCTCCAGGAGCTTGCAGCTGGGCCTCCCCAGGATGGCGGAGCTTGTATCAGCTGTTTACATGAAAACAGGAGAAAAGGGAGCTAAGCCAGTTTAGGAACAGCATTCCAAACAGGAAACTACCTAAGTGCAGGTGCTGCAGAATACAGAGGTTGATAAAGGCTCACAGCCCCAGGGCTCAGACTCTTACCAGCCTTTAAGAAGCAGGTGAGCTGGGCACAGTGGCACGTGTGCCTGTAGTTCCAGCTACTTAGGAGACTGAGATGAGAGGATGGCTTACGTGCAGGAGTTTGAGGCTGCTGTGAGCTATGATCTCCCCATTGCATTTTAGCCTGGACAACAGAGGGAGACCCTATCTCTAAAAATATAAAAATCAAAAGAAGCAGTAGAAGGAGTAAACGGGAAAGACTCGAGCTCCCAATGGAAATACACACCATGTCCAGGAGTTTGGAGGGTGTTTGGTTGGATTTGGTTTTTATGGACATGAACACACTCTCATTCTTGCAGGAGACAAGCTGCTCTGAAAAGAGATATAAGTGAGACTTCTGAATTTCCCTCCAGCACCCAGAAAAAGGTAGGAAACATAACAGGCATTCTTAATTAATTCCTGCAGGAGAACTAAGGTAAAAAGATGCTTCCCAACATCATCCTGAGCCCTCCTTGGAGGTACAACTGGAGGCCGAGATTTGTGTTTTGACACTGAGCCTTTTGGGGATTCAAAGGCACCTCCCTGGTCTCCCCCTGGACCATAAGGATGTGAGAAACCCAAGTACCTGTTCTTGGCTGACCCCAACTGAGAATTTACTGCCCATTCTCCTGGGCCTGATGCTCAGCAGAGCCAGTCCCAGCGGAGTCAACCGTCCGAGAGGAGCACATCGATTAAGGAAACCGCTGTTCAGGCTCAGACTATAAATTTTTTGAAACAGCCCCATCCACAGCTGTAGATGGCTCCGGGCTGCTCACGGAGGCAGGAGAAAGTGATGGTCCCAGCTCCTGGGCTCACCTTATGTGACTCTGTGCCTCGTTTCAGGATTTCTCTTTAAAAACCTATTTTTGCAAATGGTTATCAAAAAGACCCAAATGAACTTTTTTCAAGTTGGGTCATAGCCATGATACCAGATGAGTCATCAGAAGTCCAAACCTAGGGATCGTTTTGTGGAAGAATATAATTTTGGAATAGGAAGGTCCTTAGAGAGGGTTCGGTGCAGCAGTCCAACAGAAATACAATGCAAGCCATGAATTCCAGATTTTCTAACAGACATATTAAAAAGTAAAACCAAACAGGTGACATTTATTTCAATAATATATTCTACCTAACCTGATATATCCAAAATATTATCATTTCAACATGTAATAATTATAAAAACTATTTTATCAGCTTTATCAATACATAGCTTAAGTATCATAAAATTCTTTTTTTTTTTTGAGACAACGTCTTGCTCTGTTACCTAGGCTGGAGTGCAGTGGCATGATCTCAGCTCACTGCAACCTCTACTTCCTGGGTTCAAGTGATTCTCATGCCTCAGCCTCCTAAGCAGCTGGGACTACAGGCATATGCCACCATGCCCGGCTAATTTTTGTATTTTTTGTAAAGATGGGGTTTCACCATGTTGCCCAGGCTGGTCTTAAACTCCTGGCCTCAAGTGATCTGCCCACCTCGACCTACCAAAGTGCCAGAATTACAAGCGTGAGCCACTGCACCCAGCCAGTACCATAAAAATTCACCCATGTAACGTGTACAATTAAATGGTTTTTCATATATTTACAGAGTTGTGTAACCATCACCATCATCTAATTTTAGAATATTTTCATCACCCCAAAAAGACACTTCACATTCATTAGCAGCCACTCCCTGTTACCCTCTTGACCAGCCCCAGGCAACCATGAAACTGCTTTCTGTCTCTATGGAGCTGCCTGTTCTGAACACGTCATATGAATGGAATTGTACAGTATGTGGGCTTTGCTGAATTGCTTATGAATTCATCATAATGTTTTCAAGATTCATCCATGTTGCAGCATGCATCAGTGCTCCATTCCTTTTCATTGCTACTGTGTAGATAAAAAGTTATTATTATTATTATTATTATTATTATTATTATTAGAGACAGGGTCTCGTTCTATCACCCAGGCTGGAGTGCAGTACCACCATCATAGGTCACTGCAGCCTGGAACTGCTGGGCTCAAGCGATCCTCCAGCCTCAGCCTGCCAAGTAGGTAGGACCACAGGCATGTGCCACCATACCCAGCTAATTCTTATTTTTATTTTTTGTAGAGATGGGGTCTCACTATGTTGTCCAGGATGTCTCAAACTTCTGGCCTCAAGTAATCCTCCCTCCATGGCCTCTTAAAGTGCTAGGATTATAGGCATGAACCACAGCACTTGGCTGATAAAAAATTACTAATGAGGTATTTTTCATTCTTTTTTGTACTAAGCCCTCAAAAGCCACCGTGCATTTTATACTCACAGCACAGCTCATCTAGCAAGTGACATTGCAAGTGCTCGGTTGCCATGTGTGGCTCATGGCTCCTGTATTGGACAGCACAGATCTAGTCCACCTCTTTTTAAGAAACTAAGTATGGCATTGGAAGGACAATGACTTGCCCCAAGGCCACGTGCCAGTTAATGGCTCCATCTGAGCTTGAACCCAAGCATTCCTGGGACCATCCAGTGGCACCATGCTTCCTCCTCACTCATGCTTTGGGCCACCAGGAGAGGACAAAGATGGAAATCCATCTGGCTAAACAGACATCCATGGAAGTCCACACTTCTCTCTCAACAACACTCCAAATCTTAATCACCTTTGGTTTTCAACCAGGGCAGAGGCACAGTGGGACAAGGGTTGGGACAGCCCAGCCACAATCATCCTAAAGAGAGCACCTCTCCATCCTATAGCAGAGGGAATTCTCAACAGTAGCCACCACTGACAGGCAGCAAGAGTTAAACTGATGGGTCACCGTGATAAGCCACTCAACTCCCCTGGGGACTCTTGGCAGAGGAACAATACATACAACTCCTGCTTTGCAGGGTAGCCCTGGAGATGAGGTACAAACAAGCCTGGGTAGATGAGGTCTGTTGGGTAATGACAGTCAGTGAACTTCTATCCCTTATAAATAATATTGCCACATGGATCCCCACCCAGTGAATCAAAAGCATTTACTACTTCTGGGAAAGGGCAAGGCAGATGCATGCTTCCTTTTGTATATAGTACTGGAAGTAGCTTTAGTCCTAACAATGCTGTGTGAGAGATATTCTTATTACCTGCATTTAAAGATGAAAGAAGTATGGCACAGAGAGTTTACGTAACTTTCTCAAGGTCACAGAGCTAGTAAGTGGTGCAGCCAGCATTTGAACCCAGGCAATCTGGCTCTAGGATACAGGTTCCTGACCACCATGCTGCCCTGGAGAAAACTGGAACTCCAGGAAACTCTTCCCTGTGAAATCTCATCTTCCTCAGTGGAAGCAAAAGACCTCCCAGCCCATGCTGTGTGTCCTCTGGAATCTCGCCTTCTAGCTCCGGGGAACATGTGTGGCCACCCTGACCAGATTTCCCACACTAGAGGCATGAGTCAGAAAGACAAAAAAAGTTTTCTTCCTTTTGTTCATGAGTTATCATTACTTGTCATCATGCGTGTTATACAAGCCACAAGGGTCTGGATTTATTAAATTGGAAGGAAAGCTGCTGAGTTTGTTGCTGGGGAATGACAGACTCTACAACACTTGGACTTGCTGCTTTTGTCCCCAAAATGTGCCTACCCAACCTGAGTGCAGCCTCAGAAATCCGTGCCTGAAATGCAGCCTCAGAAATCTTCGCTTGAGGTGGCAAGCAATGTATTCAGCATGGGGAGGCCGCTTCCCCACAGATGAGCTCTTCTCCCCAGCCTCTACTCACTGAACATTCAGTGGAGTCCGTGACTTGTGAGGGAACCCCTGGACCATGTGAGGTGACCTCACAAATGCAGCCAGACTCTGGGGTCCAGTCGGGAGTAGATGGCTGCCTGGGCAATGTCACTTTGTGGGAGCACACTAGGATGGCACAGCCCAGAGGCTACAGTCTGGATGAAGATGGGCACAGGCATGCTTAGTTTGCTCATACGATGTCATAAAAAAATTCCCAATTTCATTTAAAGAGCCAGATTTCCAGTTTCTCTTAAAAACCAGAAGACCTGGCAACATGGGCCAGAGTTCATGCCATGTAAGCCCTGAGGGGAACGTCTACCTCATGTTGGACAGGAAAACCTCCTTTGTGCTCACCACAGCCTCCACTACTCCCTACTGTCTCCCACTGGGTCCTCTGATTCAGACATGGAACATGCATACTGGATGGGGCCATGGAAGAGGACGGTCTGGCCTGGCTCACCAGGCCTATCAAGCTTGTCAGGTCTTTCTTTGGTGTTTTCATCTCACATGTGAATGCCTCCTTTCTCCATCTCCTCCAGAAGCTCTTTAAAGACAGGACCATTCCATGTACTTCCCTTCTCTCCTTTTCCTGCCAGACTGGGTTAGGCCCGCAATAGGTTCTCATGCAACATGAGAAGAGCCTATGGGAAACCTGTGAGGACGCAGGTAACAGTGGGGTGACTTCACACAGCCCCTCACCGGTCAACCCCATGCCAAGACCTCAGAAGGCCACGGAGGGTGTATAGATGTGGATCCCACAGGCAAAGATGCTGATGACTCAAAATTAACAACCAGGAAACAATCTGAGAAGCAAATGCCAGAAGCAAATACAACATGAAAAGGGTTGGGGAAGTCTAGAGGATCCCAATTTGACTGCTCAGAAGAGCTCAGGCCCTGAGGGGAACAGGGGTAACGCCTGGCAAGGGCAACATGAGCCTGTGCTGTGCACACCTTCATCAGACCCCAGAGTCTAAAAGAATTTCATGCCTCTCTTGAAGCGAAAATGCCCTGAAAATGACAGACTCCTGCAACCAAGTGTGGCAGGTCATTTGCACTCCCTGGTTGAAATTTCCAGGATGTGCCAGGGCCCTGGGACATCCCAATAAACCCCTAGAGAATGTGAGGCTTTAGGTCTGTCCCCTCCTCTACCTACTCCTATAGGAAACAGCAGATGAGACCACTGGCCCAAAGCTGGATGCCTTCTATAAATGATACCATCCCGTCTGTTCCCTGGGGGCACTTAGGAGCAGCAGGATTGCCTAACCCTGTGGGAAGCCCAAGTGTCCAGGAATTGCTCCACAAGTTGCCACATGACCTTGCTTCACTCCAGCAGGCGAAGCACCCATTGCATAATTATATAAATCTAAATGCACCCAAAGCTGTACCATGAGATTGTGAAATCAAGCACCACCTCTTCAATGTGTCTCTTTAGAATTTAGCACAGAGCTAGTGACACATTCATTCTAAACATGCTGACCCCTCCCCCATACTGGAGGCTCCACTGGAGGATCCCAAGAAGTTTATATCACGGGAGTTGTTGAGTAAGATCTGTGGAGTTATTCTCTGCCTAGTTTACACAATCCAGTGAGACAAAGTCACATACAAATGAATGTGCCAAGATGACTGAAGGGCAATTGCAAGGGGTTTCTGGAACAGGCACCCCCTCATTCCAATTTTAGGGGTTTTTTTAAGCTGAAAGAGAGAGAAAAGAGAACAGCTTTGAATATTCACTTATTGGAAAAGATGAAACTGAACCCCTCTGTCAGCTAGCTGATTCCAACAGATGACAGCAATGATTAAAATCAGCTGTCTGGGTTAATTAGCGCCTATGACCACAAGTATATTGTTACTCTGTCACCACCATGATTTTTCTTCTTACTCCAAGCCTTGGTGGCAAAGATTTTGCTACCAGCAACTGCTTAGACCCTCACACAGCAAAGGGTCTCTTCAGCACAAAGGTTGTCTGAGTTCACCCTGCCTCCTATCTGCCCCTTCTGCTGTTGAAAGACTGGCTCCATTTCCAAGCTAGTTATTTTGGCCACACCTCCTCTTTCATCTTCAATTCACGGTTGTCTGGGGTAACATTTGCTCTGGCTAACATGGCCCACTGTGTCAAGAGGAACAATATTTGCCCGAGATGGTTGTAAAAGATAACAAGGAATTTACAAAGAGCTACACACAACACTGTGTTGTCTTTGGTGGAATCAACCACCACCATAAATTTCAAATCCACGCTGCTGGGCTGCAACCACTGAGAATGTAGCCTGGCCACAAAGAAAGGCCATCTGTGGTTTATACATCCCATTAGGTGGCATTCAGGATATACAGAATCTCAGTGATTTTCTAAAGTTAGGACAGTGGGATCAACTTAACTCTGCTCACCATCAGAGAAAGTTACCCAACAGAGCCAGCTAGAGAGCACATAGATACTAGAGGGGCCCCCTTCATGCCCCCTTGGGGACCCCGGCTGCCCTGGTGCAGTGTCTTGATGATAGCTCCTCAACTCCAGGGCTGGAGTCTCCCAGCTCCTCCTGGAGGGCTTTCTGCAGGACCAGCACAGACAAACTGAGAGGCAGATAAGATTTAATTCTAGGAGAGGGGAGGGATATGAGCAACCTCAACCTGCAGAGGACTGAATTAGGTGGATCAATACCCTGGCTTCCTTGCCTCTCTCGTGGGACAATTCTGAGGCCTGTTCCACAGACTCTCTGAGACCACGGCTAGGGCTGGGCCCTCGTTGTCCCCTGTAGTGTTCTGCTTAAGAATGCACCTTTATCCGCCCTTCCCCTCACTCTGTTTCATTACCTCATTCTCTCTCTTGTGCTTCTTAGGTCACCTCCTTGCACCCAAGTCCTTGTCTGAGTGTGTGCTTCTAGGGGAACCCAAACCAAGATACTGGCAAAACAGACAGAATTTAAATTAATAAGTTCTTACTTTTCTTCCCTGTCTGTGGCTTATTCCACAGGGAATGCTTTAGTGCTCTCTTACTATCCCTAATGTAGAAATAGAGGGCATAAGAAAATGCCAGTATGAGGGAGGGGCACCTCCAATCCAACATCAGTGAGTGGCTACACTGGCCTAAAAGCTGCCCACCAGCGTCAGTGCTATCCTAAAATCTCTTTGCTTACATTATCTTCCATTTAAAGGGTGAGCTGGGTTTTCCATTCTGAGCAGCGTTCATGGGCAGCAGCATGACAAAAGGCAGGGTGAATACATAGGTTATCAATTAGTGATGTCTGTAATGGTACCAGAATAGAAGAGTGGTAGCTGGCATGTCAGGCATTTGCAATCATTTATATATGGAAAAGTATAATGATTTTGGAATCGGACAAACTAAAAAGTCAAAATTCAGCTCTAACATCAAACAGAAGTAAGATCTTGGGCATCTTAATTTACCTGTCTAGGCCTCAGTTTCCTCAGCTGTGAAAATGCAGTTAACAATTTCCATCCTATAAGGCCCTTATGAGGATTGCGGATGATGATATGTGAAACTCCCTGGCACACTCCCAGATCCATAAACGTTTGGTTCCCTTTACCACTGGGAGCCAGGGAGCTCCCTTATAAAAGGTGTTTTGGATTTCTTAAGCAAACACATTATTTGCCAAAACTACTTAATATATTTAATGGCAAAGAATCTCAAAATGATTAAAAAATTTTAAAAAAGCTCTAAGACTATGAACCTCTCTCTCTGGCCACACCTCTCTTCTGGTTGAAGTAGTTTTTCAATGGAATTTAATGCTCCAGGCAAAGACATCTGATTCTAAATAAATTCTAACACACCCTTCAGAGTATGGTAATTCTCAGGTCAATTAAAAACACTGAAGAAAGAAGATGCTGAGAAATGGGACTGGCTTTAATGAAACATGCTTTGAATAATTAACCAGCAACTATGCAAGTTTAGACTGTGTCCATTAGCTGATTGTTCTGTTTAGAAAGGGACTGTCCCATTTGGCATGCCAGGACGAGGACTGTATCCCAACCGGAGGAACTTGATGCTCCTGACAGTATGTGTATCCCAGCAATCAAGATAGTGGAAATTTGTGCAAGTGAGAAGTAACTTTAAAACCTTGTGCAAATTGTATAAGCAGTGGTTTGGAAAATATGCTGGAAAGTTAGCGGCCAAAAGCCAAAAATGACAGCAATTTAAGGCACTGGACATTGCCAGCAAATATGCCAGCACCCAGCACTGAGCTCAGCACAGCATGGACACTGCACACATGGCTGTTGAATGACTGAATGACTGCCGACCCCTGCACATCTCCTCTTCACACTTGGAATGCTCAGAAGACAGCATGTGAGGACTGCAAATAGGAAAGATGGTCTTTCAGATCAGTCAAAAGACAAGAGACAAAGACCCCTCCAAGGAACAACTGTCTGAAAATGCTGAGCATAGGCAGTCTTCACGTGGCATAGTTCTGATAGGCATTAATTTAGTGCCCCAATAACACTGTCCAAGTTTCAGTTAGCATGGTATATTAACTGTAATTGCTAAAAGTGTAAATTTTGCCCCTTATGCTTCAGTCCGCAAATCACCATGCAATTAACATGTGCACCATGATCCATGACTAACATGCTGATTTTTTTTCAAAGTGAGTCACCAGGGGTCACTGTGCATCAGTTACTCAGTCCACCAACAGATAGCAAATCGTGAAGTCGTGTTGCCTTCCTGTCTCCCAGCGATAAACCCATTTTACAAGACAGAAGACCAAAAGAAACAACTGGCCAACAAGATGAGATGAAAGTGAAGCAAAGAAATAAACGTGTTCACGCCGGAAATGAAATGTGAATGGAATTATAAATGGAGCTAGAGAAGAAGCAGCTGACCATGGGGATGTTGACACTCCTGAGGTACAGACACTCTAGATTTGGAGACACAGGAATTAGTGAAGACAAACTTAACACAAATGAAGAAAGTGGTATTGAGGAAAAGGATGATGTCTTAAAGAAATGCTTGAAGATATTTCATGACACTGAGAGCACAAAAGATAAGATGTTGGAAGCTGAGCCAAACTTAGAAAGCAGTACGGAAGCTTGCCAGGGCTTAGGAAAGATACTTGCTCCACATCATAAGCACTGTTCAAACTACTCTTGGTAAGTTTGTTTTACAAAGAAATAAAACACTTTGGTTCTCAAAATTATAATGGCTTTTCAACTGGACATTGACAAATTGTAATTGGATCTGTTTGTGAGATACAAAGTAATGCTGTGATCTACCTATAGAATGTGGAATGACTGGATCAAGCTAATTAACATATTTGTTATCTCAAATACTTATCATTTATTTCTCCTGTCCAACTGAAGCTTCGTGTCCTCAGACCAACATCTGCCCATTCCTTCCACTCCCCAGGCTCTGGAAACCATTATTCTGTTCCCTGCTTCTATGTATCTGGTTATTTTAGATTCCACATATGAGATCATGCGGTATTTGTCTTTCTGTGCCTGGCTAATTTCACTTAGCACAATATCCTCTAGGTTCATCCATGTTGTCACAACTGACATCGTCTTTCAAGTCTGAACAGGACTCCATTGTGTATATACACCACCTTCTCTTTAGCCATTCATCTGTCGATGGACGCTTCGGTTGCTGCCATATCTTGGCTATTGTGGATAGTGCTGCAACAGGCATAGGAATGTGGATATCCCTTCAACATACCAATTTCAAAGTCTTTGGATGTATACCCAGAAGTGGAGCTGCTGGATCATATAGTAACTCTACTTTTAGTTTTTTGAGGAACCTTCATACTGTTTTCCATAATGGCTGTATTAATTTACATTTCCGCCAAAAGGGTACTAGGGTTCCCTTTTCTCCATGCCAATATTTCTAATGTTCTGTTAAATGTACTGACTAAATGTTAGTTTTACTATTTTCCATTTTACTATGCTTTATAACCAATACTAAGAGAGTTTTTAAAGATTTGAGAAAAAATGTTAAAGTTTACAAAACCATCGTCTTTTTTTATTAATTATTTAGATCATATTGCATATTTTCAGCTTACATGGTAATTTTTACAATTCTGTACTACTGCAGCATGATGAACGGGATGCAGGACACACAGAATTCTCTTTGAAAGTAGAAGAGAAATGGCAAAACTTTGCCTAGAGGTTGGTTCTGACGTCTGGCTCCAACAAGGAGGCAACGAGGCAGAAACATGGTAGATTTTCTCCAAGCCCTCCACCTTGCTTTTTGCTTTGTTGTGTTTTTGTTTTTTTTTCTATTTTTGGGACTATGTCATGTTCTGGAACAAAAATGGACTGAAAAATAAGAAACAACAAACCTATGCAGGTTTTATAAAGCTTTACCATTTAGCAAGTTGTCTTTTAAAGGATGGGTTTCTCCATGGAATACTCTCAATCATCTAAGGTAGAGGACACACTTATCACACTTATTTACAAAGGAGGAAACTGAGGCGGAAAGAAAATTAAGCACTAACCCCAAACCACACAATTAGGAATTGGAGGACCTACAACAGTGTCATCAAGTAGATATAAAACGTCTAAAAAGCAGATCACATATGTAACGTTAAATTTTCTAGTGTTCACATTTTAGAAGTTTTCTAAAAGAAATTAAGTGTGGTAACTTTTAATTAACCCAGAATATCAAAAATGTTATCAATGCAGCATGTTCTCAATATAAAATTAATAAGGAAATAGTCACATTCTTTTGTACGAAGTCTTCAAAATCTGATGAGCATTTATACCTAAGGCACATGTCAATTCCACATTTCAAGTTGCTCCATCAGCTACACGTGATTGTTAGCTGCCAAACCAGAGAGAATTGGGAACTGTCTTCTGCCTCTAGAAATGAGCATTTCAGTGGCTATGAGCCTCATATTTTTATCCACAACATTACTACCTCAGGATTACACCCTTTCCTCCAAAAGAGTTTCCTGAGAAAGTCACAGATCACTAAAAAGAGCGGAAGACATTTCAGAAATAGGATTTAAAATTTTTTTCTCCGTAATTTTCTTTTAGTCAAAAAAATACTATGCAAAGCAACTGGGGTTACAAGTAACTTTGGCGAGGGTAAGTAGGAGGGTGGGCACAAGTTGCACACAGAATTCTTTCTGTACCTAAAATGGAAGGCTCACTCACCAGGCAATGCCCCACTGAGCCATCAGAGAGCCTAGTGGGGTCATTGGCCCTGCTTTCTAAATGCTACGTACTTTTCTATTCATGACTGACGTGTACATATGGAACTGATTTTTGTTTCTAACTCTAATCATTGAATTTATATTCTCTTTTTTATTTAAAAAAAATTTATAAACAAATGTACTTCTTATGTTGAAATGCTTTTACTTTCCTTTTATGACTTATTACACTGATTATAACCACAAATAAAATATTAATTAAAAGGGATGATAATGATCACTCTTGCCTGTTCCTGATTTTAAAGGAAATGCTTTTATTATTTCTTAATTGATAATTATATTTACTTTCAGGTTTTGATAAATACTCTTTACTCCCTACTAGCCCTGCTTTGCAGACAACAAGACAGAGACAGAGATAGAGATAGAGATAGAGATGGAGATAGAGATAGAAGACAGAGATAGAGGGAGAGAGAGACAAAGAATAGGCTCAAATTTTAAAAATGTTTTTCTGCATCTATTGAAATAATCCTGTTGTTTTTTATCTGTTCATGAGATAAATTACATCATAGACTTAAATAAACATATTTTAAACTACTGATCAAAATTTTTAGTGTTATACATCTCTTCACATTTTCGATTTCTTGTTCAGTCATGTTGTTATATTTTTCTAGAAAAAAATGCCAGTCTCATCTGAGTTGCCTAATATGTCAGTAAGAGTCACTTTATCTTTTTAATAATCTCTGCTATAGCTGTACCTGTATCCTCCTTTTCTTGCCTAACATTATTCATTTTTGCTGATCAAGCTTGTCAAAGAATCTGCGTATTTTACTGTTCTTCATAATGAACAAAATTTCAGTTTTGACCATTCTACTGATAATAGCTGTTTTCTATTTCATTGATTCTACTCATATATATTATTTCCTTCCTTCTAATTTGTTTAGGTTTAGTCTTTCTTCTAACTTATCACACTGAACAATTAGCATATTTAATTTTAGTCTTCCTTTATTGTGATATAATAAAGCATAAGATAATATATACAATATTCAACATAAGGCTATATACGTCTCTCTGTAGTCAAATAATTTAACTTGTGTGATGTTGATTCAATGACATTTTTTGAGACTTGTGTTATGGCCACATACAAAGTGAATTCTTACACATTTTATTCATATATATTTTGGAAAATATTATGCTATATTGTTGAGAGTAAAGTTCTATATATGTCCATCAAATCAAACCATTGTTCAAATCTTCTATACCTGAAAGATTTTTTTATTATTTGATCTTTCAGTTACCAAAAAATTGTATTAAAATCTCTCAATATGATTATAAATTTGTCATTTTAAAAAATTTCTTGTTTCTTCTTATATCTTCAGTTTCTGGTGAAGTTTTTTTTTTGACATGTTGAGACTATGTTATTAAATGTTTAGAAGTTTTAAATTGTTTTATCTTCCCAGTAAACTGTACCATTTACCATTAAAATTACCATTAGCATTAAAATTGTCTCAAATAAAAATGTTTTGCTCTTAAATCAACTTTATCGGATAGTAATATCCAACCTAATCCAATGGTGTCTTTTGTTTAGTGTTTGCCTACTACATATTTTTCCATTGTTTTATTTTCAACCATTTGTGCCTTTGTGTTGTGAATGTATTATCTTAGTAATTCGCCATAAATTTTAACATAAACATTTCATTTAATAAAATTAAATTTCGCTCTATATTGACTCTCTTCTTCAAAAATACGTGGACTTAAAATGTCATAATTCTGATCACCAACTCATATTGATCATACTTATGTAGTCATTATTGTTTTATACAGTCTGAAATATTTAAAATATCTTTTTATGTAAATATTCATGAATATTATTATTTGAAGTTATTTAATTTCTACTGAGAATTTCAGAGAAAATTTCCATTATTCTTCTAGGAATCCTGCAGTGATGACCAGTGTGAACCCCATTACTATAATATGTTAATTTCTCGGCATGAGGTTTCCAGGACCATGAAATTAGTGTAAAGAACTCCAAATCCACTTGGGGCAGGTCCACGATAAGATATTTTTTAAGAAGACTCCCTCAGCCCCACCTAGAGCCCAGACCAAAAGAGACAAACTTTCTAGCATTTTGTTTTGTGAGAAGCGGATTTACCATACAGTCCCCTGTTTACTAAACAAAAGGCTCCTCTTTCATGGCAGGGTCACAGATCCAATTCCCCAACCCACTTACACCCCCAGCCTTGTCTTCTGTCCTTGTGCAGTCATTAAAAGGGACATTTCTTGTTTACTGAGATGGGCAAATGCCACCAGGGGAGATGCAGTAGTGAGTGACAACATGCTCCTTGGGTATTCAGCTTCCTCTTTATTTACAGCTCCAAGGATGTCTCTCACCTGCTTCTAAGTTCAGCTCTGCTGTGATGTTATCCAGCATTTCCTGTTGTTTTGGATCAGGAGGATTTTCAGGTTATCTTGTCTATTGGATATCACAAAGCAGTCACAATGACCTTTAGAAAAGGCATACCTGATCCTGTCTTCCCTTCCTGCTTAAACTCTTCAAAGACTCGCCTCTGCCCTGAGGATAGACACCTGAATTCCTATTGCAACTTCACATTGCTGGCCTGCCGCTGCCTTCTCCCACCCCAGCTCCTCCAGGGTGGCTCCACACCTCCTCACCTCGCTCTAGCAACAGGCCTTTCATGCTCAGTCTCTCTGACATGCCATGCCTCCAACTACCCTATAGACTTGGCCAACGCTGGGACTTTGCCTGGTAAATTCTCCCCTCCACCTCGCCTTGATGTATGTCATGTCTCTTCATTCCTCAGATGCCGTGTCTGGCCCTAGAGGCTAATGTCCAGTTCTCCACTGCATGTTCTCACCACACCTTCTTTCTAGTACTTATTGCAGTTTTTGATTAGATGCTTAACAGTGTGAGTATCTAACGGATGTCTGTCTTCCCAGCAGCCTCTCAGCATTGTAGCCCTACCAGGGAGATCAGCACCTGGTTCACAGTATCTACTTATAAGGCACTAAAGGAATGCTCATTGAATTAAGATGCATGCAGAAGCTATTAGGATGACCCCTTGATGAAGGGATAAAGGCCTGGATTATGGCTTGACAATGGAATGAGAGGAAAGGTCAGATAGGAGAGAGACTGAGAAAAAAGAATTGACAATGCTTGGTAATTGTCAAACAATTGGATGACAGAATACGTTTAAAAGGGAGCTATATTTCATTGGAAGATATTTGATTATCTACATTTCAGCCACTCTGAGTATCGAGTGTAAAAACATTCAGGTGGAAACCTCCATGGTCATGGGGAATACTGGAATCATGCTCGGGAACAGAATGAAGATTATAGTCATCTGAATCAAGGTGGGGGGCTGATTTTCCACATGGGGATTCAGTTCTTGGGGAAGGCTCTGGGGAGAAAGGAGGGTGGTGCCTGGGGCTGTGTCCTCAGAACCAAGGGGAGGAAAGAAGAAGGGGCCAGAGAAAGACACAGGAAGCAGCCCTAGCAGATGAGAAACAGGGACTGTAAGAGGGTTAAGGAAATGAGGGATAGGTTTCCAACAGGAGAGCTGAGTCCACAATGTCAAAGGCTGCAGAAAGGCCAAGAACTATTTCCACATTACACCAGAAGAAGCTACGCAAGTTCAATTCTGCCATCAATTACCTACTCCTTCCCATGTTCTCCTGTACATCTTTTCAGGATAAACTTTAGAAAGACAGACAAGATAGAAGCATCTACCCTGTGGGGTCCTTCTGAACTAGGAAAAATGTTATCTTCCATTAAATCACTCTAAAAGTTCTCAGAGATTCAAAAATAATGCATGAAGAAATTCGCAATTATTTTGGGGAAGTTGTGTTCTGGAGTTATCTAGATGTTTCTGAATGTGTCTTATTCCCTCACCTCCCATAGCCCACCCTGTAACAGTTGTGCTTTGGAAACTTCTGTGTTGTTTGAGCTATTTTATTCTGGTCACAGACTCATTATTCCAATGTTATTCATATCCCCAGTATCTTACAAATAATATACATCAATCTTATAAATCATACTTTCTACTCATTAATATATGTCTCAGGAAATCACCTGGGATAATTTCAGCAACTCTCAGAGTTATTTGGAGAGTAAAAGCCCTACCTAAAATTTAATATCATAAAAACAGACATAAAAGATCCCAAATAAAAAATAAACTTTTACTATTGCTTACATATTTTAAAGAGACAGACACTTCCTGAACAAGTTTAATGATAAAAATATTGAACTTTACTAAGAAGAGAAAAGGAAAAAAAATTGTGGTTCAATAGGAAATTATGCATTGTTTACAGCACATCTTTCCAGATTATTCTTACTTTTCATTGCATTTGAGCTCTTTTACAACTCTGTAAATTGACAGTGACGCAAAATAATTATCTATACATGCAAATTTTGCCTAGTAGGTTCAATTGACTTCTCTCCCCTCCTATGAAAGAAACCAATTTTGCCTCCATTTGCACATTCATTTCAATACTCCTGATCTATATTTGTGTTCATTCTTTGGATTCTCCTTTGAAATGTCTATAACATCTTACCAGTTTCCTCATTCATAATGAGTTAAAGAAAATCTTCAACACATGTTTATTTTATATCTGCAGGAAGGTCATGATTAACCATTTCTTTAAATTATCACTTAACTAGGGATGCAAACTTGCCCCATGAATTTAGAGACAACTGACAACTGCCCTGTACTTTCAGATTACAGCCATGTGTGGAAAACATCAGCTGCAATCCCAGCTGCTTTCAGTACAGTCTTGGGAAAAGAGTAAAGAATTGCTTCCTCCCACAACCCAAACCTCTATCGTCCAAACCTCAATCTATATGGGACATCTCAAATGCAATATGAGCAAAACTGACCTAATCCCACACCTGCCCATTGACTTAATGAATAAAGTTATGAGGTGAAACACCTAAAAAAACCTGGGGCTTCTATTTATTCCCATCAGGGCCCATGTAGCCCGGCTCCAGCTTAAGCCAAGGCCCCTCCCTCTGAGTTCTAAATTAATCTTCCTCTTGGAGCTGGGTCTCCAGTATGCCCATTCACAATCGCACCCCTCACCTCACCTCCTCCGCCTTTTCCAGGAAATTCTTTGAGTTATTATTCTCAAAACTTAACATTCTATTGAGATGAGAGTCCAGGATGGAGATCTGATAGCATTGAGGCACAGAGAGATGTGCTGGAGCCAGTCACTTTTTCCAAAGCACCAGTCCTGGGACCTTGAAGGTATAACTGGGTCAATCAAAGGGAACCATTCAGACTCGCTGCCCGATGGGATCAAGTTCACTTATTATTCAGCATTTCTACAGCCCTCAACATTCATTTCTCAGCACCCTATTCCCAGAGACACAAAGGGCACCCATTTTGCAGTAAAATGACCCCCATTGTCAGGGGAAGGTGATTCACTATTCATCACGATTGCCCTCAATGAGAGCTGAGTGTGCCAGAGTTCTTGAATTCAGAGCCACCAGCCTGGAAGGAGTATCTCCAACTCAGCCAAGAAGAAATCGAGCCGAAGACACCGTTATCTGTCCACAAGCACCACTGACGCAGACTGAAGTGCTAGTTATAAATCATTCTTATCTACTTGTCAATGCTGGCTTTGGGAAACGCCCCTGGGTATGCACGGTTAATCTACTTACAAGTACTTTTCAATTTTTGAAAAGAATTCAGACCTGGCAGGGCTACCCCAGCCAAAGAGAGACTGGGTGAGAGTCTCCTGATCAATAGGCCCACTACAAGAATGGAGAAATGGAGTGGCCCGAAAAGGGCCAGGCCATCCTGAGAAAAGCATCCCCGGCCTGAGAGGAGATGCCTGGGGAGTGAGAGGTGGACAGATCTGAGCTACACGGGGCGCTCCCAAGTCCCGAGTATTGTGTGCACAAACCCCGGGGCCTCAAAGCACATGGACGAAGCAGGAACACATGGCTGAGCAGAAATGACATCCAGAAAGAACCTTGGACAGGTCTGAGACAGGCGTGCCTCCCCACACCTCTGGATACCCCCGTCTGTGTCCTATCCTAACAGCCACATCTCTGCTGCTCCACTTTGCCCACTGGCATGGTCTTTCTAGACATGGTTGGTTTGCTTTCCCCCAATCTACTGCAAGATCCCTGCAGGGCTGCAGAGACTTATTCAAACAGTAGGATCTAAATCTAGACCAATCCTCTTCACAAGGACAGGCTGAGAGAGGTGGTAGCCCATGACCAGCCAGGCTCACAGGTGAGAGGCGTGCAGTGGCTGCCAGTGCCTGCAGATACTCTCGCTGGCCATGCACCCTGCTGCTGTGAGCTCTGGCTGCTCCTGGCTCTCAGCTTCCCCCATGTCCAGAGAAGCTGCCTTGCTTAGGAGTCACATATTTCCCCTGCCCCATGCAAGGGGCAGCCAGGGGCTAGTGAGTGGCTGACTGGGTCTACAAAAAGTGGTCCCTTTGACCCAAGATAAGATCAACTGTGTGATGTTGCTGTGCTCCAGAGCACCCTGTGGGATCAGCCAAACACAAGCAGAGACAACATCCCAACCCAACCTTCATTCCCAGCCTATCCTCCTTCCCTCCCTCAATTACTCACCTGTCCACAAATCAGGCTCGCTAACCAGAGACAGTGGGTGACCCACAGAAGGAGGTTTGAGATTCCTTTTTCATTTCCACCTTCACAAGAGAGATGAGTTACTGCAGCAGCACCTCCTCTGGGTTGCCTGGCTTCCTGAGCCTGTCTGCACATACAGAGTTTTGTCCACTCTGAAGAGTTTTACTATCCCTGGAGTTCCCTGTCACTTAGAATTTGGAAACTCCTGGAAGGAGAAAACTGCTTTTACAATGCAAACTCACATTCAGAGCTACTTCTCCCTCTAGAAGTAGGACAGTGTGGTATTGAGGGTCTGCATGTTATTTCAAAGCAACAGGAACCTCAGATGTACACCATTGAGGCTGCAATGGCTCACAAGAACATCACGAGCCTCTAGTTTCAGACACAGTTAGACAAACTCTAGTAGTTACAGCAGTTGTTGCAGTGTGACCCGAAGCCCCACTGGCAGTCATGTGGGTCTATGATGATTTTCAGTGGGAAAATGAAAAAATGAATGCTTTATTAATAAAGCTTTACTGGTCAACATAATTTTCCAAGACACTGGCCATTTGGAAGAAACTAACAGGAGGCATCAAAACCACCATGTTCAGCCTGGTTAAACTGATCATCTCTGTTAGACCCTTGGGGTTGGGCAGCCTGCAGGAAGACAGAAGAGACTCAGGACAACTGCAGATTGTGCTTCTCCCACACCACAGACCATGGGGTCCCATACAGTCCAACGAGGGCCATAGAACTGAGGGGGAAGCTTCCCAGCCCTGGACTAGTGCCAAGGCTGCCCACAGGGCCCCTGGGTTGTGTCCAGGCAGTTTCCTCACCCATGCCTCCACTCCCCCCACTTCTCAAAGGCAAAGCCATCGAGGGGGACCTTTGAGATCCCTCAGGCTGGGAGCCAGGACCCTTAGGGTGAAAACGATGTGACAGGGTTGTGTGGATCAAATCGGTTACCTGCTAATATGGCACACCTCTCCGGCCCTGCAGACACGCAACTGATGCGTGTCCAAGCTCCTCTGTCACGCCCAGTTGAACTGAATGGAGGAAGAAAGGGTCAGCCACCCTGGGGTCACCATCCTCTGATGGGCTAACAAATGTCCCGAGGAAGCACCCTCTTCTCCAACAGCACCCAGTGCCTCTTGTGTCCAGCTGGCCCCTTCCAGTTGCCGGTGCAGGTCCTCAGGTGAGCAGCGAGCCCTGTTCCCCATCTCCTAGCCCACCTGTGGGAGACAGCCACGGGGGTTCCTGGAGAGGCTGCTGGCAGTGGGATCCCTAGTTGCAGGAGGCAGCACTAGAAAGGCAATGCACTATTTAGAAAACGCATCACCTGTTGCTTTTATCTGAGAGTACTGGGGCTGTTTCTCCTGTTGTGCTTCATACGGGCTTAGGCATCTCAAACACTGCGCAAGGAGCATAAGAGAGGGATAGGGCTGTCTCCAGGCCTGGCCCCAGACACAGTAATTTTGGAAAGACTCATTCTTACTCTGTGTTGTTGTTTTGTTTTGTTTTTTTAAATAAGCTTTTCTCAAAGAGCTCCAGTGATTGCATCACACTTCCTCCAGTGTAACTAACACTTTTCCCCACACTGTGATTCCTGACTGCATCCCAACCTTAGGAGTGGGTTCTCCCACGAATTTGGCGGGTGTGTGTGTGTGTGTGTGTGTGTGTGCATGCACCCATGTGTGTGCTGGATGAGGGATGGGAATAAAACTCCTTTTTTTGGGTGAAGTGGAGGGGAGAAGGGAAAGAGAAGGAGAGGAGGAGGAGAAAGATCAATAGTAATGCTGATGTCATTGTCATCATTGTTGAAACAATCAGCTTCTAGAGGGCAGGAGCTGTGTCTTCGGTGTGTCTTGTCTGGCCATCCCCTTTGCATGCTGCAGAGACCCAACACCAGACCAGGGCGGGGACCAGGATGCCAGGGCACTGACGACTGCTCCCTCCCCATGGTTAGGACTCGCTCTTGGTCTCTTTGCTGTGGGTTGCCAATGAGCCCTTTCAATCCAATAAATGTGACTGTGAAGTTCAAACCCAAGTATCCACTTTTTTTTAAAATCGAAGTTACACTTTAAATAGGTACGTCCATGTTGGAAAACTGTTTATTAGGATCTACTGCAGCCGAACATAGCATCCCCTCAGACCCTGCCATTCCACTCTGGAGTATACGCCAGATCGAAATGCATGCAAGTGATGGCGGAAAGGCATGAACAAGAACGTTCTGAGCTGCACAGCTCATTATAGATGAACAGTGGAAATCACACAAGTATCCACCAGTTCTCACAATAAAACTGTGAATGGCAACAATAATGAATAACCTACAACTAGACATGACGACATGGATGAATCTCACAAGCATAACATTCAGCAAGAGAACAGACACACAGATGACAGACGGCACAAGAACAGGCAGAGCTGCTCTCTGCTGTTAGAAGCTGGGACAGTGGTCACTCTTGTGGGGGGTGACTCGGAAGGACCATGTGCAGGTTTCAGGGGTGCAGATCCCGTTCTGTTTCTTAATCTGGCAGCTGCTGTCTAGCTAGTGAAAATTCATCAAGCTATATACACTTATGATAGATACCCTTTTCTGTACATATATTGAACTTTAAAAAAAGTTTTAAAAAAGTAACAAAATGAATCACATTCTCTCTGCACCAAAACCATCTTTGTCACTTCCTATTTGGGTTGAAAATAGAAGAGGCAGCAGGAAAATGTTACAGCCGCTCAGGCACCCGTAAAATCGACTGAAAGTAAAACCGACAGACGCGAAATTCAGGCCCAGGCTTAAATCAGAAGGCGAGGTGGAGGCTGCGAGGAAAGAGGGGGAGCAGGCTGGGATTTGATGAGAAGGAGGCCAAACCAAGAGCCCCTCATGAGGGCTGCATATCTCTCCTGCTCAATCTCCCTCTCACCAAGAGTGAATCTCAATCCAGCTGAATTCAGCCACAGGTCAATGCTCACGCTGTTGTCCATTCAATGACAAGAAGCAGGAGAAGAGACAGGTCCTATGCATGGAGAGCAGGGGAAGGAGCAGCTCAGAGCCCAGATTCCAGCCTGGCCCTGCTGGTGTTTGGTTGTCTCAGAGAGACTGGACCCAAGCTGAGCTAGCACATGACGGGAACAGATGCCGAACCCAGAAAGCACAGATTCCCGTGACTTGGAAGGGACAGCACACCAGGCCTTCTCAGAAGGTAATTCTCATGAAATCCCTTCTCAGGATGACTTACAGTTGGCAAAGCGGGTGAAGATGGGCAGCTGAGGCAGGGGAAGAGCAGATGGCCAGCCGACTAACCAAATCCCGATGCATGACCCCGCCGTCCACACCAGACACTGACCCCAGCCTACAGGCCCAGGAGCACCAGGTGCTGAGATTCCTCCCAACTTCTCTTTCCATGGCAGAAGGAACTTCAGAAGGAAAGCAAAATGGATGAACATCAGCAGCTCCTGAAACCTACAGAGTCTCTAAACTCAAAATGTGAAGAATCCTAATGAAACAGAGCTAATCAGATGTTTGTTGTGTTGCCATAATTTCTCATCATCATCATTTCAGGCCAAGTGCTATATAATGTAATGAATATCACATTTTAAACTTCATTGCAAGACTTGGAAGTGTCCAGAGCTTAGGTAGTTCCTTGGAGAATAACAGCCCAGAAAAGAAGAGGGAAACTCCACCGAAAAATAAAGAGTGAGGTTTATAAACATGAGCCACCATCCCCAAGGGACACTCCCTCACTCCATCTGCACACTTGCATCCCTCTCTCTCTGTGGGTTTCTGTCACAGCTGTTGACCTTTCAATATGCCCTTGGTGCTCGTGTTAAGTTTGTTTGTTTTTTGTTTGTTTTGTTTTGTTTTTGAGACAGGGTCTCACTTTGTCACCCAGGCTGGAGGGAAGTGGCGCAATCATAGTTTACTGCAGTCTCAAATGCCTAGGCTCAAATGATGCTCCCTCCTCAGCCTCCCCAGTGGCTGGGAATACAGGCATGCACCACCATGCCTGGCCAATTTTTGCATATTTTTTTGTAGAGTTGGAGTCTTGCTATGTTGCCAAGGCTGGTCTCAAGCTCTTGGCCTCAAGCAATCCTCCCACCCCAGCCTTCCGAAGTGCTAGGATTATAGGCTTGAGCCACCATGACAAGCCTGCTTATTTTTTCTCTAAAACTAGTGTAGAGTGGAGGATAAAAGCATACTATGATATATGGGCCAGTCTATCAACCCCCTGGGAAGGACAGAGACTCCAAGCTTCTCCAGGAAGGCACTGCTGGCTTCCCCCTGAGCTCTCTATCACTCACTATCAACACCCCTTGCACACTCCCACACTGCTCTTTAGGGGCACGTCACAGGTGGCATGAGAGTCTTTTGACTGTACATGCCTGTTCTCCCTACTTGACTCTAGGTGCCTTCAAAGCAAGGACTGTGTCCCATATGCTATTTAGACCCATATGTTACCAACAGAGCGTGGCTCCCCAATAAATGTTGGTTGAATTATATCAAATTAAACTATGAATAAATTCAAAAACAGAAAAGTTCGCCATGAGATAGAAGAAGGGGTCAGGACATTGGAGTCAAATTAGGCCTTGAAATTTGACTCATACATGCGCACTTCACATGTGTTCAAAGAAAGAGTGAAACTATTTCTTCATTGGGTTTGTCACCCAGCGTTCATGCTGTTAAACGCATTTATGATCCATATGCACCTTGACCTTGAAGACTATGGATTGGCTCTTCATCTTCAAGGTAGGCTGGAGCAGAAATCTGGAGGCTCCAGGTGCAGGCTGCAGGGCTCAGTTGCACCTTGTAGGTAATGGAGAAACTGGGACATACAAATGGATGTTCTGCAGGGGATGCACCTGCCAGCATCTCAAAGCTACTGCAGGAAGCCGAGTCCATGTGATGTGCTGGAACAGTCAGGAGGAAGGGGTTGGGGTCTAGAGGGCCAGACAGGGAAGGAGCCAGAAGGTCCAAGTACAAGGTGTCAAGATCTGGACTTGAGGGGAGATGAGGTGACAGTTCAGATGAGGGGCCATGGGAGAGATGCTGTGAAGGAGCTAGTACAGAGACCCAGCTTCCCAGATGCTGCTCTGATGAAGACACAGGAATTCAGGAGACTCGGGTACTCAACCTAGGTGTGTAAATAGGAAGGGACCCTAGTGTAGGAGGTAAGTCCATGAGTTTTGCTTTAGATCAAGGCAGAGCACCTGAGTGAAAATAAATGTTTCTCCTTGCACCATACAGGGACCCAGAGCCGCAGCTAGTCCTTTGTACAAACTGGAGACAGCACCACCCTACCTCATCTTACTTCTGCACTGGGTAGGGGCATAGGCAGGGAAGATGAGTGGGTAGCGCCTTCATGCGCATTTGAAAAAGGCAGTTCTTGCTCCAAGCAGCTACAGCTCCAGGCCAGGGTCTCAGTCCCACTCAAACATAAGCAGACGTCCTATGCCGGGCATGCCTTGTGCCACCACATTAAATGGCCCTGATAGAGCACTATTGAACTTAAAAGGACAGTAGAGGATATAAGAAATGAGTCAAGTATCCTTGGGTAGAAAATAGCCAGAGTGGGCACGTTAACTGCTCAGCAGCATTTAACTCAGTGTGTGCGAGTTTACAATGCGCAAACGATGCCAACAGCTTCTACACAGTCACACCGTATTCCAGGCCAGTGCCAGCTAAGGCTGGAGGAACAGAGAGACTTCATGACACCTTCTCCTGGGAACAGATGATTATAAGGAGTGTCTGTGACCACAGGGCTAGAAATCAAAGCCCAGAGCCAACCATCAAAACAATAAGTACCGTGCAACAGAAATGACAGCCATTATCATAGGTGCTGTTCCTCTTCCCAGACCCTTTAGAAATACCTTCTGTTCACCTTCTTCTCATGGCCTTATTTCTTCAGAGCACACCAATGACATCACGGTGCTCCTGTGCACCTGCAGCTCCCTCTGAAGTCAGCAAAGCCACCATCCATGGGAGACTCAGGAGTTAAGTCTGGAGTAGTAAGGAAGCTGGATCCCATCTCATAAGGAAAGGAAACCCATCCTCCTTTCTACCCCAAGAAGGTCTACATTTTTCTCTCTTGATATTGCTAGGCTTTCAATAAAGTAGCCTGCGCTTCACTAGCATAGTAGGGTCTCAATCTTGGCATTTCATCTGAAATGCAGTCATGCAAGGAGCGAACCATATGTTTGAATGTGTGACCATGTGCAGAGGGCAAAATCACGGCACCTCCTGGCTGCCCTGTTTCACAGCAGTGTTTCTCAAACTTCTCTTTCACAGGCAATACATGTCAACTTCGTTAAGCAAACTTTCCTGGGTCTCATCCTCAGAGGCTCCCATTCAGCAGGTTGGGGAGGGGCCCATGACTCTGCATTTCTAACAAGCTCACAGGGGACCTGGGCGATGCTGATGCTGCTGTTCCAAGGCTCTCACTTTGAAAAACACGGGTTTATACTCTTAGCAAAATTTATGACATGCAGAAGAAATCCGAGCTGTGCAATCTCAATGGCTCTGTGAAACCAACAGTAAATAACATTTACAAAAGTAATTCTCATGAAATAAGAAGGAATAATGATTCAGGGCATGCTCAGAGCAAAACCATATTACTCTGGCTATAAATTAGCCTTAGAAGGTAGCATCTTTCAGGAGGCTAGAGATTTAAAATCAATAATCAAATTAGAGAGAAATTAGTGTTACCAATATAAAGACAATTTAGCATAAACGATCCCATTCTATAGATAAAGAAACTAAGAACAGAAGAGAACATGCAGAAAGTTAACAGCTGAAGTGAGATTAGAACTCCTGTCTCTAGAGTCACTGTCCAGCACTCCTGTTCTAGGCAATGCCCTTCACTCTTGTGAGCCAAGTTTCCTACCCCTGAATGATTTCATGACAGGAACTACAAAGATGCAGGAGCATCATGAATTTATACTGTCCTTCATAGCAGAAAATAAAGATCAGTCCTGCACAATATCAACATAAAATATTTCATTCCTGGTGTCTTCTAAAATAAACCCTCACTGTGTGCTGACACTCAGAACATTAATCAGAAAAGTGCCTGCGCAGGCAAGTATATTTCTTGTCTCCCCTTCCTTCTCTCCTCCTTCCTACTCTACTTTCCAATGGACTTAGAAAACTTTGGAAAACAAACCCCAAAGTGAAAGAGCCATCATGGGACACTTACGGTACCCCACAAGCCTGCAGGGGTATCCCTTCCCATTCCCATGCAGGACAAGACGTGTCCATGTATGGTTTCCTTGGCTCAAGATGCAAGGGTGATGTTCTTGCCATCTTAGGCAAAACAACTGTCCTAAACTGCCTGGAGCGGACATCCTTCTCCTCCCAGGCTTGGAACTGCTGTGTGCAATTCCGTTAACGCTGCTGGCTTGTACAACCATGGGGAGCCTGGGGAGATCCCCTCCCCACCCCGGACTGCTCATCGCTCTTGCGAAACTCAGTTGACGGTTACAATTTTGTTTTTCCTTCTCACTTTGTTATCAGAGGAACAGTCAGTATGTAGAAAAACCGAAGCAACTGTCAAGAAGAGAAGATAAGAAAAACAAGATGTCTGTTTAAAAAGTAAAGGTCATGATGTGACGCAGTTAAAGGAGATAATTTAGTCTGATACTAACAATGCTCTTGGGGGTTGATTCAGTTTCCAAGTTGATTCATTTACCAGATTGGAAGCTCCTCCTTTGCCATCACTGTCCCGTTCATACTATGCTTTTGCCTACACTTGTCATAGAGGTTCTGGGCATTTCTGATGAGGAATGAGTTTCCATAGAAGAAGCACAAGCTGAGGTTGAAGAGGCAAAGGTGAGGACACCTGATGCCAAGTGAGAATTCCCTCTAAATAGATTCAGACAAAAATTATAAAAGCATGCAACAAGCCTAAAGGCAGATAGCTTAGCCAACAGAGTTCTCTATCAATATGCAAAAGCTAACTCCAGAGGCCTCGTCAGTGGCTTTCCCAGCTAGTGCAGGCTACTGGACTGCTACGGTGATGCCTGGAAAGTTAACATGATTGATAGCAGACTCTTGCACAAAGGTGTTCAGTTAACAGTATTCAAATGTCTCAAATAAACTATAATATTTTAAATAACCAACAATAAATATGACCAATACAGTCAACAGATGCCAACCAGACTGTGAGATAATTATTAAAAAATTCAGTGACCTTTATTTCAAATATGTTGTCACAAAAGTGCAACATGAAACATTCTATTTAAAAGTCAAAAATACAACATACAACATTGCATTTATTTTGTGATGACCATCTCTCTTATTTTATTCATAAAAATATTCATAAAATAAGGAGGTGATCATCACAAAATAAATAGAATGTCGCATGTTGCATGTTTGATCCTTAAATAGGAATGTTTACTACCTATGTAAATAATATTTACACATATGACCAAACACTGAACACTGAAAATAAATATTTTGATTGTCAAGGGTAGTATAATTTTAACTCAATTTCTTCTATTTCTATTATTACTTATATAATCTGTAATATTGCACCACAAGATGTAAGTTAGCTTCCATTTAGTTGGTACAATGTCACCTGGGAAAAAAATTAATCATCCAATAAATACTTTAGCCTCTCCTCCATATGAGGCACTGGGCATACAGCCATGAATGCACCAGACCAAGTGCCTGCTCTTAGGGAGCTGACATTCTAGCTAGGGGAGGGTGACAACAATAAAATGAGCTAATAAATATATAATCAAGTGATAACATGTTACATGTCAATGTAAATTTCCATTTGGTGGGTGTGCACACACAGCCAAGAACTCCAGGACTTCTTGTTTCTGCTCTGCAGAGAGTTAAACCATGGCCAATATTCGATACACTGGGTGCATGGGTTTCCTATTGCTGCTGTAATAAATTACCACAAACTTAGTGGCTTACAACAGCCCCATACAGTTCTGGAAGTCAGAATCCTACAGAAGTCTTGCTGGGCTAAATTTAACGTGTCAGCAGGACTGCATTCCTACTGTAAGCCCTTGGGAAGAATCTGCAGCCTTGCCTCGTCCAGCTCCTGGAGGCACCCCCCATTCCTTGGCTCATGGCCTCTTCCATCTTCAGGCCTGTAATGACATCATTCTGACCTCAGCTTCTGTTGACACATCACCTTCTCTGGCTGACTCTCCTGCCTCCCTGTTTCACAAGAACCATGTGATTGCACAGAGCCCACCCTGATAATCAAGGATCATCTCACTATTCCAAAGTCAGCTAACTTGCAACCTGAATTCCATCAGCAACTTGAATTCCTCCTTGCCATGTAACATAACAAACCCACAGATTCCAGGGATTCGGACATAAACATCTTTGGGAGCACTATTCTGCCAACCACACTGGGGTAACTCCTTGTCCAACTTCTTGGCAGAAATATCCAGAAATGTCTTTCCTCAGAGATGTTTAGCATGGGGAAAATAGTATAAGAGTGTTTTCTCAGAAAGTATAAGTTCAAAACTGCCCTGTCTACCTGTTTTTTACCTTGGGAAAGTTACTTTAATTTAAATGAGGATAATAATACCTAATCCATGGTTCTGCAGAGATAATTACGTGGAGTAAACCATAGAAACAGATGTGAGCCTAAAAAATGCTAAGACAGAGTAGTTAATATCAGATAGCTTTAGTTGTTCCCAAATCCCAATTTCTTTTTCTTTGTAACAAACTAAAAATTTCAAGCTAAAATCTGAACAGGCATCTGGAATACATGATCATTAGTCAATGGCATGTGATTCACCCTTTCCCACGTTGCCACTGAAGGAAATACAGAGATGCATAAAAGAAGCTGAGTGTGGATGAATGCCTAACACACAAGAAGGGATTGTGACACGCGGACTGTGGAAGGGCACATGGGTCCCCAGGTGTGAATCCCATCTCAGAAACATGAGGCATTTGCTGCTGAAAGGAATTATGGTAAAGGGCACCTCCCCCCCCACATCAACATGTCTTTCTATACCCATCCATTCAGAGACCCCCAGTTCCTGGAAAAGTAACTCAACTAAGCAAAGAAGCAAAAGAGGGTGGTATACAGCCTTCTGGAGACTAACAGAAAAGAGGTGTGATGGAAAGAGCCACAGGAGGGATCAAACCGGGGGGCAGATTTTCACACACTATCTCTAGATATAAGAACTAGGAAGAACTATCACTGATCAAAATTATAATGAATAAGGCTCCACCTCAGTATTCTAACTACAAGATAGAAGGAGCAGGAGATCCCCTCTCAGGCAAGCTGAGTCACCCTAGAAAAGTCAACATAAACACTGGAAGGTTGGCCAGGGACCATGCACATCAACCACCCCTTCGGCATAAGCGATGCTCACAGTAACCTGACAATTGTGGCCAGGTGAGAGTGGCGAGGGTGCTGAAGGGACAGGAGGGTCTGTTTGCAGGCACACCCCTGGCCTGGACCTTCTCTTTCAAAGGTTAATAACTCAAGAAAACTTTGAAAATTCTCTGCAACAACCGAAGTAAAACACTATTCTTCTAAAAAAAAAAAAAAATCTATATGAGAAGAAGATGCAAATTTTAGAATCCATTTTTTAAATCTCAATATCAAATAAACATAGGATATATGAAAGAAAAATCACTAAATGGAAAAGGCTAAGATTACAAGGGGAGTCAGCTGAGATGGAGATGACAAGACATAAAATGGTTAAAAAACCAGAAATGCAAACACAAAACATAAATGGGAATAAGAGGCAGCAGAGAGCAGACCCAATGGAGCTGAAAATCAAATCACCAAGGGGAAAAAAACATACGCTCTTACAGAATGAAGAGGAAAAGACAAAAAGATGAAGACACAGCCAAATAACTATCCAAATTACAAACAGTTCATGTTCCAAGGGAAACAACCAAAACCAACAAGAAGCCACAATTAAAGGTCATATTCTCTGCGCAAAACGAAATAAAATTAGAACTTGGTATATATACATATATATATATACACACACACACACTCTGACAACTTAGAAGTTAAAATTCAGTTTCTCAAATAATGAATTGCAGAAAAAATAAAAACTATAATTACAAGACTATTTGAAAAGTACCAATAATGACTGCATGACATTTTAAAACTTACAGTGTGAGTCTGAAGCTACGCTAAACATCAAATGCATTATAAAGCAAGAAATAATAAAAAGGAAATAAAGCACTTAATTCAAGATATTTGAAAATAAACACAGGAATTAAGATGAGATTTTGAATAAATATTAAAGCTTTATTGGCTCAGGGAAAAGGGAAAAAAGAAAAATTAATGAAGAAATACAAGATAAAAATTTTCACAAATTGATAAAATACACCAAATACAGTCAGATTTTATCAAGGAAAAAAATAAATATATAAGTTAGTACTGAGAAAAGGTTAAATAATCTCAATTACAGAACAAATTGAAACAAAAAAGTACTTCATAATTTTGTTCATTTCTAAAATCTTAATGAAATTAACACTTCTCTAGGAAAACATAAATTACCCACACAGAAAAGTATCAATGAAAGAAATTAAAGTTTGTTCAAAATTATCTTCATAGAAGACTGTAAGGCAGGCAGCACTATAAGTGCTTTTGTCAAATTTTCAATATACAAATAATTTCCATGCTTCATAAAATATTCCAGAACATAGAGAAACATAGAAATTATCAATTCACTTCTAAAGTTAGTGTGATCCTAACACCAAAACCTGGCAAAGGAGCTATATGTCTATTTCTTTCATAAATATATAGGCAAAAATTTCATAGAAAATGCAAACAAATAAAATCCAACATCATATTAAAAATATATATCATGCCTTTGTAAGATTTACTTTCAGAAATGCTTTAGTAAGGGTATTTTTTCTATATATATATAGTGTTATATTAAACACTTTAATAAGTGTTAATAAGGCATTTGATCACATTCAACATCCACGGCTAATTTTTTTTTTTTTTTTTTGAGACAGAGTCTTGCTCTGTTGCCCAGGCTGGAGTGCGGTGGCACAATCTCAGCTCACTGCAAGCTCCGCCTCCCGGGTTCACGCCATTCTCCTGCCTCAGCCTCTTGAGTAGCTGAGACTACAGGCGCCCGCCACCACGCCCAGCTAATTTTTTGTATTTTTAGTAGAGACAAGGTTTCACCGTGTTAGCCAGGATGGTCTCGATCTCCTGACCCCGTGATCCACCCGCCTCAGCCTCCCAAAGTGCTGGGATTACAGGCGTGAGCCACCGCGCCCGGCCCTGATTTTTTTCTAATGTAGAAAACCACAAATGAAAGGAAACTTCCACAGCAGAATGAAAAGTAACCAGTGTCACTAATAGCCAACGGGATCCATACCCCAATGGACAGCACATAGTCTTCCAACAGTAAAAAAACTCCTCAGCTACAGAATGAACCTAAAGATACTGGTTTATAGAATAAATTTATTTTCAGTATCTCATAATTTCACATTTTTAAGAATAAAATATAAAGAAGCAATATTTTAAAAGATTATTAAGGGATGAAACAAGAGCAACAACAAATAATAAATACCAGAGTAACCTTCACCAGTAAATGTAAGAAAGAAATAGAGAAATAATCATGAATCTTGACAAATTTTTTAAAAACCTTTATCAAATGAAGAAGCATACTATGAACAAGAAGAATCAACATTATAAAATGCCATTTTCCCATAAATTATTTACAGATTTATCCAAACCTAGAAGGATTTGGAGAAAATGTCAAGGATTATAAATTCATCTGGAAAGATGAATGAGTGATAATAAAAAATAGTTTTTTCAAAACAAGAGGGAAGGTGTCTTGACCTACCAGATAATTAACATGCTAATAAGTTACAATTAATTAATGAGTAAATATAACAAAATAAATATCATAAAATATTTGCCTCTGGTACATAAGAGAATAGGCATGGAATAAAGGTGATACCACAAATGTGGAGGTAGAGGAAACAGTAGTCAATAAACAATTCTGGAATTAACTATTAAATATGTTAATCTGTTTAAATTAAATTTTAATCTTATGCTAAAATAAATTCCAAATGAAGTAAAGAGTTAAATTTTTTAAAAAGTAAACCATACAAATGGGGGTGGGGGACATAAAGAATTATGTGGAATAAATACATGACTGAGAGCCTGAATCTAAGAATAGGAGGATGAAAAAATACAAGGGAAAGAGATACGGTGTGGGCCAGATGACATGAGAATCCTCTATGCCAAAAAAAAGAATGAACAAGACTTTTGAAATAGGGCAAAGTAAAGCAAAATATATAAAAGCTCTTACAAAACATTAAGAAAAAACACTATTAACTCATTAGAAGAAAATGAAGACTGGATATGAGCAAACCCTTCTCACAAGAAAATAAATATAAAAGTTCAATAAACGTGTAAAATGTTGAACCTGCCGGATAAAGAAGGAAGGCAAACTAAACCAACGGGATACCATCTTTCTACAATCAAATTGAATTAAAAATATATAAAAATAATTCAGGCAATAGAACATCGAATTGAGCTCTCTCAAACACTGCTGCTGGGATTTCAAATTTGTTCCAATTCCTGGAAAGTTACATGGTAGTACGTGTGAGTCTTCACAATGGGCATGCCTTTTGACGCTGAAATAGCACCTTTAGAAATCCAACCTAAAGGAACTGGCAGAGATTGTCAAAGACTTCTGACAAGAACAGTCATCAAAGTGAAGGCATGGAAAATCTCAAAATATGGATCTCAAATGGAGCCCTGAATAAATAAGTTATGATATAATCAAAGGATACAATGTAATAGTTAAGACCACAGGATGTGGAATCAGACTGCCTGGATTCAAATTCTACTTGACCACATAGAAACTTTGTGACCTTGAGCAAGTTATTTAAACTGTTTGTGTCTTATTTTTCTTCGCATGTAAATTGGAGATAATAATGGTATCTACCCTATAGAGTTATTGTGGAGATTAAAGGAGTCAATAAAAGTAAAGCACTTAGAACAGTCCTCAGCCACACTAAATGCTCAATAAACATTACATGCTATAACATGAAGAAAAATACTGTGATTATTATTACTATTAAGCAGACATTAAAACTCGTTTTTAAGATTAATTCCATGGAGGGATGCCCATGATAAGTTAAAAAGCATGACACACCAATTGTACACAGTTTCTTCCAGAAACTATGAGGAAGCATCTCCTAATTCATTTTATGGGGCCAGTGTTACTCTGGTAGCAAAACCAGACAGTGATAGTACAAATGAAGAAAATTAAGAAAAAACACTATTAACTCATTAGAAGAAAATGAAGACTGGATATGAGCAAACCCTTCTCACAAGAAAATAAATATAAAAGTTCAATAAACGTGTAAAATGTTAATATCTTGTGTGATCCTAGACACAAAAGCCCTCAACTGAATATGATCAATCAAATCCAGGAAATACAAAATGAAAAACACACCATGATCAAGTGGGTCTTACACAGGGTATGCAAGGCTGATTCTGTACTTGAAAATCAATCCATACAATCCACCATATTAACTGTCTAAAGAATTAAAACCACCTCAGCATATCAATTGATACATGAAAAACATCTGATAAACCAATATCCACCCTTGATAAAAACTCTCAGAAAACTAAGATGAGAAGGGAAATTAGTTTGATAAAGGCAATCTATGAAAAACCCACAGCAAATAGTATACTTAACAGGGAAGGACTAAATGTTTTCCCCCTAAGATCAGGGACACAAGACAAGGATGTCCATTCAAACTCAATATTGTACTAAAAGTCTTAGCCACTGTAATAAGTCAAGAAAAAGGAATTACAAACCCTGGATCTGAGTGTTTTTAGCAACTCTGTTCATAAATTAGCAAAACTAAAAACAACCCAAATGTTCTTCAACATTAAATGGACAGACAAACTATTGTACATCTGTATAGTGGAATACTACTCAGCCATAAAAAGGAATGAACTACTGATGTGCAAAACAACTTAGATGAAGCTGAGAAGCGCTGTACTGAGTGAAAGAAGCCTGTCTCAAAATATTATAAACCATAGAACTCCATCTATGACGTTCTCAAAAAGACAAAACTATAGTAACAGAGAACACATCAGGGTTCAGAGATGGAAGAAGTGTGTGAATACAAAGGGGTAGCTTGAGGGAATTTTTTTGGGGGTGATATATTGTTCTGCACACTATCAATTTTAGGGGTTTCTTATTTTAAAAGCAGGATCTAAAACATTATATGTAGTATGGTATCAATTTAACATATGTAAGGGAAGAAATATTCCACAATGCTTGGAAAATACCGGAATTGACCTGTCCTCATGCCCAGATTTACTTAAAGTAGGTACAATGACTTTCTTCCTGCACATGGCCCAACAACCACCTGTGATTTCAAACAACCAAACTGTGGAATGCCATTCAAGAGGTCCTTAATACCACGTTTACAAAGCCTGGGTTCTTAAGGTCCTAGGAAAATTTTATTTCTTTGGAAGTATCTTCAAATCACAACCCAGAATTCCAACAACAAGGATGAAAAAAGTTGAAAACCCGTAAGCTCAAAGACCCCTAATAAAATGAATTAATGGCCACTCATTTTCAAAATGGTCAATCATCCTAATGGTTATATGAGGTTACAACCCAGGTAGAAGGTGGTGAACCAACGACGCAAACTCTCTCCTAAAGCAACCTAGGAGCATTCCAACAGCCAGTTTCTGATTAAACAAATCTCTTTTTTGTCACAGGAAGTGGCTCACCCTGAAAATTCCTAATTTTTCCCATGTACTAACTACACTAAATGCCAAAAAATTCCCAGAAAGATTCCAGCATTTCAGAAGAATTTCAGAATTTGAAAAAATTTTACCAAGAGTTAATTTGCATTAAACATTTTTTATAACCTTAACTTTCTGGCATTTTTTAAAGAATTTACTAAGCAAGGAATCAGAAAGCCTGGGTTCTGGCCCCAATTCCAATTTCCTTTAACATTAGTTTCCTCAAAAGTAAAATAGGATGTTAAGATTCAATGGTCCCCAAGAGTTTCTCCATCTCTAATACTCTAGGAAACAGATAATGGTGAAAGTAATATTGCAAGGGCCATGGCTAAACTGCTTGAATGAACAAACTACTCAAATAAGCTATTTTCATGGAGCATTCATTCAGAAATATTGTGCAAATGACAGAAAAAAAATCATTATCAAAGAAATTGTTAACAAGCCATGCATGGCCTTTATCCAGCACGTAGTTCAGGTTACCATACCTGACAGTAATAAAAGTGCATCCATGGAGAAAACCCTTCATGGTTCAATTTTAGTAATGTAGAATGACCTGCCCCAAATTGTAAGAAATCCTTTGTGTAGAGTGCAAAATTATCAGGGGTAGAATTTCCTTAATTCTTGACGTTATACTTTTTAATTGACTTTTTTGGGAATAGGTCACATAAATTACCGGGCTACTCCTTTTGTACTAAAAGACATGGGTGTGCAGCATAAGGGATCCTTGTGGTGTTGGATCTGTACAGTATCTTAAATGTAATAATGAATACACAAACCTACACAGGTGATAAAACTGTGTGTAACTCAATACACTCACACACACACACACACACACACACACACTCACACATGGGTACAGTAGTCCTCATTTATCCTCAGTTTCACTTTCTGCTGTTTCAGTTACCTGCAGTCAACCATGGTCCAAAAATATTAAATGGAAAAACCCAGAAGTAAGCAATACCTAAGTTTTAAATTGCCACTGTTCTGAGTAATGTGATAAAATCTCAAGTTGTCCTGCTCTGTCCCACCTGGGACATAAATCATCCCTTTGTCCAGCTGATCCATTCTATAGACAGTCACTCAGTAGCCAGCTCGGTTATCAGATCGACTGTCACGGTGTGGCAGTGCCTGGGTTCAAGGTGAACAGTAGCCTAACGCTATGTCACAGGCCTACGTCATGCACGTGACTTCATCTCCTTACGTAGGCCCTGTATCATCTCACATCATCACCAGAAGGGTGAGCACAGTACAAGAAGTTATTTTGAGAGAGGAGAGACCACATTCTCATAACCTTTCTTAGAGTATATTATGATTGTTCTATTTTATGGTTAGTTATTGTTAATCTCTTACTGTGCCTAATTTCTAAATTAAACTTTATCATGGTTATATAGGTATAGGAAAAAACACAGTGTATGTAGCATTCAGTACTATCCATGGTTTCAGGCATTCACTGAGAGGTCTTGAAACGTATCCCCCATGGATACTGAGGGACTACCATACAAATAACACTGGAGAAATCTCAATAAAGTTCGTGGATTGTATCAATGTTATTACCCTGGTTATGATATTATACTATAGTTTTGCAAAATGTTACCATTAAAGGAAATGGGAAAATGTGTAAGGGATGTCTCTGTATTACTTCTCTCCCACTGCCACCACCCCGAGACAGAGCTTGGCTCTTGTTGCCCAGGCTGGAGTGCAATGGTGCGATCTCAGCTCACTGCAACCTCCACATCCTGGGTTCAAGCGATTCTCTTGCTTCAGCCTCCTGAGTAGCTGGGATTACAGGCATGCACCACTTCGCCCGGCTAATTTTGTATTTTTAGTAGAGACAGGGTTTCACCAGGTTGGACAGGCTGATCTCGAACTCCTGACCTCAGATGATCCGCCCACCTCAGCCTCCCAAAGTGCTGGGATTACAGGCATGAGCCACTGTGTCCAGCCCTCTGTATTACTTCTTACGACTGTGTGTGAATCTGAAATTCTTTAAAAAATTTTTCAATTAAAAAAAGGGGTATGGGGAAGATTAAGCCTTCTCTTTACTTCTGACCATTAGTTCTACCAGGAGGCAGTAGGTCTTACCAGATTCATGTGTACAGTAGTTAAAAGGGAAGGAAGGAAGGAAGGAAGGAAGGAAGGAAGGAAGGAAGGAAGGAAGGAAGGAAGGAAGGAAGGAGGAGGGAGAGAGGGATGGAGGGAGGGAGGGAGGGGAAGGGGAGGAGGGAAGGAAGGAGGGAAGGAGGGGATGGAGGGAAGGAGGGAGGAAGGAAGGAAGGGAGGGAGGGAGGGAAGGAAGGAAGAAGGAGGGAGGGAAGGAAGGAAGAAAGGAAGGAAGGAAGGAAGGAAGGAAGGAAGGAAGGAAGGAAGGAAAGAAGGATTAAATAATTTGAGATGGTCCTGCTATATATCTAAATAAATTATTTAGTGCTTTCTTACTCACAGTTGTGAGGGCTGAATATATCTTGAGTCTAGGGGACTGTTTCTGTTGAAAAAACCTTCCCCATTCGCAGATTCCTCTCCTATTGGATTCTCAGAAGTAACCAGGTCTTTTCCCTCAAGACAGGATGCTGAGTGATCTTTCTCTGGGAAAACTGACCACCCCCTGATAAAGATCTAAAACTTGAGATATGAAGCATTGCCCAATAAAATAGCCCAGTTAGATAGCCTTACAGAGATACAATCAACAAGACCCTCCTTTGCACAATTTCCGGTCATCTTTTCCACAGCACCACCTAAATATAAGTAGTTGCCAAAGATCCCCTGACATCTGAAGAAAGCATATATAATATGAAAAACAAGACAAAACAAAGGAACAACAGCAACTTGAAAAAACAGAGTCCATATGGGGAAAGAAAACCTCAATACTACTATGAATCTACTTAAGGATATGGGAGATGATATTGTACCACTGAAGCGGAACAGGATGCTACTAAAAATAGTTTCCACAGGAAGAAGAGCTCTTGGAAATTAAAAATATGACAGCAGAAATTAAACACTCAGTATAAGAGTTAGAAGACACGGTTAAAAAAAATCTATAGAAATTAGAGCAAAAGGATGAGAGAAATTGGAGAGAAGAGATAAGAAAATTAGAAAGTCAATCTAGGAAGTCAAATACCCAAATAATAGACAATCCAGAAAGAGAAAAAGGAGTACTTATGATGGAGAATATTATAAAAGGGAAGTTCCCAGACCTAAAGAAGACAAGCTTCCAGTTTAAGAGAATCTGGTGAAAGATCCAAGAAAATGAATGAAAATAGACCCACGCCAGTCATATAATGTGACACAACTGAAGATTAGGAAAAAACAGACCATTAGGAGCAAAGCAAAGAATAGACGTGTTCTTGAGGTGGGGGGGATACAGGCTTCCAAAATGATTAACCAAGACAGCAACAGATTTCTCAGAGGCAATAATGGAAGCTAGAAGACATTCAAGCAATGCCTTCAAAATTCCAAGGCAAATACGTTTCAACCTAAATTCTTGACCCAGTCTAACTATCTTCTAAGTGTAGAGGTAGAAGGAATATATTTTAAAGCACATACAGTCTTGAATCTTTACTTTCCACACTCTCTATTGTAGGAGGCGCCTGGAGGGTGTGACCCTCAAAAAATGTACACTGAAATTTCAGGAATAAGCCAAGAAAGATGCATACCTGGGTTCCAGGGAGCAGGGCTTTCATCCCAAGGGAAAGTTAAAAGAAATATGCAGGATGAAGCTGAAGGGCAATGGCAAGATGACAGCTGGCAGCAGACTTTACAAGTGACCTGTCTACATCAGAGCAGGCCAGAGGAATCTGGTAAAGACTTCCTCCAAAGAAGATGTGCTGGAATACTTAGTGTCCCCGCACATATTGAGAGGAGCTGGAAGAGCCAGGTGTGAGGGCTCGCACCGGTAATCCCAGCAACTCAGGAGGCTGAGGCAGGAGGATTCCTTGAGCCTAGGAGTTTGAGGCTGCAGTGAGCTATGTTCATGCTACTACACTCCAGCCTGGGCAACAGAGCAAGATCCTGTCTCTAAAAAGAAAAGGAAATCTAGGCAACTGGAGAGAAGTTTAAGTTTAAATTAGTGGTGAAGGCTTAGAAAGTGAAGCAGAAAAACACATACTCATTCACATTCAGGACAGGAAGTTTAAGTACAGTATATTTCGTACCTCGATGATGAACAGCAAAATGTGCTTGTGATAAGGTAAAGAATGACCTTTAACTCTTTGGTTCTTAGCTTTGGCTGCTGAGATACACTGGCACCAACTGTATCACTTTTTCATAAAATCCCAATGCCCAGGCCACAACTGGGAGCATGACAATAGAATTTCTGGGAGGTGGGACTCGGACATGAGTAATTATTAAAGTTCCCAAAGTGATTACAATGTGCAGACAAGACTAAGAAGCATGGAGCTAACCATAGATGTAATGTTTACCCTCATGCATACCATTCCAACATCTTTATCCGCAGCCACAAATGCTTATCATCTTGACTTTCAACTGTCAGCTCTATATTCCACCTAGATGCTCTAAAAGTCCAAATATTCAAAAATAAATGTTCCATGTTCTGTCTTAAACATGGCATTATTGACTTTCTGAGGTCACCAATCCCTCTCTCACCCCTTTTGTTCTATCGTCAAAGTCCTAATCAAGAAACCTGCTCCTTTCTCTGTCCTCTGTGGACTCAATTCCATGGCAGACTGGCTGACTAAAGTGAAAATGACTTTTGCTGAGATCAAACAATGCAGAAATGCAAAGGGAGAAAGGAAGAGAAATATTTGTTGCAAATATTCCAAATGTAAAAGTTGCAAATGTGAAAGTCCCTAAATTAGGTCACAGATGAGCTGACTTTATTTGTTCACTCTCTCCTAAAAATAAATCACTATTGACAAGCCAAAAACGATTACTAGATTTCATGATTTAAATAAGTGACGTTTATTGGTTCAGACAGTTCCAGGAATTACACAGGTCTTTCCTTGTTCCCTGGAGCTCCCACCTAAGCAACTAAACATGAAAAAGTCATGACCAACATGCTCCATGGTCCATGGATGGGTCCAGCTAAGATGAGTTTCTACCCAAGTCTCAAATATCTACAAATACCTACGTATAGCCATTCTAATCCACCCACCTCCCTTTCTACATGTGAATCACATTAAATGGCCAAGGCTTCATTTGGGGTCTATTCCTATAACCAGGTACCCTGATGATGGTCCCCCCCAGTGTTTGGAGAGCCATCTGACATCCTCCTCTGAAGTGAACTAGAGCAGCTGTGTCTCCAGCATCTGTACAAACCCTTGATGTGAGCCCATGTTTTAATTTACTTTAATCTACCAACCTGATATTGAGAAATGGTATTTCATTATTTTTAATTTGATTTTCTTGTTAAAACTGAGATTAAGTTTGTTATTTGTGTCTGTTGGCCATCTGCAATTGTTTTCTTGTAAATTGCCTGTCCTCATCTTTTGCCTATTTTTCTACATTTGCCTTTGTATCCTCCATTCTTCCTCAATCTTATTCCCTTTATTTTTCGGGTTCCAGCTTTTCCTGACCACCACAGCCTCCTCCATGCCATGCTGTATTTCTCATCCCAATCTCTCATAACTCATGAAAATTACTTGTTCAGCACCTCTCTTCTCACTCAAGCTTGAGCACCGCGAGGATGAACATCACAGTGTCCCTCAAAGACAATGCTGCCACCCTAGCAACAAGCAAAGAGCCTGCCATTTGTTGAATGAACAAATGAGTGAAGGTCCCTCTGTCTTACGCAACTGGGGTCCGGGCAGGAACCCCCTCAAGGGATCCCACTGACAGAGTTTCATGAAGGAACAGCCTACAAGGGTAAGAGTAGGGCTGGGAAACCAATAAGGGATAGTGTGGGTCATCTGGGACTAGCAACAGCAAGGAGCATTGCCTCTCCAGGTTGGAAGTGGAACAGGAAGAGAACAGCAGGGGGAATCCTAGGAAACCTGGAGCCCATCACCACTTGGTTCGTACAAAACCTTTTTCCATTTGGGTCCTTAATACTTCACATTCTCAAATCCTACAGGATAATCCCATTTGTGAAACCATTGCAAACAATTAATATAAATAATTGCCAAACAAGCTCTATAGAAAAAGAAGGCAAAAATGGACCAGAAAAAAGGAAAAATCCAAATTACCTTCCTGGCAGCATAACCCACTTGCTTTGCAACTGCGGGAACATTTTCTAACCACCCCATACCTCAGTTTCCCCATTATGAAAGTCTGTGTACTATTATTCCTCCAAAAAGTTATTTCGCTCAAGGAAAAGAGACCTCCATACAGGAAAAGAAAATTGCCAAAATTTTGTCCTATCAGCCATCTTCCACCAGGCCTTGGAATTCTCAGCAAATAGCTAGTTTTGCAATTCTTTTAGCTTCGCCAACCCTCCAGGGTGAAGAAAAAAAAAAAAAAAAAAAAGCTTCCCACAAAGATTTGAGGCTTGCAAGTGGAGGAAATCTTTGAGAAAAATCTGGGTTGATGAGAAGCTAAGAAAAGCCAAGAGGAAAGAGACATATCTATATATGTTTATGCAAAAAATAGAAAAGGTTGAAAAGCAATGTGTTTCTAAAATACTGCTTCTATGAAACCAACCTTCTGTTACTCCTTACTCCTCAGTTAACTGAAAAAGGCAGGGTGATTCCCAGTCTTCTATTCATGTCCTCCTCCGCAGAGGCTGGAAAATGCAGCAGCAAGCAGCCCTGATGTAGGTGGACTTGGGTTCAAATCCCGCCACTTAACAGACACTAGGCACTGCACTCCACCTTTCTTCAGCTCAGTGCTATCCCATGAGAAATGGGTAATGATATCGAATCTGCTGGACTGAGAGCAGAATTATATTATCAATGGCAAAACCTGCAGTTACTTTTGCACCAACCTAATAAATCATGACAATAAAATCCATGTCAGCTAATGGGCTCCTAACACAGGATGACTAGTTTTTATCACAGGCACTGTAGTTCAGCGATCAAAAGAGCGTCTTTATTTAACAAATACCTTTTATGCTTGCCTCTATATTTAAGATATTTATGTATCTTCTGAGCTCCTACTATGAGGCCAGTGACTGGGGTACAGAGGTGAGGAAAGTTCATAGGGTCCCTGACCTCCTGGACCCTAGAATCTGGGAAAGAGGAGATATCACCCAAATCATGACCAAATAAACACACAATTACCAACTGTGATAAATGCTATGAAGCAAACATACGGTGTATTCAGAGAGAGAAATGGAGGGACCCAGTCTATTCAGGAAGATCTCGAGCCAGGTAGTGAGGAATTCACTAGCCACGGCGGACAAAGCAGTCCAGACAGCGGGACCAGCACGCACCAGGAATCTGAGATCAGAAGAATCGTAGACCTTTTGAGGAGCAGAGAAAAAACAAGAGTAGGAATGCGTGGAAATAGAAGAGGGAAACAAAGCTGGAGATTCCAGCAGTCCTCACACTGGGCCATAAGAAGGATTAAACAGCTGTTGGCAGCCACAAAGGCAAAGACGGGCTCTCAGCTCTGCAATTTAAATTTGCAGTTCAAATACCCACTGCAACCTCCTTTTCAAATACCACTTCTAGACCCCACACCAGCTAAAATAAGCAGCAATATTTTCATGAGTGGAAGATATTTCAAAGATAATATATGCATACATACATATGTCTGTGTGTACGTTTGTCTATATATGTTTGTATGTATGCATATATGTGGTATTCACCTTAGCCACCTTGGGAAATGTCTACATTCACTACCAAGTTACGATCCCTTCAGATCCTTGGGTTTTTAAAAAGGCAGCCACAGCAGTATCTCCCACAGCAGAGGCTCTTATAATGTGACCCCACACTCCTCCACTGAATGACTGCTGGTATCTATGCCCTTCTCCTTCAACGTGGGCTAACATCTAACACTGCTTTGACTAACAGAAAATAGCGAAAATGACATTCTGTGACTGTGACTTCTGAGGCTAGGATATAAACAGGCCATACACTTTCACCTTGTCCTTTTGGGATACCCGCCCTTGTGACCCAGATGTCGTGCTCTCAGGGAGTTCAAAGTGAGCCACACAAAGAGATCGCATGGAGAGGCCATGTGTGGGTGTTCTGGTTGGCAGCCCAGCTCTGAGGGTCTAGTGAACATCCACATCGACCCCAGGCATGGGAGAGGTGTTGCTTCAGATGACTCCAGATGCAACTGTCAAGCCACCCAGCTTTGCAATCTTTCCAGCCCAGTTCCCAGATGTAGTGGAGCAGAGACAAGCCAGCCCCATTACCCCCATCCAAATTCCTGACCCAAAGTATCCATAAGCAAAAAAATTAAATGGCTGTTTTACACCACTAACTTTTGGGGTGACTTGTTATGCAGCAATAGCAACTAGTATAGAAAGTATCTCAAAGTATATACATACATACTTACATACATTCATGCACATATGTGTATGTATATGTATATGCATGTGTGTGTAATTTTTTTCTTTTTTTCCTTTTTTTCTGTTTTCGAGACAGGGTGTCACTCTGTTGTCCAGGCTGGGGTACAGTGGTACAATGATGGCTCACTGCAGCCTCAATCTTCTGGGCTCAAACAATCCTGCTGCTTCAGACCCCGAGTGGCTGGGATTACAGGAATGCACCACCACACCCAGCTAATTAAAAAAAAAAAATTTTAGAGATGGGGTCTCACTATGTTGCCTAGGCTGGTGTATATTTTTTCTTAATTACTATTGACCTCCCTGAGAACCTTCTAGAGGGAAAGTCTAGAATTACTCCTCAGTTAGAATCCCTGGGCTTTATCCACACTCCTTCTGGAAAAAAAAGGCTGGGTAGTTTACGTCAAAGAAAAATATAACACTTTTAAACCACTCAAAATGTACAAAAGTAATCTATTCTCATTGCAAAAAGGAACGAAAATCCTCCTCAGCAAATCTAATGCCTTATTTTAACTGGCTTTGAAAACAGAGATCAAAAACGAGATCTTCATCCATAACAACTAAACAGGGCAACTAGAGCTCATTGCTTTCCACCACTAAAGGCTCATGCCTCTGAAAAGAGTGTCTGCAGATTAAATAAAGCAATACCTATAAGGTGGGCATAGCACATTGCCTGGCACGTAAGAGCCCACCAAAATTCCAGTTATTATTATTGCTTTTGTTGTTAGAATTTCTTGATTCCAGCACTAATTCTTTCTGACCTAAATTAAGCAGACCTCATGTGACACCTCAGCAGAAAAGAATCAATGTAGATTCTTAATGCATATAACCAAATACTGAATATATGGAAAATGTTTTCAGTATATGACCAAAACTTTTCAGTACATAGCCAAATCTGAGTTTCGTTAGATGTCTAGAAAGGGATCTCGGATTCCATATGATTAGAAATGTTATGAAACATTATATAATATAATTATCACACATCTCTATTTTGCTTTGGTAAAAAAACTGTCATTTTAAGAGGAAAGAAGAGAGAAAGGAAGAGAGCAGGAAGGAAGAAAGAATGAAAGAAGGAGAGAGGGGGGAAGGGCCAACAGAAGGAAGGAGGGAGGGAAAGGTCAATATGTGTTAGAAAACGAGCTTCTGAGAAGTTACATTTAACCATCATTGCATGGCTTTCAGGGTGACTAAATGAAAATATTACCTTTGATTATTATGAAGGTACCCCCTATGGTATTATATAAATATTACAAAGCTACACCCAAATGGTGGTTTGAATACGAGGACAGAGTTAGGAACAAAAAACCAGGTTACCTCCGGTTGGTTTTTTCCTCTACTCTTCGAATGCTGTTTGACTTTAAGCTAATCATTCAGCCTCTCTACGCCACAAGGTCTTCAAAACAATGCTCCATTCCAAATTTCAGTATCTGTACCAAAAGGACCACTAGGTAGTGTGTGCTCCAAGTTTCCAGGGTAAAAGTCACCATTCAAATGCTTAGGTGTGCCAAACGACAACTCCCCATGCAAAATTATCATTTGCAGATTCACGCACATTAATTAATATGTTAAAAATTATCTAGAAAAACCTGTGTCTTGCTGCAAAATACTACTGTGCATCACATACCGAAATCATCAATACCTAATGGAAGAAAAGTGATTGGAGACCATTTCAACTCACATGTCATTCGGGGGCAACACAGGGAGGCTGGCTGGCATCCTCCTTAACACTTGGCTTTTGCCTGTTAGATCTTCAGTTACTGGGGTGTGGAGGGGTCCTAAGACCAACAGAGATGAGAAGGGAGGAAGAGGAAGTGAGAGGAAGAAAGAATATGAAAGGTAGGAAGGAGGAAGGGACAGAGGGAGGGATGCGGAAAAGGCTGCGCTATGGAACTAAATCTGAGTCAGTGGCACCTGAATAGAAATGTCACTGCCAGGGAAACCATTTCAAAATGACATTCCGGTCCCCAGGTTTCAAGTTTGCAGAGTGTCTGGCCTCCTCTCCCCCCAAATCCCAGCTTTTCAGGGCCCAGGCAGCCCCCTGTCATTGATTGACTTAACTATATGAGTCACCTCCTTCAACCAGAAAAAAATGTTTCATATTCTTGAAAGTGGTGGGAACTCTATGTCTCATAGAGCCCCAACATACCAGAAAAAAATGGCCAGCGTGTAATCCACTTGCAATAGCCCTTTCCAAAGGTGGCATGAACTATAAACTGGTTTTTCACTGGAAAAAAAAAAAGGAAAATAAAAAGGGGATTCGGGAAAACCCCCTTAGTGAGACTGTCAGTAGACTGAAGTCTGGCAGATGTGAATCTGCCCTGGGAGAGATCCTGCTTCCCTCACACCAGCACGGCCCCCTTCCTGATGTCAGAACCCAAGGCTACGGGATCTGAGATCCAGGAGAGCAACGGAGAGAGCCGTGGAGTCTTCAACAGCTTCACGGAAGACCAAGACGGACTCTCTGCTATTACCATAAATGATGAAGTCTGTCAAGCGGTCCGCTAAGACCTGAACGAAGACTGACGCCTGTTTAGCTTCCCCACCAAGCAGGAGACCAGCCAAGCTGGGGGAGACCCCTTTTTAAATTCATGGCACCTTTGAAAATATTTTACGGTGACTATCAAAATGTCTTTATTCTGCACCTCATGACATCTTGCATTAGAGCTACGTCAACCTTAACACCACAGCACATACTTGTAACTGTTTTGTTTGTTTGTTTTGTTTTGTTTTGTTTCTTTCCTCACAACCCTTTACATGGCTGTTTTCCCACGAATCGTGCCACTTCCACGGCCGGGATATAAAACCATTTTACAACAGTTATTCTCCCATGTCTTTCCTTCATTTTATAGACAGCTGAATCCCAGGACCGAAACTGTTTCAGCAGACAACTGTTCTGAGCACACAAAATCTATCTCAGCTCCATAAAGGCCAAGGACAAAGACAAGACAAAAGTTGTGCGTTAAAGAGCAGACTCTGCACAGAGCACCGGGAGAGGAGCGGACAGTGTGATGCGTGGTCCACTGCGAACCATTTCTTCCACAGCAGCAGCTCTGCAAAAGGGACCTCTGAGGAAGAAGTCCCTGTCTTCCCAGTGACTGGTCACTTTAGGAGAACAAGTCCCCTACTAGCCCGTAGCTGGAGGGCCAACACTTTTTCTCTCCCCGAAGTTCCTGGCACCTGTTCTGAAAGGGGGGTGAAGAGCTCTCTACTCTGGCCATCCCGCCTGCTCTCTGGATGGGGAACATACGGACAACTGTGTGTTAAGCAGTCCCCTTGAATCCTTCAGCAAGCCGAGGAGTGTACAGGTGGTCACCTGCACAGGTGCGGGGTCTACCAGCACAACTTTATCCCTGGCCTTGGGGGCTGATGGAGGGTAAGACTCCCCACCACCGCCACCAGCAGTCCCTCCAGCTCGCGAGTAAGCAGCGCACAGGCGGGCACAGGTAAATGTTCCCAGGGCGGCCAGACGCCCAAGGCTGCCGGCTGCTGGCGCTCCGGGTCCCCACCTACACGCCTCTGCGTGGGGCAGGGGGAGTCCTCGTGCCTGGCATCCCACTCCCCGGGCCAACCCAGCCCGCTTATCCCGGGGCTCCGGCCGGGCAGCCCGCAGCAGCCCCGCGCCCAGCCCGGGAGCCCCGAGCAGCCGGAGCCGCAGCGCCCACTCGGGGCAGGCAGTGTGCACTCACCCTTCTGCTCTCGCAGGCTCGACAGCGACCAGAGCAGCAGCGCCACCGAGGCCAGGAAGCAGAGCTGGCTCAGCAGAAGGTCCCTCCGGCGGCGGCGGCGGCGACGACGCGCGGGGTCCTCGTCGCCGGGCGGCCGCATCCTCGGGCGGCCGGGCGGCGGCCTCGGCAGGCGGCGGCCGCTCCTGTCGCGGGCGGCCGCGGCGGGGACAGCGGCAGGAGGCAGCCCTGCGCGCAGCAGCCGCACGTCCTCGCTGCGCTCCCACCCGGCCGCCGCCTCCGCCTCCTCTTCTTCCTCCTCGCCGCTGCCCGTCTCCTCGTCGTCGCCCTCCTCGTCGCTATCGCCCAGTCCCTCCTCCCCTCCCTCCTCCTCCTCCTCGCCGCTCGCCCGCGCCGCCGCCTCCCGGCGCTCGGGGTCCCGCTCCTCCTCACGCGCCATGGCTCCCACGCTCCGCGCCCGCGCTCGGCCTGGGGCGGCGGCGCGGCGGGGGCGGCGGGGGCGGCCGGGAGGCGGGGGCGGCGGGGGCAGAGGAGGAGGAGCGGGGGAGGACCGACGGTAGGAGGGCCCGCCGCTGGCCAACTCCACCGGTTGGCGAAGCCACCTCAGACTGGCTGTGGCCTCGCCGGCTGCAGGAGCGCCTCGCGGGGCCGCCCGCCTATTCCATGGTCGGCGCGTTGGGGGCCGGGGCCGGGCCGGAGCGAACAGGGAGCACCGAGCGAGCTGGGAGCATGAGCTAGCGCAGCTCCCGGCAGCCTGCAGCGGCGAGGCTGGTCGGGCCAGGGTTGGCGGGGGGCAGTGCCTGGGACACAGCCTGGCGCTGGCCGGCATGGCGGGGAGGGGGCGCGCTGGGAGGAGACTGGGCTGGGGAGGGATCCCTGTGTGCAGTCCTTCAACCCTTCCGTGCCAGGGGAAGGGGGACGGCGCAGGGAGCCCCCTCTCGGGAAGCACACGCGCTGCCTCCCAGAGGCCGATCTTCACCAAGAAGGATTCGCTGGAAACTTTCGGAAAAACCGAGGGGCTCTTCAGCCTCCTCTCTACTTGCTACCTGGAGTCGGGGCGCTGCGAGTGCGCTTGGCTCCCCGCGCCCAGCCTCTGGCCTCGCCTCTTCTCGCGGGCCTCCCGGGTTTCCCTCTGCCCCCTTGTGGGGATCCCCCTGTGCGCCCGACTCGGGATCTGGAACAGGCCTCCCCAGAGGCTGTTGGTTCCATAAGGGTGTCCGGGCTCCCCCCACTGGCCTGGGCTCACACTTCGCTTTCTGTTCGTGCTGGACCAAGCCCAACAACACTGTGGCTGATCGAAGTGGGGACAGCTGGCACGGTCCCTGGAGTCCCTGGAGAGGCGGCATGAAGAGGCTTCTGGCCTTGTGCAGGTAACACCAGCCTGCCCTACCTCCAACGTGAGAATCTTAATCCTCCCATTTCCCCCATTCTAGGTCTCCTGCCCCTCCTTGCTGAAGGTGTGGGCTGCCCTAGAGATGGCTGGACTCACGACCCTGCAGAAGGTGCCCATTTGGAGGGGATCTCTGGCCATCCCAGACACAGCCCACTCTCCCTCATTGGGTTTCCCTGGACTCTTCCCAGATGCTACCCTGGGGCTGCTGGATGTGCTGAGGAGGAGATGCCATTGTGGGAGAGCTGAAAACAAAAGACCTTGTCCAGAAAGGGATCACCTGAAACCAGGTGTCTGTCTAGGTGACTGTCTCCATGGAATCCATTCAGATCAGGGAATCTAGCTTCATACCCTAAAGAGGTGGAAAAGAAGCAGGGAACCTCTGTATAGGGCTTCCCAGTCTAGGTCTGTTCAAATGTGTCCCCACCTGTGACTGACCTTCTACCCCCCTCCCCGACCTCCTCTCAATCTTTGACAGCACCTAGGGACAGCAAGGTCACAGCAAAGGGCAAAGGAAGTGGTCATAGGTGGCCTCCTTTCCACAGAAAGGCCATTTCACCCAGGGAGACCAGAGACTTTTCCTTCGTGGGTATATCATTTATTACTGCTGTTCTCAGCCTGGCATCTTCCAGACACTCAGAGTACCTCCCCCACAATGCCTGAGTGGTTTTCCCTTTGCTTTGGCTGCAGATACTAAGGAGGGTGTAAAAATACGAGTTCATCCATGCTGGAGTGTGTGGGGAGAATTCTCTAGTTGTGTTATCTCCATCAAGCTTTTGCAGACACAGAAAAGAAAGTTTAGGAGCCGAGAAGAATTCAACTAACATGGAAAGACACTCAAATAGTGTTTTCTAGTGAAAACGAGGGAAAATAAAAGGTGAGAGAGGGAATCTGGAATTAATTGGGTTAGGAAATGAACACTAGCTTCAGGGGAAAATACCATAGGCTCAAGGAATTATGTAATCTGGTGATGGAGGGGGAGTTAGGAAGGGAGCCAGGAGGAAGGAGAATAACCAGGAACTGGTAATTTCTTGGAAATTATCTCAGCACCAGGAGTGTATGTGTGTGTGTGGCAGGAGGGCGGGGGGAGAACACTCCTGTGGCACACAGAAATGATTCTTGGGTTTCTATTCATTTTGACAGATTTTGGAGTGAAGGGCACTGTTAAAGTAAAGCACAGAGAGTGATTCCTTGGGCAGCCAGGCACCACCTAGGGAAGAAAGGTGGGGATCCTGGTCCTTAGGTTGACAGCAACTGAGACCTGATAGGTTCCTCAGCCCACCAGGTGATGGCCAAGTGAGACAGGCCTCTCCAAAGAAAACAGTCATTTTTTTTCCTACCTGTCCCTTGCAGTCTTTGGAAGCTCCCTCCAGAAACTGAACTGTGAAAGGAGCAAGAGTTGAAATGAAGAATGTGCTCTGATACTTCAGTCTGAGAGTATTTCTTGCCTGGAGAGAGAGGCATCACTCCCAGATGTGTGGGGGTCTTCACCCTTTCAGGAATAAGACAGTCTTTACAGAGTACCTCCCCAGCTTGGGCTGGGTTCTGGGGTCACTGTCTACTCCCCCTGTTTTGACCTCCCATAAACATTCCGTTTTCAGGTCCTTGCAGAGACTTTGGACCTGACATGGTGAATAAAGGTGGTTAGTCTTTCTCACAGTTCTGCCTTTAGGACAAAGAATAGAAAGCCTCCTGCGACTATGTTCACTAACTCTCAGCCCAGGCCAGATCACCCACCAGCCAGTGAATGGGACCTCGTCGGTGCCCAAACTAGGTGCAGCTCGGTGCCCTCCTGTGATATTTCCAGCTCTCCAGCCTCCTGCTGCCTGCAGCTCACAGACTTCATGGAGCAGGTTCCAGGACAAAGCAAGGTTATGTCTCCACAACACCAAACATTCCCAGGTGTGGCAGGCAAGCCATTGATTTAGAAGAGAGGAAGAGAAAACCAGAAAAGCCACTTTCTTGGTAAAGAGACATCAGCTTTCTCACCATGGCTGTTTCATAACACAAGGAGACTTGGCCCAAGCTCAGAGGGGAAAGATCCCTGGGTGTTCATGGAAAACCTTTAAGCACAGTGAGATCAAATGTTAGCAGATGGGGGGATAAAAGGGAGAAATTCATGGAGTATGCCTAGAACAGGCCTTGTGTGCAGCAACCCCTTCTTGCCTAGGGACTTGAAGGGCCAGGCTTCCTGTCACTGCCTCACTCAAATGTAGCCCAGGAAGACATTACACTGATAGCACTGATCACCGCCAGACAAAACCCCCTGCACCTGCACAGTCACGTAGACTTAGACAAAACCCCATCCTTGCTAAGGAAGACCTAACAACTATTTCTTCTTATGCCCATTCTTGTCCACCATCTTTATCAAAAAGCCAGGAAAACTGCTTCTTCAGACACTTTCTGAGCTGGCTGTATTTTGAAGGACCAAAAAAAAAAAAAATTACTCTTTTGAGACTATTGTGTCTGCAAGGTGGGCTCACGTTATTTTCAGTGATCAGTTTACGACTGGAGTTCAAATAGACTGCTTATTTTATAAGTTTTTAATTTTGAATTTTCTTTTTGCCCAACTGTGTGCATTTGTTTGGTTTTTAACTCACCACATGAATATGACTATAGATTTTTTTTCCTAGTTGACCATGGTCAGATTCACAATTGCCTTTAAAAAAAATTTGTTGGCCAGGCACGGTGGCTCACGCCTGTAATCCCAACACTTTAGGAGGCTGAAGTGAGTGAATCACCTGAGGTCAGAAGTTCGAGACCAACCTGGCCAACATGGTGAAACTCCATCTCTACTAAAAATATAAAAATTAGCCAGGCAGGGTGGCGCATACCTGTAATCCCAACTACTCAGGAGGCTGAGGCAGGAGGATCGCTTGAACCCAGAAGGTGGAGGTTGCAGTGAGCCGAGATCGCGACACTGCACTCCAGCCTGGGTGGCAGAGTGAGACTCTGTCTCAAAGAAAAAAAAAGGAAAATGTGTTGAGGTATAACATACATGAGGCAAAACGCACACAGCTTAAGCATTAACTCAATGACTTTGTATATACGTATATATCCTCATAGGTTCCAGACCAAGACATGGAACATTTCCTGCTCTCCGTGGAAGTCTCCCTTGTGCCAGCCCCTCACCAGGCAATAATTCCCCAGAGATAGTGCCTCTTCCCAACCCCGTACCCTAGATCATTGTTGCCTGTCCTTGAACCTCAGACAAAGGGAGGCTGCTTTTGCCCATCTTCGTTTTTGTGATGTCTCTCCACTGTGGTGTGCATAGCTGTGATTTTTTCTTTTTCACGCTGTGAAGGTGTAGGTGGTTTTTACCTAATGCTTCAATTCCCTTCCAACTTTAGTATAAGCCAAGAATAATCAAACCACTACATCTGGATCAGAGACAAATGACCTCCCAGATTGGCTAGTTTTATAAGGAAATTCAGCTGAAATTGAAACAGTCATCAGCTGCTTCTCAAACCAGCTACACTGCATAAGGAGGAGCCCAAGGGAAACTGCAGGACAACAGGTCCACTGGGAAACTTCAGGGGGCCAAACTGTCAAAGACAAGCACAGAAAAATTCCTGCAATGTGCATTAGACTTTGAGGCAGCTTTTAATGGCAAAAGTCAGTACAACCCATTTCCTTTTTCTTCTAAATGAGAGGAAAGTAGAATAGGTTCCATCAGGAAAGATTCACACCCAGGCCATGACAAACTCATGGAGGATCCTATCAATCAAATTCCTTTCTGCTAGGCAGAAAAAGTAAGTGAGAGCTTGTTAGTAATGTGCGTTCCCAACCTATCCTGAGGATGTGGGACTCAGGAAGCCCAACAATCTGCCCTATTTACAAGGTCCCAGGTATCCGTTCATATTAAGGTTTGAGACCTGCTGTTTCAGAGAAAGGGACAGCTTGGCATGTATTTTTTGGTAAATCCTGGAGGGCAAGTCTAAAAAGCAAAAATATACCGCCCAGCACCTATTTGTCGATACTTTAAACTGACTTGTTTGGGGTGTTTGGAAGAAATAAAGATGGAGTATGAAAACACAACCCGTAGCTATGTCTATATATATTTCATTTTTCACATGAGTACTATGTTTCTTAAAGACTCCTGTAAGAAATAATCCAGAACCACATAAATAATAAAGAGATTAAAATTTTTAATCCACAGAGGACAAACATTAAGTTTTCACAATTTGAGGAATTTGTTCATTCTATCAGGATCATTCAGTAAGAAAACACATACTTGCCACTAATTTAATTTTGCCCTTGTAAAGTTGGGCAGACAAGGTGCTGAGTGTGGCAGAGGAGCCTGGGGAGAGCCCTGAGGGCTTATTTTTGTTAATATACAAATATTAGGCTTAGGAATCTCATATTTTAAATCAAGACAATAGAGCTAAAAAATGTTTTAGCATTTTTAAATTTCAAAACTTCATCCTGGTAGACCATGATATACAGTACATCTTAAGTGAAAAAAAAAAGCTACAGTATGAATTGTATAATCCCATTTTTGTAAAGTTAAGCAAAATCATCTCTCTCAATCTGTGATTACTTTGGGATGTGGGAATTACAGGATTTGGGTTGGGGATCAGAGAATGTAGAGGGACTTTCACTTTTTATTTTATACTCTTCCATAGCTTTACAATTATTTTTCTTCCATCAGTATGTCCATTTTTTAAATTAAAAAATAAAGAAAAATTAAAAGAATCTGCTCATGTGTAAGCAGTTAAGACAAGTTGACTTAAATGAAAACAATTGAAATGGTTTGATTTTGGCAGGGTTGAGCATGAGGCTAGGCTGGGCCTCCAGGCCTGGCTTCCAAAGAGCTGCTCCTCCCCGCCTTGGCTGGCAGCTCTGTGCCCGAGGCTCATTCGGAGGAGCCCTGAGATGACAGGGGAAGGGCAGCCCACCCAGGTGGTCTGCTATGGCTGGAGAAAGAAGCTGGAATTCTGATTCTGATTTGGCCACAGATCTAAAGTATAGTCCATTCCTCCCCTGTGCCTCAGTTTCCTCAATGGTAAAAAATGATGCCAACCTTTCCACAGAAGGGTGCTTTGCGGTAATGAAGCATTTTGAAAGTACAAAACATTCAGACGAAAGAGATGCCAAAGTCAGTTGGCTCTTTGTACTTTAGACAGCCCTGTGTTATTCTGATGGGGATAATCACAGCAAACCCCTCTTGCCCAAGGCCTCAAATCTGACCACGGAATCCACTTGAAGCCCAGCTCAGCTGTCCAGTGCAAAAACTTGAGTGGTAAACACGTGACCCATCACTAAGTCGTCATCTCCAGAGAGACCTGAGGCTAATGGGATGGTCTCACGTTATACAGTGCTGTGTCCATCTCCTCATCTCAGTTCATCGCCCAGGTTTCCAGCCCCAGAACTGCAGAATGATTGGGTCCAGATGCTCTTCCTAGGATCGCTGTGGCGGTGCGCCCCCTGGTGGCAGCGGTAAATCTCCTCCTGGGGGATTTCTGTGTGCGTGAGAGGAGGTGTTTCCTACCTGCCCTTGACTGGTTCAGCTTAATCTTTGACTTCACTAATTTCTTTCCACGTTTCCACTCAGGAGACATGTGACATTAAGATGACTGGTGTGTCGCATGCAGCTCTTCCTGTCTCCCGAGTTTGTTTCACTGGCAAGAGTTTCTCAAATTAAAGAGTTCCTTTAGGTACTTAAATATTTCACTTTTTAAAAATTAAGTCCCTTTCTTTGAAAGTTTATGCCAGAAAGAGACAGGACTCGTGCATAGCATTGTATTTCCAATCATTAAAGTTCTTGGTACTCCAAATGTTGTCCCTGAACCAGCAGGCACTAGGAGTTGGTGGCATGACCTGGGAGTTGGTTAGAAGGGTAGACTCCTAGGACCACTGCATTAGAACTTGCATTTTAACAAAATCCACAGATTGAAAAGCATAGATTTGGTTAATTCCTCATAGATGAGATGACTAGGAATTCATAACTACCCGTATTCATAGCTGACTATATGTTACAGCACTCAAGATTACACATACCTTTTCATTTTTTCAACTTTCCATGTTTCATTTACTTTTAAACACCTCTTAAATGTGGAAAACCACCAGAACCAAATTCCCAGCGTTTAAGCATTTAATCTACAAGCAATAGCTTCTAAAGTCTCCAAGGAATAAGAATTCCAGCTACAGAATCAAACATTTAGCTGTGAATAGCAACACACCCTATTCCATATAATATCGAAAAGAAAAATTTCAACGTTAAATCCCACATCATTGTAAACTATGTTAGTTCAACAACAACACCAGTGCATAATGCATTTTAAACACAAAACAGGGTATAACTTAAACTCTGATGAATAAGTATCACGAGAATTTGAGAATACCTTGGTGAAATCATTTTTATTTTTTCAAAGTGTTCCTACCCGTAGTCGGCATTAGTCATGTTCTCATTAAAATACCATGTCCAAAAATATGAAGTTTCTGAGTAAGATGAGAAAAATTATTAAAGGAATAAAAATTATCGGATGTAATTTTTTTTTTTTGAGACAGACCTCGTCTTTGCCAGATGGGCTCACTGCAACCTCCGCCTCCCAGGTTCAAGCCATTCTCCTGCCTCAGCCTCCCAAGTAGCTGAGACTAAGGGCATGTGCCACCACATCTGGCTAATTTTTGTATTTTTAGTAGAGATGCAGTTTCACTATGTTGGCCAGGCTGGTCTGGAACTCCCGACCTCAAGTGATCCTCCCACCTTGGGTACAACCATTTTTGTTTAACTTTTTATTTTGAGCTAATTTTGGCCTTACAGAAGTCATAAAAATAGTATAGAGAATTCCAAGAGGCCCTTCATGGATCTCATCCTAATGTTATCACTTTGTGTATGTATGGTAAAACAATGAGAGCTATAAATTAACATAGCAACAATAGTACTAACTAAACTACAGAACTTATTCAAGTTTCATAATTTTTTCCCCAGTCTTTCCTTACTTTCATGACTTTGACACTTTTGAGTATGAATGATTTATTTCACAAATGCCCCTCAATTTAGTTTTGTCTAATATGTTCTCATTATCTGGATGAGGTTATGCATCATGGTAATGGAATTATGCCATGTCCTTTTCATTGCCTCATACCATGGGATTTCTGATGTCAATATGTCTTATTATTCATGTTAACCTTGATAACACGGAGTTAATATTTTGGGAAAGGTACTTTGAAGCTATGCAAATTTTGTTTCTCTTCAAAATTTCACCCACTAATTTTAACATCCATTGATGAATCTTATCTGCAACAATGATTACTGGGTATTCAACTGTCATGTAAACAGTTATTTGCCATTTTTCTGAAGCATTGAAAGACAACTAGGAAAGAGAGCTGTGCTCAAACAATGAACAATGAGGAATGGGGAGAGGAAAACAGAAGGGCCCCTCTACAGGTTGTATTTTCTTTTTTCATTCTTTGTAGAGACAGGATCTTGCTAGGCTGATCTTGAACTCCTGGCCTCAAGCAATACTCCTGCATCAGCCTCCCAAAGTGCTGGGATTATAGGCATGAGCCACCATGCCTGGCCAAGGTTGTATTAATAGCAACAACAGCAAACCCTAAGGAAGAGGAAGAATATGATTTTCAGACTTGTCATGTTATGTTACTGGAGATGTTCAGTTGTCGATGAAAAAATTTTTAGACATGTAAAGAAACAAGAAAGTATGACCCATAACAACAACTACCAGAAGTTAACATATGGTGTCTGAGGAAGTCCAGATATTGGACACACTAGACAAATACTTTACTTTTTTTTATTTCAGTAGGTTTTTGGGGAACAGGTAGTGTTTGGTTACATGAGTAAGTTTTTAAGTGGTGTTTTCTAAGATTTTGGTTACCCATCACCTGAGCAGTGTACATTGTACCCAATGTGTAGTCTAGACAAAGATTTTAAATCAACTATTTTAAATATGTTTGAAGAATTAAAGAAACCATGTCTTTAAAAGTCTTACAAAATAAAAACTTTCAATAAAGAGATAGAAATTGCTTTTAAAAATAAGACAAATAGAAATTCTGAAGTTGATAAGTACAATAGCTGAAATAAAAAATTCACTGGAGGTTTTCAGCAGCAGATCTGAGCAGGCAGAAGAAAGTATCAGCGAATTTGAAGACAGATCAATTGAGACTGTCTAGTTTGAAAAAGAAAAAGAGAATGAATAAAAATGAATAGAGTCTCATACCTGTGATGCAACATATGCATCATAGGAGTCTCAAATGGAGAACAGAGAAATAACTGGGAAGAATATTTAAAGAAATAAAGCCCCAAAACGTCCCAACTTTGATTAAAACATTATGCACCCAAGAAGCCCAGTAAACTTCAAGTAATATAAAGAGATCCATATCTAGACACATTTAAATCAAAGTTTTGAAATACAGAGAGAATATTGAAAGCAGAAATAATTAAGAGATTCTTTATATACAATGGAGGCTTAATAGTGTTAACAGCTGACTTCTCATCAGAAACCATGAAATTTAGAAGGCAGTGAAATGACATGTTCACAGTGCTGAAACAAAAGAACCATCAACCAAGAATTCTGCACCAGTAAAGCTGTTCTTCAAAATTAAAGAAGATATTAGACATTTCCATATTTTTTGAAAGCAGAACTTGCAGACTCATCAACAGATGAATAGATAAACAAACCTGTCTTGTCAACACAAAGACACACACACACACACACACACACACACACACACACACACACACACACAGGAATATCATTCAGCATTATAGAGAGCTCCTCACGCCTATAATCCCAGCACTTTGAGAGGCCGAGGCGGGCGGATCACGAGGTCAGGAGATCGAGACCATCCTAGCTAACACGATGAAACCCCGTCTCCACTAAAAATACAAAAAATTAGCCAGGCGAGGTGGCAGGCGCCTGTAGTCCCAGCTACGCAGGAGGCTGAGGCAGGAGAATGGCGTGAACCCCAGCGGGCGGAGCCTGCAGTGAGCCGAGATCGCGCCACTGCACTCCAGCCTGGGTGAAAAGAGCGAGACTCCGTCTCAAACAAAAAAAAAAAAAAAAGAGAGCTCCTGCTATTTGCCACAATGTAGATGAACCTGGAAGACATTTGGCTAAGTGAAATTAGCCAAACACAGAAAGAAACATATTGCATGATCTCACTTACATGTGTAATCTTCTTAAAGAATTTAAATATACAGAGATAGGGAGTAAAACAATGATTTACTGGTCAAAGAGGGAAGGAAATGAGAAGGTATAGGTCAAAGGATACAAAGTAGCAGACATGTGGGATAAACAAGTCTAGATTTAATGTCCAACATGAGGACTATCATTAATAAAATTGCATTGTATTTGGGATTTTTGTTAAATAAGTAGATTTTTAGCCGCTCTTGTTACAATAAAAAGTAACTACATGAGTTGATATATATGTTAATTTGCTTCACTATAGTAAAATTTTTACTATTTATATGTAACCCACACGTCATGTTGTAAACCTCAAATATACACAATAAAATCCATTTTTTAAATAAAGATATACTGAAGAGAGGCCTTCAGCCTGAAATGAATGGACACTAGAGAGCAACTCAAATCTACATGAAGAAATAAATAACACTGGTAAAGGTAACTACATGGATAAATATAAAAACAATGTAATTATATTTTTATTTGCAACTTTTCATACTATCTAATTTTCCATGGTGTATATGTGCCACATTTTCTTAATCCAGTCTATCGTTGTTGGACATTTGGGTTGGTTCCAACTCTTTGCTATTGTGAATAGTGCCACAATAAACATACGTGTGCATGTGTCTTTATAGCAGCATGATTTACAGTCCTTTGGGTATATACCCAGTAATGGGATGGCTGGGTCAAATGGTATTTCTAGTTCTAGATCCCTGAGGAATCGCCACACTATCTAATTTTAAAGACTATTGCTTGAAGCTATAATTACAAATCTGTGTTGATGGGTATACTATGTATAAAGATGTAATCTTGATGACAAATACAGCATAGAAGAGGGGAAGGAAATGGAGTTATGTCAGAGTAAAATTTGTGTACACTCTTATAATTAAGGTTGGAAATACAGTGTTAAGATGTTCTTTGTGATCCCCAGTTTAAAGTAACTTTAAAAACTAGTAAAATAAATGACAATAGAATTAAAATGATATGCTATGACAATTTCTACTTAACACAAAATAAACTAACAATGGAAAAATAGAGGACCAAAAATGACATAAAACATATAGAAAACAAATAACAAATGGCAACTGTAGATCCTACCTTATCAATACTTACATTATATGGGAATAGATTTAAAACTTCAAGCTAAATGCAGAGATTTGCAGAATGGATAAACAAAAATGTAAGATTCAAGTATATACTATCTACAAGGGCCACACTTTAGGTTAAAAGACATAAATAAGCGGAGAGTGAAAAGATGGGAAACAATGAACCATGCAAACAGTAACCAAGAGTGATCAGAGTGGCTTAAAAAATATCAATCAAATAGACTTTAAGAGTTATTACTAAAGACAAAGGACATTTTATAATGATAAAAGTGTCAATGCATCAAGAAAATATAATTATTCCAAACATATATGTGCCTAAAACAAAGCTTCAAAATACATGAAGCAAAAGCTAATGTGATTGAATAGAGAAATGGTCAAAAATAATATTTGGAGACCCTTATACCTTACTTTCAATAATGGATAGAACAACTAGGATGAAGATCAACAAGGAAATAAATTACTTTAATACTTTAACAACACTATAAACAAACTCTACCTAATAGACATCTATAGAAAAGTCTACCCAAGAATGGCAGAAAAATCATATTCTCAAAAGCGTACATGAAACATTCCACAGGCCAGACCATATATTAGACATCCTCCAGAAAAACAAAGAACACACACACACACACAAAGAAAAGGATTGAAATAATGCTAAACACATTCTCCAGCCAGAATAGACTGACACTAGGAATCAATATCAGAAGGAAAATGAGGGAAATTCACAAATCCATGAAAATTAAACACTGATAAATAAATGGGCCAAAGAAGAAATCAGAAAAAAATTTAAAAAACTATTTTGAGATGAAAATACAAACAAATGCAACAAACCAAAATGTATGAGATGTAACTTAAACAGTGCTCAGACACAGAACATACTCTAAGATTGACTACATGCTTGGTCATAAAGCAAGTCTCTACAAATTAAAAACAAAATGTAATTATGCCAGCTCAGACTGCAGTTGAATAGAATTAGAAATCCATATCAAGAGGAACTCTCCAAACTATACAAATACATGGAAACTAAACAAATTGCTTCTGAATGACTTTTGGGTAAACAAAAATGTAAGACAGAAAATTATTTGAAACAAATTTAAATAGAGGCAAAATGTACAAAAACCTCTGAGATGCAGCAAAAACTGTGTTAGGAGAAAAGTTTATAGCATATAGCGATAAACACCTATATCAAGAAGATATAAAGATCTCAAATAAAAAACCTAATGTTACACCTAAAGGAACTAAAAAAAAAAAAAACAAGAACTGAATCCAAATTCAGCAGAAGAAAAGAAATTACTAAAATAACAGCAGAACTAAACAAAATTGAGGCTCCCCAAAACATACAAAGGATCAACAAAATGAAAAATCGTTTTTTGAAAGATAAACAAGATTGATAGACCACTAGCTAGATTGACAAAGAAAAAAGAGAGACCTAAATAAGCCAATCAGAAATGAGAAAGGTGACATTACAACCAATCCCACAGAAATACAAAAGATCCTCAGTGACAAAACATCCTGCAACCATCTCTATGCACACAAACTGGAAAATCTAGATAAAATGGACAAATTCCTGGAAACACACAACCTCCCAAGATTGAACCAGAAGGAAATTGAAATCCTGAACATACCAATAATAAACTATGAAATTGAATCAGCAATACAAAAAGTTACCAACCACAAAAGCCCTTCAACAGATGGATTCACAGCTTAATTCTATCAGACATACAAAGAAGAGATGGTATCAATCCTGCTGAAACTATCCTGAAAAATAGAGAAGAGATTCCTTCTTGACTCATTCTACAAAACCAGTATCATCCTGATATCAAAATATAGCAAACAGAACAACAAAATAAAACTATAAGCCAATATCCCCAATTAACATAGATGAAAAATCCTCAACAAAATACTAGCAAACCAAATCCAGTAGTACTTCAAAAAGATAATCCATCTCTATCAATTGGGCTTTATTAATGAGATGCAAGGATGGTTCAACATATGCAAATCAATAAATTGATTAACCACATAAACAGAATTAAAAACAAAAAATATATGGTCATCTCAATAGACACAGAAAAAGCATGCAATAAAATCCCAAATCCCCACATGTTAAAAACCCTTAACAAACTGGGCATCAAAGGTACACAATTCAAAATAACAAGAGCCATCTATGACAAATCCACAGCCAACATTATACTGAATGAGCAAAAGATGGAAACATTCCCCTAATAACTGGAACAAGACAAAGATGTTCACTTTCATCACTCCTATTCAACATAGTACTGGGAGTTTTAGCCAGAGCAATCAGACAAGAGAAAAAAATAAAAGTTTGTCAAATAGGAAAAAAGAAGTCAGATTATCTCTCTTGACTGACAATGTGATTCTATATCTAGAAAACCCTAAACATTTCACCAAATAACTCCTAGAGCTGACAAACAACTTCAGTAAAGTATCAGGGTATACAATCAAGGTACAAAAGTTAGTAGCATTTCTATACACCAGTAATGTTCAAGCTGAGAACCAAATCAAGAATACAATCCCATTTACAATAGCCACAAAATAAAATAAAATACCTAGGAATATATCTAACCTAGCATGTGAAAGATCTCTGCAAAGAGAACTATAAAACACTGCTGAAAGAAATTACAAACAAATGGAAAAACATTCCATGCTCATAAATTGGAAGAAGCAATATCATCAAAATGTCCATGTTGCCCAACATGATCTGCAGATTTATTGCAATTCCTATCAAATTATCAACATTATTTTTCACATAATTGATTTTAGAAAATTAATATAGAAATTTAATTTTTCTAAAATTAAAATCATAATTTTAGAAAAAACTATTCTAAAATTCATATGGAACCAAAAAAGAGCCCAAATAGCCAAAGAAATCCTAAGAAAAAGAACAAAAACAGAAGCCAGATTACATTACCTGATTTCAAACTATACTACAAAGCTACAGTAACCAAAACAGCTTGGTACTGGTAGAAAAATAGAACCCAAATATAAAGCTGTATACCTACAACCAACTAATCTTTGACAGAGTTGACAAAAAGAAACTATGGGAAAAGGATACCTTATTGAATAAATGGTGCTAGGAAAACTGGTTAACTATATGCAGAAGAGTGAAACTGAACCTCTATCTCTTACCATAAACAGAAACCTAGGAAATACTCTTCTGGACATTGGCCTAGACAAAGAATTAAGAATTAAGTCTTCAAAAGCAATTGCTACAAAAACAAAAAGTGAAAATTGGTACCTACTTAAACTAAAGACCTACTGCACAGCAAAAGAAACTATCAACAGAGCAAACAGACAACCTATGGAATGGGAGAAAATATTTGCCAACTATGCATCCAACAAGGTACGAATATCTTGAATTTATAAGAAGCTTTAAACAATTCAACAAGAAAAAAAACAAGCAGCCCCATTAAAAAGTGTGCAAAGGACATAAATATACACTTCTCAAAAAAACACATACAAGTGGCCAACAAACATAAAAAAAAGTGTCCGGTATCACTAAACATCAGAGAAATGCAAATCAAAATCACAATGAGATACCATCTCACACTAGTCAGAATGACTATTATTAAAATGTCAAGGCCAGGCCTGATGCCTCACCCCTGTAATCCCAACACTTTCAGAGGCCGAGGTGGGTGGATCATGATGTCAGGAGAGTGAGACCATCCTGGCCAACATGGTAAAACCCCATCTCTACTGAAAATACAAAAATTAGCTGGGTGTGGTGGCAGGCACCGGTAGTTCCAGCTACTTAGGAGGCTGAGGCAGGAGAATCTCTTGAACTGGAAGGCGGAGGTTGCAGTGAGCTGAGATCACACCACTGCACTCCAGCCTGGGTGACAGAGTGAGACTCCATCTTAAAAAAGAAAAAAAGAAAGTCACAGACTTTAGCAAGGATGCAGAGAAAAGGAAATGCTTACATATTGCTGGTGGGATTGTAAATTACTTTAGCCACTATGGAAAGCAGTTTGGAGATTTCTCAAAGAACTATAAACAGAATTAGTATTCTATCCAGCAATTCCATTACTCAGTATATACCCAAAGGATAACAAATCATTCTATCAAAAAGATACCTATACTGCCATGTTTATTGTAGCTCTATATAATAGCAAAGACATGGAATCAACCTAAGTGCACATCAATAGTGGATTGGATAAAGAAAATGTAGTACATACACAGCATGGAATACTATGCAGCCATAAAAAACAACAAAATCCTGTCTTTTGCAGCAACATGGTTGAAACTGGAGGCCATTATCCTAAGTGAATTAATGTAGAAATAGAAAAACAAACACTACATGTTCTGACTTATACATGGGAGCTAAACATTTGGTGCACGTGGTCATAAGGATGGGAAAAATAGACACTCCAAATAGACAGTCCTTTTGGGTACTCCAAAAGGGGGACAGATGGAGGTGAGCAAGAGTTGAAAAACTACCAATTGATTACTATGTTCACTACCTGGATGACAGTTTCATTTGAAACCCAAACCTCAGCATCATGCAGTATATCCATGTAACAAACATGTACATGTACATGTACCCCTTGAATCTAAAATTTTTTTAAAAATTTAAACCAGATTACATGTTTAGAAGAAAACCATCCCAAAGTCAGTAATCTTGCCAGGAATCAAAGTGCCTAAGAGTATGGCTTTAGGGTCAGAATGTCTGAGTACAGATCCAGGTACTGCTGCTTACTAACTTTGTGACTTTGGCCAAATAACTTAATCTCTATGTACTCAAGAATCCCCATTTGTAAAATGTAAATAAAAGCTTTGTACATCTTATAGGGTGGTTATGAACATTAAGTGAGCTAATACAAGTAGAGTGTTTGGCAAGATACCTAGCAAATAATTGTAAGTACTCAGTAAACATTATCTGTGATTATAATACTGATTTACTGTCTCAGGGTTCGAGAACCTGTGAAAAAAAGGGGAGCTTCAAAAAAATTTCAAAAGATGCTTCTAAAGACAATACACTAGAGAAGTGTCTGTTCATGTCCTTTGCCCACTTTTTGATGGGGTTGTTTGTTTTTTCTTGTAAATTTGTTTGAGTTCATTGTAGATTCTGGATATTAGCCCTTTGTCAGATGAGTAGGTTGCAAAAATTTTCTCCCATTCTGTAGGTTGCCTGTTCACTCTGATGGTAGTTTCTTTTGCTGTGCAGAAGCTCTTTAGTTTAATTAGATCCCATTTGTCAATTTTGGCTTTTGTTGCCATTGCTTTTGGTGTTTGAGACATGAAGTCCTTGCCCATGCCTATGTCCTGAATGGTATTGCCTAGGCTTTCTTCTAGGGTTTTCATGGTTTTAGGTCTAATATGTAAGTCTTTAATCTAATTAAATCTTGAATTAATTTTTGTATAAGGTGTAAGGAAGGGATCCAGTTTCAGCTTTCTATATATGGCTAGCCAGTTTTCCCAGCACCATTTATTAAATAGGGAATCCTTTCCCAATTTCTTGTTTTTGTCAGGTTTGTCAAAGATCAGATAGTTGTAGATATGCGGCATCATTTCTGAGGGCTCTGTTCTGTTCCATTGATCTATGACTCTGTTGTGGTACCAGTACCATGCTGTTTTGGTTACTGTAGCCTTGTAGTATAGTTTGAAGTCAGGTAGCGTGATGCCTCCAGCTTTGTTCTTTTGGCTTAGGATTGACTTGGCGATGGGGCTCTTTTTTGGTTCCATATGAATTTTAAAGTAGTTTTTTCCAATTCTGTGAAGAAAGTCATTGGTAGCTTGATGGGGATGGCATTGAATCTATAAATTACCTTGGGCAGTATGACCATTTTCACGATATTGATTCTTCCAACCCATGAGCATGGAATGTTCTTCCATTTGTTTGTATCCTCTTTTATTTCATTGAGCAGTGGTTTGTAGTTCTCCTTGAAGAGGTCCTTCACATCCCTTGTAAGTTGGATTCCTAGGTATTTTATTCTCTCTGAAGCAATTGTGAATGGGAGTTCACTCATGATTTGGCTGTTTGTCTGTGATTGGCATACAAGAATGCTTGTGATTTTTGTACATTGATTTTGTATCCTGAGATTTTGCTGAAGTTGCTAATCAGCTTAAGGAGATTTTGGGCTGAGATGCTGGGGTTTTCTAGATATACAATCATGTCATCTGCAAACAGGGACAATTTGACTTCCTCTTTTCCTAATTGAATACCCTTTATTTCCTTCTCCTGCCTGATTGCCCTGGCCAGAACTTCCAGCACTATGTTGAATAGGAGTGGTGAGAGAGGGCATCCCTGTCTTGTGCCAGTTTTAAAATGGAATGCTTCCAGTTTTTGCCCATTCAGTATGATATTGGCTGTGGGTTTGTCATAGATAGCTCTTATTATTTTGAGATACGTCCCATCAATACCTAATTTATTGAGAGTTTTCAGCATGAAGCGTTGTTGAATTTTGTCAAAGGCCTTTTCTGCATCTATTGAGATAATCATGTGGTTTTTGTCTTTGGTTCTGTTTATATGTTGGATTACATTTATTGATTTGTGTATGTTGAACCAGTCTTGCATCCCAGGGATGAAGCCCACTTGATCATGGTGTATAAGCTTTTTGATGTGCTGCTGGATTCGGTTTGCCAGTATTTTACTGAGGATTTTTGCATCAATGTTCATCAAGGATATTGGTCTGAAATTCTCTTTTTTGGTTATGTCTCTGCCAGGCTTTGGTATCAGGACGATGCTGGCTTCATAAAATGTGTTAGGGAGGATTCCCTCTTTTTCTATTGATTGGAATAGTTACAGAAGGAATGGTACCAGTTCCTCCTTGTACCTCTGGTAGAATTCGGCTGTGAATCCATCAGGTCCTGGACTCTTTTTGGTTGGTAAGCTATTGATTATTGCCACAATTTCAGAGCCTGTTATTGGCCTATTCAGAGATTCAATCTCTTCCTGGTTTAGTCTTGGGAGGGTGTATTTGTCGAGAAAAACACATGAAAAAATGCTCATCATCACGGGCCACCAGAGAAATGCAAATCAAAACCACAGTGAGATACCATCTCACACCAGTTAGAATGGCCATCATTAAAAAGTCAGGAAACAACAGGTGCTGGAGAGGATGTGGACAAATACGAACACTTTTACACTGTTGGTGGGACTGTAAACTAGTTCAACCATTGTGGAAGTCAGTGTGGCGATTCCTCAGGGATCTAGAACTAGAAATACCATTTGACCCAGCCATCCCATTACTGGGTATATACCCAAAGGACTATAAATCATGCTGCTATAAAGACACATGAACACGTATGTTTGTTGCGGCACTATTCACAATAGCAAAGACTTGGAACCAACCCAAATGTCCAACAACGATAGACTGGATTAAGAAAATTCCATTTTCTTAATGGAATACTATGCAGCCATAAAAAATGATGAGTTCATGTCCTTTGTAGGGACATGGATGAAACTGGACAACATCATTCTCAGTAAACTATCGCAAGGACAAAAAACCAAACACCGCATGTTCTCACTCATAGGTGGGAATTGAACAATGAGAACTCATGGACACATGAAGGGGAACATCACACTCAGGGGACTGTTGTGAGTTGGGGGAAGGGGGGAGGGACAGCATTAGGAGATATACCTAATGCTAAATGACGAGTTAATGGGTGCAGCAAACCAACACGGCACATGGATTCATATGTGACAAACCTGCACATTGTGCACATGTACCCTAAAACCTAAAGTATAATAATAAAAAAAGACAATACACTAGAAAGAAGCCCCTTTAAAAAAACACATTGCTTTCCCAGAATTTATATGACCACCACCTACAGATTTGGCCCCAAATCTTAGACAAAGGAGTCAGACGCATCTTTGTGAATAATATTTACAAATTGTCAATATTTGAAACACACTATCCATTAGAAACATGCTATCATTTTCCTTTTTAAAAGTTTCATTATAGAATCAAATAAATGAAAAGTAAAGCAATGAGGCATAATTTTTTTTACCAAGTTGATAAGACTAAAAGAAATAAAAAAGGTTATTCTAAATGGTGGCAAGAGTATAGTGAGAAAATTGATACGAGTGTGAAGCAGTACAATCTTTCAGGAAAGGTGTATATTCAGAACCTAAAAATACCTTCACTCTTTGACTCAGTCATTCATAAAGCCTAAGGAAATATATAGGAGAAAAAATGACACAGGTTTATGGATTTTTAATGCTCACTACTATAGTATTATTTTCTGCAGAGGCAGAAAACAATCTAAATGCCTAAAAGTAAGAAAATGATTACATAAATTAAAGAATATCTGTTAGGAACTGAATGTTTGTGTTCCCCCCAAATTCTTATGTTGAAATCCTAATTCCCAATTGATAGTATTAGGAGGTGGAGTCTTTGAGAGGTAAGTAAATCTTGAGGATGGAGTCCTCATGAATGGGATTATAAAAGAGACCCCAAAAAGTCTTGTAAAAGAGACCCCAGAGAGCTCTCACCTCCTCTTTCTGCTATGTGAGGATACAAAAAGAAAACAGCAATCTGCAACCTAGAAGAGGTTCTCACCAGAACACAACCATGCATGGCACCCTGATCTTGTGTGTTTAGCCTCCAGAACTGTAAAATTACATTTCTGTTTTTATAAATAAATAAATAAATACATAAATAAATAAAATCCCATGTGACTTGCATTCATAGAAAGCTGCAAAGCCTTTCCCAACCAATTATTGCTGCTATGAAACTGAACCCACATTCTGCTGTGTATAGAGGTAAACTTCAGGCACTTTGTCCCCACAGAACCAAAAAAAAAAAAAAAACCACATCTATAAATACCGATTAAAAAAAATCAAATAAACAACTTAATCTTCCACTTTAGTAAGCTACAAAAAGAAGCGCAAAGTACACCAAAAAGCTAGCACAGCAGGGAAAGAATAAAGATTAGAGTAAAAATAGTGAAATAGAGAATAGGGGGAAAAAAAATGAAAGAAATCAATGAGACCAAAAGTTGAGTCTTTGAAAAGACCAGCAAAACTAACAAATCATTAGTGAGACTGACCTAGAAAATAAGATGGAAGACTCAAATTAGAAATTTTAGTAATTATAAAAATAAGAATTATAAGATAATATTATAAAAAATTATATACAAAAAATTAGATAACCTACATGAAATGGACAAAATCATGAGATGTACAAATTACCAAAGCTGACTCAAGAAGAAAGATCATATCTGAATATACCTATAACAAGAGATTAAATTAGTAACAAAAAACTCATAAAGAAAATCTCAGCAGTAGATGGCTTATCCAATGAGTTATATCAAATGTTAATGGAAGAATGAACACCAATCCTTCATAGACTCTTCTAAAATTAGAAGAGAAGGGAATACTTCCCAACTCGTTCTGTAAGACCAGCATTTTTCTGATTCCAAAACCAATAACATCACAAGAAAACTACAAACTGACATTCCTTTAAATATAGATAAAATATGCTCAACAAAATATTTACAAACTGAATCCAGCAACACATACAAATAGTTTTAACACCGTGAGCAAGTGGAAATTATCACAGGTATGCAAGGTTAGTTCAACATACAAAAATCAGCCAATGAAACAGCATATCAATAGAGTAAAGGGCAAAAAACACATGATCACCTTTAGTGAGGCCAAAAAAAGCAGTTGACTAAATTCAACACCCTACATGATAAAAATACTCAACAGAGGTGCAAATAGAAGAAAATATTCTCAATGAAAATAAAATTAAGAGTCATTCCAGTTACAATACTATCAAAAAGAATAAAACATTTATGAATAAATTTAACAAAAAGTGCACTGAAATCTATAAAACATCATTGAAAGAAACTAAAGGAAACCTAAAAAGTGAAAAGACACCCTGTATTTATGGATTGGAATTAAGATACCATATTCTTTAAATTCATTTACAGTTTAAATGTAATATTTATAAAATTCTAGGTGCCCTTTTGCATATACTAACAAGTTGATCTTCAAATTCATATAGAGATGAACTTCCAGTTTGTGGTCCAGCATATAAAGAGCTTGGAAGTCATTGCTCTGTCTTAGCAAGTAAAAACCTGAACCAATTGAACAATCATCAACTCTCAGATCCATTAGGACTAGGCAAACTACTGTGCTTAAAATTAGGGAGACAGGCAAATACAGAAAATCACAACTTGTCAGAGTGGAAACCCCTGAGCAAACATTTACAAGGGAATCAATACCAGGATAGGAAAACCTGAACCGTACATGACAAGTTTCTGGAATCGCTAGACTGAGAGTGGACAAATCTGAGTGTTAATCACTTTTGGGATGGGGTAGTCATAGAAACCCACTCAGCTACACTTTTGTAAATGCTCCTCTCAAATGCTCCACCAGATTCTCTTGGTGAATATCAGAGAAAAATCCTTTCATACTTCTAATAGGAGAGGGTGAAAATAACCATTTTGAAATATGTCAGAGGAGTTTGTTTTTAACAAGTCCTGCTTTCAAAGGAAACTATTTTACCAGAGCCTGAAATAATGGAGTTTTTGTAACAGACTAACTGATCTGACAGAAGGGAAATGTCAAACTCGGGTTAACTGTAAATATTTGGTCCCAGCAAAGGTGCAGAGGGTGGGGAGAATTGTGGTGCTCTGTGAAGTTCACAGGTCAGAGGGATAGGCTCACTATAGTGCTGAGACCTAATCATCAAGCCGTAGATTGCTTTCCTTCCAATTCATACCTTATCATCACGTCACAGAAGGCCTATTACTACAGTTCCACTTAACCAGTACATTATGTCCAAGTATGAAAAAAGAATTAGATGGCATACTAAAACAAAACAAAACAAAACAAAAACGAAGTTTGAAGAGACAGTGCAAGCATTGGACCCAGATGTAGATATGGTAGAGATATTGGGATTATCAAACCATGAATTTAAAATGACTATAATTAATATGGTAAGAATTCCAACAGATAAAGTAGAAAAATGTAAGAACAGATGGGCAATGTAAGCAGAGAGACAGAACTTCTAATAAACAATCCAAAGTGAAAGGCTAGAGATAATTTGAAAAGCTCATTAGTAGACTGCACACGCTCACAGATGAAGGAATCTCTGAGCTTGAAGGTATGTCAGTAGAAAATCACAAATGAAAAGCAAAAAGAACACTGAAAAAAGATAGAACAGAATATCCAAGAACTGTGGAACAACTAAAAAATGTGTAAACAAGCTTAAAATGACAATATCAGAAAAAAAGAAAGGAATACAAAAATCTTGAGGAGAAAATAATGACTGGAAATTTTCCCCAAATTAATGTCAGACACCAAACCACAGATCTAGCAAGATCAAAGAACACTACCCAGGTTAAGTGCCAGAAAAGTTACACCTAGAATATATTCAAGAACAAATCTTGAAAAAAAAACAGGGGGTGGGGAGATACCTATACAGGACCAAAGATAAGAATTACACCAAGCTTCTCAGAAACCATGCAAGCAAGAAGAGAGTGGAGGGAAATATTAAAAGTGTTCATCAAAGAAAACATCAAACTAGACTTCTGCACCCTATGGAATTATCTTTTAAATGTGAAAGAGAAGTAAAGATTTTCTCAGACAAACAAAAACTGAAGGAATGTGTTGCAAGTAGACCTGCCTTGCAAGAAATGTTGAAAACCTGTAAAAGAGAAGGAAAACGATATAGATCAGAAACTTGGATCTACATAAAGAAAGGGAAAGCAACAAAGAAGAATTGGTTAAGGTAAAATGAAAACTTTAATTTTCTTACTCTTAGTTGATATAATAGAAAATAATTTGTTCAAAATAATAATAGCAACCCTCTTTATATTATATATATGCTTATATATATACACTTTTATATATATGCATATATATATATAATGGACAAGTGAAATAAATGACATTAATGATATGAGGAACAGGAGATAGAAAATAGTAATGTTGTGTTATTATAGGGTACTTGCACTGCCCATGAAGCAATATAGTGTTATTTGACTGTGGACTTGGATCCATCATAAGTGTACATTACAAACTCTAAGGCAAACAATAAATAGAAAGAAATATAATTGATAAGCTAAGAATGAGGAGAAAATGTAATTACATAAAATGCTCAAACACAACCACAAAAAGCCAGAAAAAGAGTGGAAGAAAAAAATTAAAACAGATCACAAGAGTAATAAATAGAAAATGGTAACAAATACATAGACATCAATCCAACTATATCAATAATCACTTCAAATGTCAATGGTCTAGATAAACCAATTAAAAGATATTGTCAGAGTGGATCAAAAAACAAGACTTAGTGATATGGTGTCTACAGGAAATCCACTTTAAATATAAAGAGAAATACAGGTTAAAAGTAATGGGATGGAGAAATATATACAATGCTAGCATGAATCAAAAGAAAGCTAGAGTAACTATATTAATTTCAGGTGTATCAGGCAGCAGAGCAGGAAAATTTATCAGTGATAAAGAGGGGTATTACATAATGATAAAGAGATCAGCTATCCAAGAAGACATAAATACCCTTAATGAGCAGGCACTTACCTGAGTGTCAAAATATATGAGGCAAAAATTGATAGAACTTGAAGGACAAAGAGATGAATCCATTATTGTAGTTGGCAACTTCAACAACCCTCTATGAGAATGGAAAGATATAGCAGGTAGAAATTCAGCAAGGGCACAGTTAAACTCAAACAATGGGATATAATTGACATCTGTATCAAATACTTCATTCAACAGCAAAAGAATACACATTATTTTCAAGTTCACATAAACATTCACCAAAACAGATCACATTCTTGGCCATAGAATATGCCCTAACAAATTCAAAGGAATGAAAATCATACAATGTCTGCTCTCAGACTACAATGGAATTAAACTAGAATAAATAACAGAAAGATATGTGGAAAACCCCCAAATACTTGGAGATTAAATAATACACTTCCAAATACACACAAATCAAAGAGGATATCTCAAAAAAAATTTTACAATATTTTGAACTAAATAAAAATAAAACGTCAAAATTTATGGGATATAGCAAAAGCAATGCTAAGAGGAAAATTTATAACATTGAATGCATTTATTATAAAAGAAAAATCTAAGATGAGTAGTGTGAGATTTTCCTTAGTAAACTGAAAAATAAGAGTAATTAATCCAAACCAAAGAAAATAAATAATAAAAATTAATGTCAAAATTAATAAAATTAAAAATAGGAAATCTATAGAGAAGATCAATGAAACTCAAATTTGGTTCTTTTAAAAGATGGATGAAATTGATAAACTTCTAGCCTACCTAATTAAGAAAAAAAGAGAAGACACAAATTACTAATATCAGATATTAAAGAGGGGACATCACTACAGATTCCATGGACATTAAAAGAATAATAAATAGTGCGAACAACTATATTCCTATGAATTAGACAACATAGATAACATGGACCAATCTATTTAAAGACACAGTTTATCACAATTCACACAAGGTAAGGTAGATAATCTAAATATGCCTACATGTATTGAAGAAATTGAATCAATTATTAACAACCTTTCAAAACTTAAAGTACCAGGCCTAGATGGGTTCATTGGTTAATTCTACCAAATATTTAAGTAATAAATTATACCAAGTCTCTACAATTTCATTGATATGGTAGAGGCAGAGAAATTACTTTCTAATACATTATATGAGGCAAATTGATACTTAAACCAGAGACACTGTGAGGAAAGAAAAATACAGGCCAATATCTCTCATGAACATGGATTCCAAAGTTTTCAATAAAATATTAGCAGATTGAATACAATGTATAAAAAAAACTATACACCAAGACCAAGCGGGATTTATCACCACCTCAAGCGGAAGTATGCAAGGCTGATTCAACATTTGAAAATCAGTTAATGTAAGCCATCACATTGACAGGTTAATGAAGAAAAATAACATTATCACAGAAATAGATACAGAAAAAGCATTTGACAAAATCTAACTTTTTTATGATAAAAACCCTCAGCAAACTAGGGATAGAGAATTTCTTCAACCTGATAAGGAGCATCTCTAAGAAACCTACAGCTAAAATCATACTTAATGATGAGAAACTAAAATCTTTTTTTTTTAAATAAAATCAGGAACAAAATAAGGATGTCCCTTCTCATCATTTCAACACCATGCTTGAAATCAAAGCTAATGCCATAAGAAAAAGAAATAAAAGGTATACTGATTGAAGAATAAGGCATAAAACATTTTTTCAGTGATGATATAATAATGGTCTATGTAGAAAATTCGAAAAATTGATCAAAAAATAAACAAACCAGAACTTATAGATAATTACGGCAAAGTTACAGGATATGAGATAAATATTCAAAAGCCAATTGCTTTCCTCTTTACCATCAACGAACAATTGGAATTTGAAATTTAAAACACAATACTATTTACATTAGTGTTAAAAAATAAAATACATAAAAACTTAACAAAAATTTTATAAGAACTTTATGAGGAAAACTACAAAACTCTGAAAAGGTCAAAGAAGTACTAAATAAATGGAGATATATTTCTTGTTTATGAATATAAAGACTCAACAGTTTCAAGATGTCAGCTCTTCCCAACTTCATCCATATTTCAATGCAATACAAATCTAAATCCCAGAAAGTTATTTGTGGATATAAATTATTTCTGTAATGGTCCATTTTCATGCTGCTGATAAAGACATACCCAAGACCGGGCAATTCCAAAAGAAAGAGGTTTAATGGATTTTCATTCCACATGGCTGGGAAGGCCTCACAATCATGGCAGAAGGCAAGGAGGAGCAAGTCACGTCTTACATAGATGGCAGCAGGCAAAGAGAGAGAGCTCGTGGAGGAAAACTCCCATTTTTAAAAGCACCGGATCTTGTGAGACTTATTCAATAACATGAGAACAGCATGGGAAACACCCATCCCCATTTTTCAATTACCACTCAATGGGTTCCTCCCACAATACTTGGGAATTGTGGGAGTTATGATTCAAGATGAGATTTGGGTCAGGACACAGCCAAACCACATCAAATTCTAAAATTTTTTGGAGAGGCAAAAGACCCAGAATAACCAAAACAATATTAAAGAACAACAAAGTCTAGGAATCCAACTTACAAGGGATGTGAAGGATCTCTTCAAGGAGAACGACGAACCACTGCTCAACGACATAAAAGAGGACACAAACAAATGGAAGAACATTCCATGCTCAAGGATAGGAAGAATCAATATTGTGAAAATGGCCATACTGCCCAAGGTAATTTATAGATTCAATGCCACCCCCATCAAGCTACCAATGGCTTTCTTCACAGAATTGGCAAAAACAACTTTAAAGTTCATGTGGAACCAAAAAAGAGCCTGCATTGCCAAGACAATTTTAAGCAAAAAGAACAAAGCTGGAGGCATCACGCTACCTGACTTCAAACTATACTACAAGGCTACAGTAACCAAAACAGCATGGTACTGGTACCAAACAGAGATACAGACGAATGGAACAGAACAGAGCCCTCAGAAATAATACCACACATCTACAGCCATCTGATCTTTGACAAACGTGACAAAAACAAGAAATGGGGAAAGGATTCTCTGTTTAATAAATGGAGCTGGGAAAACTGGCTAGCCGTACATAGAAAGCTGAAAGTGGATCCCTTCCTTACACCTTGTACAAAAATTAATTCAAGATGGATTAAAGACTTAAATGTTGGACCTAAAACCATAAAAACCCTAGAAGAAAACCTAGGCAATACCATTCAGGACATAGGCATGGGCAACGACTTCATGACTAAAACACCAAAAGCAATGGCAACCAAAGCCAAAATAGACGAATGGGATCTAATTAAACTAAAGAGCTTCTGCACGGCAAAAGAAACTACCATCGGAGTGAACAGGCAACCTACAGAATGGGAGAAAATTTTTACAACCTACTCATCTGACAAAGCGCTAATATCCAGAATCTACAAAGAACTTAAACAAATTTACAAGAAAAAATCAAAGAACCCCATCAAAAAGTGGGCAAAGGATATGATCAGACAGTTCTCCAAAGAAGACATTTGAACAGACAACAGACACATGAAAAAATGCTCATCATCACTGGCCATCAGAGGAATGCAAATCAAAACCACAATGAGATACCATCTCACGCCAGTTAGAATGGGGATCATTAAAAAGTCAGGAAACAACAGGTGCTGGAGAGGATGTGGAGAAATAGGAACACTTTTACATTGTTGGTGGGAGTGTAAACTACTTCAACCATTGTGGAAGACAGTGTGGCAATTCCTCGAGGATATAGAACTAGAAATACCATTTGACCCAGCCATCCCATTACAGGGTATATACCCAAAGGATTATAAAACATGCTGCTATGAAGACACATGCACACATATGTTTATTGCGGCACTATTCACAATAGCAAAGACTTGGAACCAACCCAAATGCCCATCAATGATAGACTGGATTAAGAAAATGTGGCACATATACACCATGGAATACTATGCAGCCATAAAAAAGGATGAGTTCATGTCCTTTGTAGGAACATGGATGAAGCTGGAAATCATCATTCTGAGCAAACTATCGCAAGGACAGAAAACCAAACACCGCATGTTCTCACTCATAGGTGGGAATTGAACAATGAGAACACTTGGACACAGGGTGGGGAACATCACACACCAGGGCCTGTAGTGGGGTTGGGAGAGGGGGGAGTGACAGCATTAGGAGATATACTTAATGTAAATGATGAGTTAATGGGTGCAGCACACCAACATGGCACATGTATACATATGTAACAAACCTGCACGTTGTGCACCTGTACCCTAGAACTTAAAGTATAATAAAAAATAATAATAAAGAACAACAAAGTCAGGGAATTGACAGTTTCCAACTTTAAAACAATATAAGCCTTGGCAAAAAATTGGCAAAAGAATAGACAAGTAGCTCAATGGAATGGAATAGAGGGCCCTGGAATAGACTCACATAAATATAGTCAATTGATCTTTGACAAAGAAGCAAGGGAAATTCAATGGAGAAAGGATAGTCTTTTCAACAAATAGTGCTAGAATAACTGGAAATCTACTTTTAAATAAATAAATCTAGACAGACCTTACACAAAGATTAACTTACACCTTTCACAAAGGTTAACTCAAACTTGATCATTACCTAAATGTAACAAACTATAAAACCCCTAGAAGATAACATAGAAGAAAATCTTGGTGACCTTGGGTATGATATATATTTTATAAATCTTGCAAATTAGCATGATTAAACATTATGTTGCTTAGGGATACATTCATATATGATTATAGTTTTGAAAAAAGTAAAAAGTAACCACAAGATGGGGATGCTTGTTACTGGGAGGGTGAAGTCAGAATGAGGTGAGGGGTGAGATAGAAATGGAACTTAACATTAGCAGAATCCTTGTTAAGTGTTAGGCTTATTGGTGGGATGTATGGCTTTTTAGATACAACATCAAAAGCACAATCTGAAAGAAATGATTGATAACTGAGATTTCACGAAAATTAAAAACTTCTGCTTTGCAAAAGACATTGCCAAGAGAATGAGAAGACAAGCCACAGACCAAAAGGATATATCGGATAAAAGACTGTTGTTGCCCAAAATATATCAACAACCCTTAAAACTCAACAACGAAGATTACTTGAGCTCAGGAGTTTGAGACCAGCCTGGGAAAAATGGCAAAACCCCAACTCTACAAAAAATACAAAAATTAGCCAGGCATGCTGGTGCATTCCTGTAGTCCCAGGTACTCAGGAGGCTGAGGTGTGGGAGTATCACCGGAGCCCTGGAGGTTGAGGCTGCAGACAGCCACGATTGTGCCACTGTGCACCAGCCCAGGTGACAGAGCAAGACCTTGTCTGTCCCCGACAACAAAAAAAAAATCAACAATAAAAAGACAAACCACCCAATTTAAAAATGAACAATAAACCTGAACAGACACATACAAAGAACATATTTAGAAATGAAAAATATGCATATGAAAATATGTTCAACGTCATTTGTCGTTAAGGAATTGCAAATTTAAACAACAATGCAATACCACTACATTCATAACAGAATGGCCAAAATCCAGAACACTGGCAACATCAAATGGGGCAAGGTTGTGGAGCAACAGAAACTCTCATTCTTTGTTCGTAGGAATGCAAAATGGTATAGCCACTTTTAAAGACAGTTTAGCAGTTTCCTACAAAATTAAACATACTCTTATGATATGATCCAGCAATTGCACTTCTTAGTATTTATTCAAATGAATTGAAGATGTATTCCCACAAAACCTGCACATTTTGTAGCAGCTTTCTTTATAGTTGCCAAAACTTGAAAGCAACCAAGATGTCCTTCAGTAATGGTGAATGGATAAACTGTGGTAAATCCAGACAATGAAATATTATTCAGCACTAAAAAGAAATGAGTGAGGAAGCCATGAAATGACATGGAAGAACCTTAAATACATGTTACTATGTGAAATAAACCAATTTGATAAAGCAACATTCTTTTTTTGGTATGATACATATTTTATAAATCTTGCAAATTAGCATGATTAAACATGTTGCTTAGGGATACATTCATATATGATTATAGTTTTGAAAAAAGTAAAAAGTAACCACAAGATGGGGATGTTTGTTACTGGTAGGGTGAAGTCAGAGTGAGGTGAGGGGTGAGATAGAAATGGAACTAAACATGAGCAGCATCGTTGTTAAGTGGTAGCTTACTGGTGCTCTTTTTCAACATTTTTTTATTTCAATAGGTTTTCAGGGAACAGGTGGTATTTGGTTAAATAAATAAGTTCTTTAGAGGTGGTTTCTGAGATTTTGGTGCACCCATCACCCGAGCAGTGTACACTGTACCCAGTGTGTAGTCTTTTATCCCTCACCCCCTCCCTCTCTTTCCCCTGAGTCCCCAAAGTCTATTGTATCATTCTTACACCTTTGAATCTTCATAGCTTAGCTCCCACTTATGAGTGAGAACATACGATGCTTAGTTTTCCATTCCTGAGTTACTTCACTTAGAAGAATGGTCTCCAATTCCATCCAGGCTCCTGCAAATGCCATTATTTTGTTCCTTTTTATGACTGGGTAGTATTCCATGGTGTGTGTGTGTGTGTGTGTGTGTGTGTGTATACATATATGTCACATTTTCTTTATGCACTTGTTGATTGCTGGGCATTTGGGCTGGTTCCATATTTTTGCAATTGTGAATTGTGCTGCTATAAACCTGCATGTGCAAATGTCTTTTTCATATGACTTCTTTTCCTCTGGATAGATACCCAGTAGTGGGATTGCTGGATCAAATGGTAGCTCTACTTTCAGTTCTTTAAGAAATCTACACACTGTTTTCCACAGTGGTTGTACTAGTTTACATTCCCACCAGCAGTGTAAAAGTGTTCCCTTTTCACTACATCCATGCCAACATTTATTATTTTTTATTTTTTAATTATGGCCATTTGTGCAGGAGTAAGGTGGTATCACATTGTGGTTTTGATTTGCATTTCCATGATCATTAGTGGTGTTGAGCATTTTGAAAAGCTAGATTCTGTGATTCCAATTGTGGGCTGGGGGAGAGAGAAATGAATAGGTGGAACACAGAGGATTTTTAGGGCAGATAAACTATTTTGTTTGATATTATAATAGTGAAATATTTATCATTTTACACTTGTCAAAACCCATAAAACTGATAACACCAAGAGTGAAACCTCATATATGCTGTGGACTTTGGGTGATAATAATGTGCCAGTGTAGATCCCTTGAAGGTAATAAATGTACTACTCTGGTGTAACATTTGGGTGGGGGAGGCTATGTGTGATTGGGGATATGTGGGAATTCCATGTACCTTCTGCCCAGTTTTGCTGTGAACATGTAACTGTGCTGAAAGTATAAAGTATTTTTTAATTGACATGGTAATGAAAGAGATAAAAATAGTGAAAACAAACTTTAAAAAAGAATGAAGTTAGAGAATTCACACTTCCAGTTTCAAAACTTACTACAAAGCTCCAGGAATCAATACTGTGTGGTATGGATGTAACGGTATACACATAGATCAATGCAATATAATTGAAAGTCCAGAAATAAATTCATACTCATGATGAATTAATTTTTCACAGGGGTGCTAAAAATAATTTAATGGGGGAAAATATAGCCTTTGCAGCCAATTGTATCAGAACAACTATGTATCTACCAAAAAAAATATGAATTTGGAGTCAAATCTCAGAATATACAAGAATTAAGAAAAAATGAATCAAAGCGAAAATGATGAAACTCTTAGAAGAAATCATAGTCATAAGTCTTTGTGACCATGTATTAGCCAATGGTTTTTTAGATATGATACCAAAAACACAAGCAATAAAATATTAATTGGACTTCATAAAAATCAAAAGTAATTATGTTTCAAAGGACAGTATTAATAAAGTAAAATACACCCTACCTAACGGGAAAAGTATCTGAAAATCATATAGCTGATAAGAGACTAATGTTTACAACATGTAAGGAACTTGTAATTCTACACTAAAAAGACAAATAACCCAATTTAAAAATGGGCAAAAGTTTGAATAGACATTACTCCAAAGAAAGTATACTAACGGCCAATAAGACCACATCGTTAACCACATGGAAGGTGCAAATCACAACCAAAATGACCTACCACTTTACATCCACTAGGATAGTTATTATCAAAACACAGACAATAACAAGTGTTGGTGAGGATGTGGAAAAATTAGTCTTCTTACATTATTGGTGGGAATGTAATTATTAGACAGTGTGGTTGCTTTGGAAAACAGCTTTGCAGTTTATATATATATTCTCCAGAAATTCTATTCCTAGACATATATATATAAACCTGTACCTGAAGGTTCATAGTAGCCTATTTATAATTGCCAAAAAGTAGAAAAAGTCTAATTGTACCGTAGCTCATGAATGGATAAACAAAATGTATAAAAAGTAATGAAGTTACTTTTATACATGCTGCAACATGGAAAAACCTTGCAAACATTATGCTAAGTGAAAGAAACCAGACACAAAGACCATGTATTGTGTGATCTAGTTTATATAAAATTTCCAGAAAAAGACAATCCATACAGACAAAAAGTAGATTTGTAGTTGGCAGGGTCTTGGGAGAGAGGAAAACGAGGACTGAGTGCTAGTAAGTATGAGGTTTCTTTTTGGGGGTGATGACAGATTCTAGAATTAGATAGTTGTGATGCCAGCATATCTTCATTAATATACTGGAAACCACTGAATCATACATTTTACTAAGGTGAATTTTAAGGTATATAAATTATATCTCAATTGAAAATTCTTCTGAAAGAATACATATTGCCAGTTCAGCCATTTGCTAATCGTGTGACCTTGGGAGAGTTGCTTAGCTTATTTCATAGGATTGCTGTGAGAAAAAAAAAACTGATGTATGAAAAGCACCTTAAACAGTGTCTTCCACATAATAAGTATTCAATAAATATTAGCCATTACAGGTTGAGTATTCCTTATCTGAAATGATTGGGACCAGAAGTGTTTTGGATTTTTGATATTTCTAGATTTTCTGAATATTTGCATAATTAGATATCTTGGGGATAGGACTGAAACCTAAATATGAAACTCACTGGTGTTTCACATACGTCTTATACGCGTAGCCGGAAGGTAATTTTATACAATATTGTTAGTAACTTTGTGCATGAAACAAAGTTTCTGTACACAACACCAATTGTGGAATTTTCCACTTGTGGTATCATGGTCAGTGCTCAAAAAGTTTTGAATTTTGGAGCATTTTGGATTTGGGGTTTTTGGATTAGGGATGCTTAAGCTATATTTTCAACTGTATTTATATCATGTTTCATTATCATAATAGGACAAAAAGCGGTTTTTAATAAACATATAACTTCTTCAGTTTTCTAAAAGCCCCAATTTATCCCTTGATATTAAAATCATCCTTTTCTGAGGCATGGCTTCTGTCATCCACCCGATCAGTTTTCCATTCCTCAGCCATTAACCATGACCCACTCTGCCAGATTTTCATTTGTCAATTGTCTGGTAAGTGCCCCCAGAAGTTCTCCAGCACCGCTTTCATTGACTTCTTAAAAGCATACATCTTTGGCTAGGTTTGCAGTTTCACTTAGCAATTAAATTGTGCTGTATCTGTCTCAAATTGTTGGGGGTTTACAAAAATGAGTCAACCTGCCAAAATCCAAACAGACTTAGAAGTTGGTCAGATGGGCAAAGATAGATGACTAATTTTCAGTGGGGTGAGATGCTTGGGGGAAAACACAATTTTTAAACAGTTTGTTCATGGCTATTTTCATGTTGTGATGATTTTTGCTCTCTTAAACTCCTGCCTCCAAGGATGTTTAGTTACTAAACACACAGAAAACTGTTGCCCCTTATACCTCCTCACTTAACGTTTTACACTCAATGTGTATGAAATGGAGGGGCATCAAATAACACATCTGGACAAATGCAATATGGCTAGATGCTAAATCAGTATTTGGGTGAAACCCAGACAGAAACCAAGGCGAAATGATTTTATCACATCATTTCGAATGAACTTCTGGAATACCAAAATAAATCTAAAATGTTATCAAAAAGAAATTCTACTGTCATTATAATTTTATTAATTAGAATTTTGAGTGGTCACATTTTAAAATTTTGATAACATAGTGCCAGAATATCACCTACCAGGGTACATTGTGCTTACCATACTATGCCTTAATGATATTAAATTGATGTTCACTGTTAATTGATGGGTAAAACGGTTTTGGCTGGATCTACCAGCGTAGGTGACATTGACATCAAATAATTAAGTTTTATTTTTCCTTTTAACTCCTGAACTTACCAACATGGCACGTGGATACATATGTAACAAACCTTCACATTGTGCACATGTACCCTAAAACTTATCAAAGTATAATAATAAAAAAAAGATTTCAATGGTGATAAAAATTTTACTAAAACATGATACTTTTTCTGCTTTAAGAAGATGCTTTTTGAATATTTTCAGAGACAGAGTTAAGGTGATACCTATATCTAGATATAAATAAAGATACATAAACAGGTAGCGGGATTATTTTTACGTGGACTTGCTGTAACACACAATTACTTGAGAAAATGTTGTCCCTTAGTTCAAATGTAGAAACATAGTAACAGTGACATAATTAACTTTCAGGATAACAAAATTATTTCTTGACTTTCTACCAGCATCTTCCATTTCAGTATATTGTTTGAACTAAATTAATATGAAAACCTCTATGACAGATAACATGTGTTTTTTTTTTTAATTGTAGTTTCGAGATGTTGCATTTGGTAACTTTTCAGTAGTTTCCAGCAAATGAACTATTTTCTCTGAGAGTAAACATTCTTGTTAGTGATTTCTTCTGTAAGTTTTGCATACTGCACAATGCAGTGTTAAATATTTTTGTTTATTTTTGTCCATTTGTTTTTAAGCCCATTTAAACATGTAACAGCTGCTCTGTATCTGGTGTGCATGTCTGGTGCAAACACCTGACAAGACGGCTCCAGAATCTCCTGTATCTTTCATAGTCTGCCGGTGGCTGAAGAAGAATGAAGAACATAGCTCACAATTTATCTACTTCTGGCCAGTAATCTTCTTTCGTTACCTTCTGCTTTATTTTGAACACATGATTGGAAGATATGCACAAAACATGACATGCTTGTGAGCTCCTCATTCATTCCTGGCCTTCACAATGTATATTTCATTATCAATTGCATGGGTCTTTCCTTTATTGAATTTCCATGCCAAGAATGTTTCTTTAGCAGATTCATGTCTTATTAGGTAGGACAAACACAAAAAATTATTAGTAAGCCATCTACCGTGCTATCAAAGGTAAAAAAGACCTCTTCTTTTCCATGTCCAAAGGCCTGATTCAGGATACAAAAACAGCACGTTAAGATTATTACCCTTTTTGAGTATAGCATTGTAGAATTCAGTAAAATACCCTCGTAACATTTTTAGAAGAAACTTTTCACATAGGATTCTTAACTTTATATAAAACTACTGAGATTATTACAATCTAAAGCTCTTATTTTGACATATTTTTATTTAAAAACCAAGTGCCTGTTAACACTATAAAGAATTTTCTTATTAAAATACTTTGAATTCTTTCATTTTGAATTTATACTAGTGAGAACAAAATGTTTATTTTTACATAGTTTTCAAAATTGTTTTTTCATCATTCTTTTTTATCGTATTCGGACCGAAGATGTTTTATCACAGAATTTTAGGATTTTTTTTTCTTCTCAGTGGAATCTTGAGCTAGCAAAGTTGAGGTCCTGATTTTAATTTGTCCTGCTTCATAAGATATGAAAAAGTCCTACATAAGATGTTTTCTTAAAAGATTTATAGATTAAATGGCATTAAATAACTAAAAATTAATACAGTTCTTAAATGTTATTTAATGCTATAGATGCTGGTATACCAAATAGTGGTATTATTATTACTGTTTTACCTTATGTTATTGTTATGGATTGAATCGTATCCCACTCAAATTAGTATGTTGAAGCCCAAACTCCCAATATGACTGTATTTGGAGATAGAATGTAACTGGGGTTAAATGTGGTCATGAGGTAGGACCCTAATCCAATAGGCTGCCTGCAAGTCGGTAAGAGGCTTCACCAGAAGCCAACCATGCTAGATCCTTGATCTTGGACTTCCAGCCTTCAGAATTGTGAGAAAATAAACTTTCATTGTTTAAGCCATCCAGTCAGTGGTATTCTGTTATGCAGATCAAGCAGACTAATACAATTATTATTCAAATTCTGATAAACATTTGTTCAGAAAGGATGAAATAGTTGGTCTTACTGAAGTTATTTAGGTAATGCTGTCAGTTTTAAAATTTATATTATAACAATTATCGATCTCTTTCCATGTTAAAATATTTGAAAATACTACTTTTATACATAAATTTAATGACTCACAATCATTATTAATTAGCACAACACTTTAGTCTTGCAATAATAAATATATATCTATACTTTAATATAATGTCAACATTTGCAGATTTGTTACTTCACGTTATCTCTAGAATGCTTGCCTGTAGAGTTTTATCCACTGGTTCTGCATCATGGATTCACCCAACTGTGGATCAAAAATATTCAGAAGAAAAATTTCACAAAGCAAAACTTGAACTTGCTGTGCACTGATACTACATTGAATCCATGCTAATGAAGTGATATGTGGCATTGTATTAGGTGTTATAAGTAATAGAGATAATTTGAAATTTACAGGGGGATGTGCATGAGTTACATGCAAACACTATGCCATTTTATATAAGGGACTCCATGGGGATAGGGAGGAGGTCTCCATGGGGATAGGGAGGTGGCCTGGAACCAACCCTCCATGGACAAGGAGGGATGATTATATTTGGAGATAAATATTCAGATATTGAAATATAAAGGTCACGTTTTATTCTTGTTATTGGCATTATCTCTGTTTGGATATGTTACCCATGCAATCATTTGATCATTCATGAAATACAATATAGGGCTATTGCAAAATACAGTGGTGAAATAGGCAAATTAGGCTATTTGGAGTGCTAAAGACTGAGGTCAGACAAAGGCAAATAGCAGATAGAGTACAATATTGAGGCCAAAGCTAAACTTTGATGCATCCCTAAATTTGGTGCCAGCACTTCCTATTAAACGCGATTAAATTCAAAATGCCTAAGTGATCACTAACAGACCAGAGACTCAGATCTTGTTTGGAAATGCAAATGTTATTTTTTGAATAACTTTAATTTATGATCTGAAAACTTTTGCAGCTTTGTTGAGGTGTCTATAATCAAAACCAGACAGCATTTGAACATTCTGTACAGAATGAACCAAATGGATGAGTTCTTTCTCTCCAAGAGCTTATTCTCTGAAGCTTTCAATCACAGTGTGCCTGCCCCTTAGACCTAATGAAGCCCATCTGAATGCCCCAGATGCCTCACAGTAGAGCTAGTCATTTGAGCAATTGAAGCAGATCCTTAGGTAATAGCTTCACTGAAGAAGTGCCCTTATTCCCAGAATAGCACAAGCAATTCTCTGGCAGTCTGACTTGATGGGTGTGTTGGTGAAGAGTATGTATTTAATAAGTTGTGTTTTCTTTTTCATTTAGTTCAAAATATTTGTACATTTCTCTTGAGACTTCTTCTTTGACCTGTGTTTATTTTAAAGTGTGTTTTTAATACCCGAATATTTCAGAATTTTCTAGCTCTCTTTCTGTTATTGATTTCTAGTTTAATTCCTTTGTGGTTTGAGAACATGCTTTACATAATTTATATTCTTTTAAATTCATTAAGGTGTATTTTATAATCCAGAATGTGGTCAATCTTAGTGAAAGTATCATGTGAGCTTGAGAAGAATGTTTATTCTGCTGATGTTGGATGGAGTAGTCTATAAATGTCAAGTTGACTGATAGTGCTGTTCAAATCAACTGTATTTTTACGGATTTTCTGCCTGCTTCATCAATCATAAACTGAAAGTGGGTGTCGAATTCACCAGTAATAATAGTGATTTTTTTCTGTTTGTCCTTGTGGTTTTATTAGTTTTTGCTTCATGTATTTGGATGCTCTGTTATTAGGTGCATATGCACTTAGGATTGTTACGCCTTCTTAGAGAATTCACCCCTTAATCACTTTGCAATACCCTTTTGGTCTCTGATAATTTTTTTGTCCTGGAGTCAGCTTTGTCTGAAATTAATTTAGGCACTCCAGTTTTCTTGATTAGTGTTAGCATTGTATACGTTTTCTATCTCTTCACTTTTAACCTACCTGGATCTTTATATTTAAAGATGGTTTCTGATAGACACTGTAATTTGGATTTTGTTTTTTAATCCACTCTGACAATTCTTGTCTTTTAATTGGTGGATTTAGACCATTTGCCTGAGTTAACTATTGATATAATTAGATTGAGATCTACTGATTTGGGGCAGGAAAGCCCCAAGTTAGAGTCCAGCCTAGGAGGGTTCTTGGCTTCCACCAGAAAGAATTCAAGGGTGAGCCAGTGGTGTTAGACAGCAACTTTTATTGATGCAGCTGTGTACAGCAGTGACAGAAGAACTGCTCCTTGCAGAGCAGGGCTACCCCAGAGGCAGTGTGCCCAGAGAAGTCACTCAGAAGCAGTTCTGTAGTCATATTTGTACCCACTCATAATTATACGCAAATTAAAAGGTCAATTATGCAGACATTTCTAGAAAAACAGTGGTAACTTCTGGGTTGTCAGGTTGTTGCCATGGAAAGGGGCAGTCACTTCTGGGTGTTGCCATGGCAATGGTAAGCTGACATGGCACATGGTGGGTGTGTCTTATGGAAAGCTGCTTCCGCCCCATCCCTGTTTCAGCTAGTCCTCAACTTGGCCCAGTGTCCAAGCCCCACCTGCTAGGTTGAGTTCCACCTCCTACTTCACTACCATATTTCTAACTGTTTTCTATTAATTTCACTTGCTCTTTTTCCCTTCTCTTTTTTTCTGCCTTTTCTAGTTTTAATTGAGCATTTTATATAATTTCATTTTTTCTCCTCTCTTAGCATTCAACCTATACTTCCTTTTAAAAGTTTCTTAGTGGTTGGCCTAGAATTGTAATATACATTTACAACTTATCTGAGTCCACTTTCTTTTTTTTTTTT
>NW_026652296.1:42113853-42133649 GCF_009828535.3 Hylobates moloch
TTGCTTGATAGATCTTCCTCCATCCCTTTATTTTGAGTCTATGTGTGTCTCTGCACGTGAGATGGGTTTCCTGAATACAGCACACTGATGGGTCCTGACTCCTTATCCAGTTTGCCAGTCTGTGTCTTTTAATTGGAGCATTTAGCCCATTTACATTTAACGTTAATATTGTTATGTGTGAATCTGATCCTGTCATTATGATGTTACTTGGTTATTTTGCTCATTAGTTGATGCAGTTTCTTCCTAGCCTCGATGGTCTTTACAATTTGGCATGTTTTTGCAGTGGCTTGTACCGGTTGTTCCTTTCCATGTTTAGTGCTTCCTTCAGGAGCTCTTTTAGGGCAGGCCTGGTGGTGACAAAATCACTCAGCGTTTGCTTGTCTGTAAAGTATTTTATTTCTCCTTCACTTATGAAGCTTAGTTTGGCTGGATAGGAAATTCTGGGTTGAAAATTCTTTTCTTTAAGAATGTTGAATATCGGCCCCCACTCTCTTCTGGCTTGTAGAGTTTCTGCTGAGAGATCAGCTGTTAGCCTGATGGGCTTCCCTTTGTGGGTAACCCGACCTTTCTCTCTGGCTGCCCTTAACATTTTTTCCTTCATTTCAACTTTGGTGAATCTGACAATTATGTGTCTTGGAGTTGCTCTTCTCGAGGAGTATCTTTGTGGCGTTCTCTGTATTTCCTGAATCTGAATGCTGGCCTGCCTTGCTAGATTGGGGAAGTTCTCCTGGATAATATCTTGCAGAGTGTTTTCCAACTTGGTTCCATTCTCCCCGTCATTTTCAGGTACACCAATCAGATGTAGGTTTGGTCATTTCACGTAGTCCCAAATTTCTTGGAGGCTTTGTTCATTTCTTTTTATCCTTTTTTCTCTAGACTTCCCTTCTCGCTTCATTTCATTCATTTCATCTTCCATCTGCGATACCCTTTCTTCCAGTTGATCGCATCTGCTATTGAGGCTTCTGCAATCTTCACGTAGTTCTCGAAACTTGGCTTTCAGCTCCTCCATCTCCTTTAAGCCCTTCTCTCCATTGGTTATTCTAGTTATCCATTCTTCTAATTTTTTTTCAAAGTTTTTAACTTCTTTGCTATTGTTTTGAATTTCCTCCCGTAGCTCAGAGTAGTTTGATCGTCTGCAGCCTTCTTCTCTCAACTCATCAAAGTCATCCTCCATCCAGCTTTGTTCCATTGCTGGTGAGGAACTGCGTTCCTTTGGAGGAGGAGAGGTGCTCTGCTTTTTAGAGTTTCCAGTTTTTCTGCTCTGTTTTTTCCCCATCTTTGTGGTTTTATCTACTTTTGGGCTTTACAGACAAACAAAAAGTCAGCAGGAATCTCCAGAGACTTAAACGTCCCTGTCTGACTGACAGCTTTGAAGAGAGTAGTGGTTCTCCCAGCACGCAGCTGGAGATCTGAGAATGGACAGACTGCCTCCTAAAGTGGGTCCCTCACCCCTGAGCAGCCTAACTGGGAGGCACCCCCCCAGAAGGGAAAGACTGACACCTCACTGGGCCAGGTACTCCTCTGAGACAAAACTTCCAGAGGAACTATCAGACAGCTGAATTGGTGGTCTCACAAAAATTTGCTGTTCTGCAGCCACCGCTGCTGACACCTAGCCAAACAGGGTCTGGAGTGGACCTCTAGTAAACTCCAACAGACCTGCAGCTGAGGGTCCTGTCTGGTAGAAGGAAAACTAACAAACAGAAAGGACATCAACACCAAAAACCCATCTGTACATCACCATCATCTGAGTCCACTTTCAAATAACGCGATACCACATCACATGTAATGTAGCTACCTTATAACAACAGAGTATTCTCAATTCTTCCTTCCCATCCCTTATGACATTGCTGTCATTCACTGCATTTATCCATATGCTATAATCACCCAGTACATTGTTATACCACATAAAATACTACTGTAATTTTAAACAAAGTTATCTTTTAGATCAATAAAAATAAAAAGAACGATTTTTATTTCACCTTCATTTATTTCTTTCCCAGTGATCTTCCTTTATGTAGATCCAAGCTTCTGACCTATATAATTGTTTTTTTCATGAAGAACTTTTTTTTAGCATTTCTTGCAGGGCAGGTGTGCTAGCAATGGATTTCCTCAGTTTCTATTTTACTGAGAAAATCCTTTATTTCTCCTTTTGTTAGGATAATTTCACTGAATATGAAATTCCATATTTTTCTTTTTCAGTGCTTTACGTATTTCAGTTCACTCTCTGCTTGCTTTCATGGTTTCTGATGAGAAGTCCTCTTAAATTCTTATCCTTGTTTTTCTATAGATACTCTTTTTTTTCTCCTTTGTCTTTTAAGAGTTTGTCATTGGGCTGGGTGCAGTGGCTCATGCCTGTAATCCCAGCACTTTGGGAGGCTGAGGTAGATGGATCACCCGAGGTCAGGAGTTTGAGACCAGCCTGGCCAACATGGTGAAATGCCATCTCTACGAAAAATACAAAAATTAGCTGGGCATGGTGCCAAAATCCTGTAATCCCAGCTGCTCTGAAGGCTGAGACAGGAGAATCACTTGAACCCGGGGGGCAGAGGTTGCAGTGAGCCAAGATCATGCCACTGCACTCCAGCCTGGGCAACAGAGCAAGACTCTGTCTCACAAAAAAAAAAAAAAAAAAAAAAAAGTTTTTCATGGGTTTTCTGCAGTTTGAATATAATATGCTTAGGTGTTTGTTTGTTTATTTATTTATTTATTTATCTTGATGTAATTTAAATTTTCTGGATCTGTGGTTTTGTGTCTGTCATTAATTTGGGGAAAATTTTCTGACATTTTTACTTCAAATATTTTTTCTGCTCCATTTTTTTCTCCTTCTGATATTCCAATTATGTGTATGTTATACCTTTTGAAATTTCCCCAGTTTTAGGATATTTTGTCCTGCTTTTTTTATTCTTTTGTGTGTGTTTGCACTACCTCTGCTTGGGAACTTTCTATTGGCATAGACTCAATCTCTCTTTGCTCAACTGATGAGCCCATCTAAGGCTTTATTTTAAACTTCATTTCTGTTACAGTGCTTTTGATTTGTAGAATTTCTTTTTGTTTATTTCTTAGAGTTTTCAGCTCTCTGCTGATATTACCTATGTGTTCTTGCATGTTGTCTACTTTTTCCATTATAGCCCTTGATATATTAGTCATGGCTATTTTTTTCTTTTTGCCCAGCTTTATTGAGGTATAACTGACAAAAAACTATGTGTATTTATGGTGTACAATGTGATCTTTTATTTTTAAAAAAATTTTTAATTTGATAAATAAAAATTTTATATATGTCTCATATACAATGTGTTGTTTCAAAATACGTAGACATTGTGGAATGGCTAAATCTAGCTAATCATGCTTACAGGTATGCCTCATTTTATTGTGCTTCAATTTATTGTGCTTTGAGGATACCATATTTTTTACAAGTTGAAGGTTTGTGGCAACCCTGCATCAAAGCAAGTCTGTTGGAGCCATATTTCCAATAGCATATTCTCACTTTGTGTCTCTGTATTCATATTTTGATAATTCTTGCAGTATTTCAAGCTTTGTCATTATTATATCTGTTATGGTGATCTGTGACAAGTCATCTTTGATGGTGCTACTGTAATTGTTTTGGGGCACCATGAACTGTACACATACAGGATGACAAGTTTAATCAATATATGCTGTGTTCTGACTGCTTCACTGATCTGCAGTTCTCCTGTCTCTCTCCCTCTCCTCAGGCCTCCCTATTCCCTGAGACAGAACGATATTGAAATTGGGCCAATTAATAACTCTACAATGGTAAGTGTTCAAGTAAAAGAGTGAGTTACCCATCTCTCAGTTTCAATCCATAGCTAAAAATGATGCAGTTTAGTGAAGAAGGCATGTTGAAGGCCAAGATAGGCTGAAAGCTATACCTCTTGCACCAAACAGTTAACCAAGTTGTGAAGGCAAAGGAAAAGTTCTTTGAGGAAATTAAAAGTACTACTCCAGTGAACACACCAGTGAAAAGAAAGGAAAATAGCCTTATTGCTGATATGAAAGTTTTAGTGGTCTGGATAGAAGATCAAACCAACCACAACATTCCCTTAAGCCAAAGCGTAATCCAGAGAAAGGCCCTAACTCTCTTAAATTCTATGAAGGCTAAGAGAGGTGAGTAAGCTGCAGAAGAAAATTTGGAAGCTAGTAGAGATTGGTTCCCGAGGTTTAAGGAAAGGAGCCATCTCTATAACATAGAAGTGCGTGGTGAAGCAGCAAGTGCTGATGTGGGTGCTACAGCAAGTTATCCAGAATGCCTAGCTAAGATTACTGGTGGAGGTGGCTACACTAAACAACAGATAGTTAATGTAGATGAGACAGCCTTCTGTTAGAAGAAGATGCCATCTAGGACTCTCAAAGCTAGAAAGGATTCAATGCCTGGCTTCAGAGCTTCAAAGGACAGGCTGACTGTCTTGTTAAGGGATAACGCAGCTGCTGACTTTAACTTGAAGCCAGTTCTCACTTATCATTCTGAAAATTCTAGGCCCTTAAGAATTATACTAAATCTACTCTGTCTGTGCTCTGCAAATGGAACAACAAAGCCTGGATGACAGTATATCTGTTCACAGCATGGTTTTAAGCCCACTGTTGAGAACTACTGCTTAGAAAAAAAAATTTTGAAATATTACTGTTCATTGACAATGCACCTGGCCACCAAGAACTCTGATGGAGATGTACAAGATTAATGTTGTATTCATGCCTGCTAACACAGCATCCAATCTGCAGCCCATAGACCAAGGAGTAATTTCAACTTTTAAGTCTTATTATTTAAGAGCTACATTTCATATGGCTATAGCTGACTCAGAGAGTGATTCCTCTGATGAATCCGGGCAAAGCAAATTGGAAATCTTCTGGAAATAAGTCAACATTATAGATACCATTAGGAATATTCATAATTCATGGGAGGAGGTCCAAATATCAACATTAACACAAGTCTGAAAGAAGTTGACTACAACCCACATGGAAGAATTTGAGGGGTTCAAGATTTCGATAGAAGAACTACAGATGTGGTAGAAATAGCAAGAGAAATCGAATTAGAGCCTGATGTGTCTGAATTTCTCTAATCTCACAATAAAACTTTAATGAATGAGGAATTGCTTCTTTAGGATTAGCAAAGAAAGCGGTTTATTAAGATGGAGTCCACTTCTGGCGAAGATGCTGTGAATATTTTTGAAATGATTACAAAGAATGTCAGATATTACATAACCTTAGTTGATAAAGTAGCAGCCGGGTTTGAGAGGATTGACTCCAATTTTGAAAGAAGTCGCATTCTTTCAAAATGCTATCAAACAAATTGCATCCTACAGAGAAATCTTTCATAAAAGGAGGAGCCACTTGATGTAGCAAACTTCATTTGTTGTCTTATTTTAAGAAATTGCCATAACCACTCCAACCTTCAGCAACCACCGTCTTTATCAGTCAACAGTCATCAACATTGATGCAAGGGCCTCCACAGAAAGATGATTATGACTCACTGAAGGCTCAGGATATTGTTAGCACTTTTTAACAATAAAATATTTTAACATTAATCTATGTACATTATTTTTTAGAAATAATGCTATTGCACACTTATTGTTATAGTATAGTGTAAACAAAACTTTTATATGCACTGGGAGACAAAAAAAAATTGTGTGACTCTCTTTACTGCAATATTTGCTTTGCTTCAGTGGTCTAGAACTAAACTCGCAACATCTCTGATGTATACCTGTACTTTAACTTCCCTGTTTAATCATTTCAAAATCTATGTCATATCTGAGCTTGATTACAATGCTTCTCTTTTCTCTTCAGGCTGTGTTTTTTCTTCCTTTTTAGCATGGCTTGTAATTTGTTATTGAAAGCCAGACATGACGTATTAGGTAACAAGAACTGAGGTAAAAGCCTCAGTGTGAGGTCTTACATTAATCTATCCAGGAGTTGGGTTGTGTCTAATGTTTGCTGTACCTGCAGGTGTCAGAGGCTTCAAATTTGTCTGATATTTTAGTTTTTGTTTTCCCTGTTGCCTTTGGGCTTCCCCATTGCCTTTGAGCTTCTTAAATAGTCTATGCCTTGCAGCTCTTTCAGCTGTAATCCAGTGTTATTATACTAAAACCCTATTGATGTAGTGATAAGGTATGAGGAAAGGAAAGTATTCTATAACTGTATAATCTTTTAACAGGTCTGTGTCCTTGGACTATGATCTTCACAAGTGCTTCTTAGCTTTTCCCCTCCTGTTAGGTTCTGGTAAAATCCTTTCTTTTGGAACATAAGCATATGCTATGGACAACTCTCTGAATTCACAATGGTTACCTTTCCCCTTCTCCTGCTAAAGCCATAAGGAGGTCTTCCTTCATTCTTCTGTATAGAACCTGATTGGGCTCTTACATGTAAATCCATGAAAGTGTGGGGTCTCCCTAAGGCTGCAGACCACAAGAGTTTCTTACTCTGGAACTAGTCCATACTCAGCCTCCAGATGTTCATCACAAGTGCTATCTAAGTGTTCCTACCCATTTGTGGCTCCAGCAGCTTCTGCTCCAGGTGAGAAGATTCTCTGTACTTACCCATCTCCAGATTTTGGGGTGGAAGTTTGCCTCTGATCTTGAATTATTGATGGATCCAAGAAAATTTGTTTGAAGTTTGTTCAGCATTTTTCACATTGTAAGGACAAGAGTGGTCATTTCTTTTCTTTTCTTTTCTTTTCTTTTTTTTGAGACAGAGTCTTGCTCTGTCATCCAGGCTGGAGTGCAGTGGCACGATCTTGGCTCACTGCAAGCTCTGCCTCCCAGGTTCATGCCATTCTCCTGCCTCAGCCTCCTGAGTAGCTGGGACTACAGGCACCCGCCACTACACCCAGCTAATTTTTTGTATTTTTAGTAGAGACGGGGTTTCAGCGTGTTAGCCAGGATAGTCTTGATCTCCTGACCTCATGATCCACCTGCCTCGGCCTCTCAAAGTGCTGGGATTACAGGCGTGAGCCACTGCGCCCGGCCAAGAGTAATCATTTCTAAGCTCTTCACATGTTGGAACTAAAACCAGAAGTCTTCTGTCTGTATTTTTGAATTAATAGAAAATCTAAATCCCATGGGCTTAATGATAAGGCATTTCTTTTCTGATATAACTGGGCATTTCAGAGGTAGTTCCAGCCTCAGTGTTTGCTTGATCCCCTGACTCCACATTTGTAGGAACACAGATTGCTCCCATTTCCCTGTTCCTCCTTAGTATCTACAACACAGGTACAATATGGCTGCCCAAAACTTCCAGGCTAATTGCTCCTTCAGGGGGAAAGAACAACGCTTTCACAATACTGAAAAAAATATAGCTTCCATCTTGATTAAACAATCTAATGCCACATTTTCATTGTACCAGTTAACTACTGCCACATAATTCTGGGTAATAATTACAGAATCCTGGTGACATTTAACCACATGTATGCTTCATGTGTCCACAGATTGTCTAGAGGCTCCACTGATGTCACCTGGGCTCACTCACAGGTCTGCAGGTTGGGTGGGGGTGGCCGATTTGGGCTGGGGTGGACTAGGTGGCTCTACTTTAAGCTAGGGACCCTCTGCTCAGACGTTTCTCATTCTCCTTGGATCTGAAGCTATGTGAGGCGTGTTCTTCTCATAGAAATGAAAGGGGTGCAAGAGGAAACATGGAAACACAGAAAGCCTCTTAAGGCCTATGCTTGAAATTGGCACCATGTTAATTATGCCAACAGGCCACCGGTGAAAGCAAGTTGCATGGCCATGGCCAAAATCAAGGGGCAGGAAAGGACACTCTGCCCATAAGGAAGCCATGACAAGGATGTAAGTACAGCTGGAGATTGAGACCAGACAATCTACTGCACTCACAAATAAACTGGCCACTGCTTTCACAGGAACATGAATACCATGTTTGACAAGAACCAGTGAAAACTCAGACCCTGAAGCTGTGGACTGATTTGTGCTGTACTAGTGTGCTAGGGCTGCAACAACAAAATACTGAGTGGCTTAAACAACAGACATTTATTTTTCCACAATTCTGAAGGCTAGAACTCTGAAATCAAGGTGTCACCAGGGTTGGTTTCTTCTTAAGTATCTCTCCTTCGATTGTGGATGGAAATCATCTCCCTGTGTCTTCCCTAGGTGAATGTCTGTGTCCTAATTTCCTCTTCTTATAAGGGTTCCAGTCCTACTGGATAAGAATTCACCCTATTGACTCATTTTAACTTAATTACCTTTTAAAGACTCTTTTTCTCTTTTTCCAAATCCAGTCACATTCTGAGGTACTGGGGATAGGACCACAACATACGGATTTGGAGGGGTATAATTGAAACATAACAACAAGCAAGGTACCCATAAACCACATAGACCATATTTCTTATAACAAATATCAATATATATTTGTAGCCTCAAATAAAAATGATACGTAGTAAAATAATCAGCAGAAAAACCAGAATGATGCCATCTGGGTTCTTAATTTTCTTTAGTTATTGTCTGATCTGGGGGTAAAAACTTAAGACAACTGAAAGACGAGACATTCTTTAAGCAATCTCCACTGAATAGTGTTGCTTTAAATTGAACTATTGACAAGTTTGATATTGTATCTTGTGGTCAGGGCTTGGCCAGCGCCTTCCTATACTTCCTGTTGAGCACAGTTCTATGTGTCTAAGCAGGCAAAGCAGAGAGGCCAAATACCTGGAGAGAAGGCCAGCCCGCAGTTTTAGACATGACTTGATGGAGTATACAGAGGGCATTTTTGGTTGCAATACAGGAACTACACTGAAATGGGTAAATAAATAAATAATACCCAGGGTATTTCCCAAATTCCAAGGGCAGGAATGCAATAGTTCCAGGAACAAGACACAGGCATTCTATGGGGAACTCAAGAAGTACTCAGTTTCTATCTCGCAAATGTGTTCTTTCCTGCTTCATCCTTCCTTTTTTCTCTTTATCCTTTTTCCCTCCTCCTTACTTTGTTTTTTCTTTCTTCTTATCCCTTTTTATTCTTTTTTTATCTTCTTTTTCCTTGTCCCCCTTCTCCCCTACAATCCTGTGCCCCCAAAAAAACTGTTTTCTTCTAGTTTTCCAGTTCATATGTAGAAATTCGTATGTATGTTTTTCCACTTCATATATATGCTTTCCCAATTTAGATGTATGATTTTGGTATAACATACCTAAAACTACTGGGGGAAGGTATTCGGAACGTCTTTTAAAATGCCCAACTGAGTTTGGAAAGCAAGAGAATCCACTGAGTTCAATTATTCTACGCTGCTTGTAGAGCACATATCAATATGTCTTAAAAGTCAGAATATAGAGACTGTATTCCTGACAAGAAGGCCATCCCACTTAGGCTGAGAAGTTAGCTGGGGAGTAATCAGCAGACTGTACGTGGTGAAAAATGCTGAGACCAGACACGATGAGAACATGAAAATCCATTGGAGTGAGTGGGAACAGAAGTTGGATGTGCTCTGGTGCCTCTGCCCATCCTGGTGGTTGCCATGCACATGGTGGCAGGAGGGAGAGTGTGGGGCCCTAGCAGGATGGAAAGTTATGCTGGAGACTCCTGCAAAAGCCAGGACCCTGAAACCCTAAAAGGATGACCCATGACCTCTTCCCTCTGTTCTACTGCAGAAAAGAAAGCATGCATATGTCAAGTTTAAGTTGACATTGACTCTGGGCAGAGTTGGAAAAAATAGTTCTACCCTGAAAATTCCTAACCACAAGCCCATATTTCCATGAGTATTGGTCTAAATTTATACCCTCATTTGCTGTGAAAAGTATGAGGCAAAAATATTAGTTGAAAGGTATCCTGAGCTTGTGGATAGGTACCTTGCAGGAGTAAAGGAAATTTTCTGTAAATGAATTCCCTTTGGAAATAGGCCTCAAATAATTCACACAGATAAAAGTTCAGGAAACATCAGTATTCTTTCTCTCTTTCTGTCTCTCATCCCTCGTGACACCCCTGCTCCCCACCTGCCAAAACACAATCACTAAGCCCAAAAGAAAACAAGTTACCATGAGCAAGAGCCAACAACCAACAACAACAACAGCAAAATCCCAGAGTCAGACTCACAAAGGCTGGTGATATTAGAATTAACAGATACAAATATAGAATAAATATGTTTAATATATTTAAAGATAAAAAAGAGTTTTATGAATCAATGAGAAAGAGACAAAAAAAACTATCAATATTGACCAGGAATTTTTTAAATAACCAAATAGTACTGGGAGAAAGAAGAAAATTAAATAATGGAGACTTGAAACTCAATGGTTATATTAAATAACAGCTTAAAATTAGCAAAAAAGAAAATTAGATAAATGGGAGAAACGAAGGAATTACACAGATTGAAGCACAGAGAAAAAAAAAGTTCAAGTAGCCTATTAAATCCCAAACATGATCAATAAAAAGAAATTTAGCCTAGATACATAGTAGCAGAAAGGCAAAACCCAAACATAGAAAATGTGAAACAGTCAGAGATGAAAGTTAGAAACCCCAAAACATCATTTCCAATACTGGATAGAACATCTAGACAGAAGAGCAATAACAAAGTGGAGGACTTGCATAACACTAAAAAGCAACTAGACACAACAGACATTCATAAAGCACTCCATCAAATCATAGCAGAATATACAGTCTTTTCAAGTGCACATAGAACAGTCTCCAGGATAGAAAATATAAGTCCTTAAAAATAATCTCAAAAAATGTAAAAGATTAAAATAATACAGAGTATATTCTATGAACACAATGGATTGCAGTTAGATATCAATAGTGAAAACTAGAAAATTCACAAATATGTGAAAATTAAACAGTACTCTTAAATGACCATTAAGACTAAGAAAAAAAAAACACAAAGAAATTTAGAACATACTTACAGAGGAATAAAATGGAAGCATAACATGCCATAATTTATGGAATGTGGTGAAGTAAATGCTCAGAGGAAAATTTCTAGTTGTAAATGCATACATTGTAAAGGAAGCCAAATCTCAAATCAATAAGCTAACTTTGCACCTTGAGGAATTATTAAAAAAATACACACACACAGAAACTAAACCCAAAGCTAGGAGAAATAATGAAAATTAAAGATAAATAAAATTCAGAATAAAAAGAATAGAGAGAATCAATAAAACCAAAAGTAGGTTCTTGAAAAGATGAAAAGAGCTGATTGAAGGTTCCAAGATGGCTGAATAGGAACAGCTCCAGTATACAGCTCCCAGTGCAAGTGACACAGAAGACGGGTGATTTCTGCATTTCCAACTGAGGTACTGGGTTCATCTCATTGGGACTGGTTGGACAGTGGGTGCAGCCCATAGATTGTGAGCCAAAGCAGGGCGGCACATCACCTCACCTGGGAAGCACAAGGGGTTCGGGAATTCCCTTTCCTAGCTAAGGGAAGCTGTGACAGACGGTACCTGGAAAATTAGGACACTCCCACCCTAATACTGCGCTTGTCCAATGGTCTTAGCAAACGGCACAACAGGAGATTATATCCCGCACCTGGCTTGGCTGGTCCCACACCCATGGAGCCTTGCCCACTGCTAGCACAGCAGTCTGAGATCAAACTGTGAGGCAGCAGCAAGGCTAGGGGAGGGGCGTCTGCCATTGCTGAGGCTTGAGTAGGTAGACAAAGCAGCCAGGAAGCTGGAACTAGGTGGAGCCCACTGCAGCTCAAGAAGGCCTGCCTGCCTCTGTAGACTCCACCTCTGGGGACAGGGCGTAGCTGAACAAAAGGCAGCAGAAACTTCTGCAGACTTAAACCTCCCTGTCTGACAGCTTTGAAGAGAGCAGTGGTTCTCTCAGCACAGAGTTTGAGATCTGAGAACAGACAAACTACCTCCTCAAGTCGGTCCCTGACCACTGAGTAGCCTAACTGGCAGACACCTTCCAGTAGGGGCCGACTGACACCTCATACAGCTGGGTGCCCCTCTGAGATGAAGCTTCCAGAGGAAGGATCAGGCAGCAGCATTTGCTGTTCTGCAATATTTGCTGTTATGGAGCCTCTGCTGGTGATACACAGGCAAACAGGGTCTGGAGTGGGCCTCCAGCAAACTCCAACAGACCTGCAGCTGAGGGTCCTGGCTGTTAGAAGGAAAACTAACAAGCAGAAAGGAATAGCATCAACATCAACAAAAGAGACATCCACACCAAAACCCCATCTGTAGGTCACCATCATCAAAGACCAAAGGTAGAAAAAACCACGAAGACTGGGAGAAACCAGAGCAGAAAAGCTGAAAATTCTAAAAACCAGAGAGCGTCTTCTTCTCCAAAGGATAGCAGCTCCTCGCCAGCAATGGAACAAAGCTGGATGGAGAATGACTTTGACAAGTTGACAGAAGTAGGCTACAGAAGATCGGTAATGACAAACTTCTCCAAGCTAAAGGAGGATGTTCAAACCCATTGCAAGGAAGCTAAAAATCTTGAAAAAAGATTAGAAAAATGGCTAAGTAGAATAAACAGCATAGAGAAGACCTTAAACGACCTGATGGAGTGGAGAACTATGTGACACATGCACAAGCTTCAGTAGCCAATTCGATCAACTGGAAGAAGGGGTATCAGTGAATGAAGATCAAATGAATGAAATGAAGCGAGAAGAGAAGTTTTGAGAAAAAAGAGTAAAAAGAAATGAACAAAGCCTCCAAGAAATATGGGACTATGTGAAATGACCAAATCTACATCTGATTGGTGTACCTGAAAGTGATGGGGAGAATGGAACCAAGTTGGAAAACACTCTTCAGGATGTTATCCAGGAGAAATTCCCCAATCTAGCAAGGCAAGCCAACATTCAAATTCAGGAAATACAGAGAATGCCACAAAGATACTCCTTGAGAAGAGCAACCCCAAGACACGTAATTGTCAGATTCACCAAGTTTGAAATGAAGGAAAAAATATTAAGGGAAGCCAGAGAGAAAGGTCAGATTACCCACAAAGGGAAGCCCAACAGACTAATAGCAGGTCTCTCAGCAGAAACTCTACAAGCCAGAAGAGAGTGGAGGCCAATATTCAATATTCTTAAAGAAAAGAATTTTCAACCCAGAATGTCATATCCAGCCAAACTAAGCTTCATAGGTGAAGGAGAAATAAATTCCTTTACAGACAAGCAAATGCTGAGAGATTTTGTCACCACCAGGCCTGCCTTACAAGAGTTCCTGAAGGAAGCACTAAACATGAAAAGGAACGACTGTACCAGCCACTGCAAAAACATGCCAAATTGTAAAGACCATTGATGCTAGGAAGAAACTGCATCAACTAATGAGCAAAATATCCAGCTAACATCATAATGACAGGATCAAATTCACACATAACAATATTAACCTTAAATTTAAATGGGCTAAATGCCCCAATTAAAAGACAAAGACTGGCAAATTGGATAAAGAGTCAAGACCCATCAGTGTGCTTTATTCAGGAGACCCATCTCACATGCAGAGACTCACATAGGCTCAAAATAAAGGGATGGAGGAAGATCTACTAAGCAAATGGAAGACAAAAAAAAGCAGGGGTTGCGACCCTAGTTACTAATAAAACAGACTTTAAACCAACAAAGGTCAAAAGAGACAAAGAAGGCCATTACATAATGGTAAAGGGATCAATTCAACAAGAAGAGCTAACTATCCTAAATATATATCCACCCAATACAGGAGCACCCAGATTCATAAAGCAAGTCCTTAGAGACCTACAAAAAGACTTAGACTCCCACACAATAATAATGGGAGAGTTTAACATCCCACTGTCAACATTAGACAGATCAACGAGACAGAAAGTTAACAAGGATATCCAGGGCTTGAACTCCGCTCTGCACCAAGCAGACCTAATAGACATCTATAGAACTCTCCACCCCAAATCAACAGAATATACATTCTTCTCAGCATCACATCGCACTTATTCCAAAGGAGACCACATAGTTGGAAGTAAAGCACTCCTCAGCAAATATAAAAGAAGAGAAATCACACAACAAACTGTCTCTCAGAAGACAGTCCAATTAAATTAGAACTCAGGATTAAGAAATTCACTCAAAACTGCACAACCAGATGGAAACTGAACAACCTGCTCCTGAATGACTACTGGGTAAATAACTAAAGGAAGGCAGAAATAAAGATATTCTTTGAAACCAATGAGAACAAAGACACAACATACCAGAATCTCTGGGACACATTTAAAGCAGGGCGTAGAGGGAAATTTTTAGCACTAAATGCCCACAAGAGAAAGCAGGAAAGATCTAAAACTGACACCCTAACATCATAATTAAAAGAACTAGAGAAGCAAGAGCAAACACACATTCAAAAGCTACCAGAAGGCAAGAAATAACTAAGATCAGAGCAGAACTGAAGGAGATAGAGACAAAAAAAAAAAAAAAAAAACCCTTGAAAAAAATCAATGAATCCAGGAGCTGGTTTTTAGAAAAGATAAACAAAATAGATAGATTGCTAGCAAGACTAATGGAAGAAAAGAGAGAAGAATCAAATAGAGGCCAGGCGCGGTGGCTCACGCTTGTAATCCCAGCAGTTTGGGAGGCCGAGGCAGGCGGATCATGAGGTCAGGAGGTCAAGACCATGGTGAAACCCCGTCTCTACTAAAAATACAAAAAATTAGCCAGGCATGGTGGCGGGCGCCTGTAGTCCCAGCTACTCGGAGAGGCTGAGGCAGGAGAATGGCGTGAACCCAGGAGGCAGAGCTTGCAGTGATCCGAGATCATGCCACTGCACTCCAGCCTGGGTGACAGAGCGAGACACCGTCTCAGAAAAAAAAAAAAAAGAATCAAATAGAAGCAATAAAAAATGATAAAGGGGATATCACCACAGATCCCACAGAAATACAAACTACCATCAGAGAATACTATAAACACCTCTATGCAAATAAACTAGAAAATCTAGAAGAAATGGATAAATTCCTCGAGACATACATCATCCCAAGACTAAACCAGAAATAAGTTGAATCTCTGAATAAACCAATAACAGGCTCTGAAATTGAGGCAATAATCAATAGCTTACCAACCAAAAAAAGTACAGGACCAGACGGATTCACAGCTGAATTCTACCAGAGGTACAAGGAGGAGCTGGTACCATTCCTTCTGAAACTATTCCAATCAATAGAAAAAGAGGGAATCCTCCCTAACTCATTTTATGAGGCCAGCATCATCCTGATACCAAAGCCTGACAGAGACACAACAAAAAAAGAGAATTTTAGACCAATATCCTTGATGAATATCGATCCAAAAATCCTCAATAAAATACTGGCAAACCGAATCCAGCAGCACATCAAAAAGCTTATCCACCACAATCAAGTTGGCTTCATTCCTGGGATGCAAGGCTGGTTCAGCATACACAAATCAATAAATGTAATCCAGCATATAAACAGAACCAAAGACAAAAACCCCATGATTATCTCAACAGACGCAGAAAAGGCCTTTGACAAAATTCAGCATCCCTTCATGTTAAAAACTCTCAATAAACTAGGTACTGATGGGATGTATCTCAAAATAATAAGAGCTATTTATGACAAACCCACAGCCAATATTATACTGAATGAGCAAAAACTGGAAGCATTCCCCTTGAAAACTGGCACAAGACAGGGATGCCCTCTCTCACCACTCCTATTCAACATAGTGTTTTAGAAGTTCTGACCAGGGCAATCAGCAAGAGAAAGAAATAAAGGGTATTGAATCAGGAAAAGAGGAAGTCAAATTGTCCCTGTTTGCAGATGATATGATTGTATATTTCGAAAACTCCATCACACTGTTGGTAAGACTGTAAACTAGTTCAACCATTGTGGAAGTCAGTGTGGCGATTCCTCAGGGATCTAGAACTAGAAATACCATTTGACCCAGCCATCCCATTACTGGGTATATACCCAAAGGACTATAAATCATGCTGCTATAAAGACACATGCACACGTATGTTTATTGTGGCACTATTCACAATAGCAAAGACTTGGAACCAACCCAGATGTCCAACAACAATAGACTGGATTAAGAAAATGTGGCATATATACACCATGGAATACTATGCAGCCACAAAAAATGATGAGTTCATGTCCTTTGTAGGGACATGGATGAAACTGGAAACCATAATTCTCAGCAAACTATTGCAAGGACAAAAAACCAAACACCGCATGTTCTCACTCATAGGTGGGAATTGAACAATGAGAACACATCACACCTGGGACTGTTGTCGGGTTGGGGAGGGGGAGGATAGATGAGGACGAGTCAATGGGTGCAGCACACCAATATGGCACATGTATAAATATGTAACAAACCTGCACATTGTGCACATGTACCCTAAAACTTAAAATATAATAATAATAAAATAAAATAAAAAAAGAAAACTCCATCGTCTCAGCCCAAAATCTCCTTAAGCTGATAAGCAACTTCAGCTAAGTCTCAGGATACAAAATCAATGTGCAAAAATCTCAAGCATTCCTATACACCAATAACAGACAAACAGAAAGGCAAATCATGAGTGAATTCCCATTCACAATTGCTTCAAACAGAATAAAATACCTAGGAATCCAACTTACAAGGGATGTGAAGGACTTCTTCAAGGAGAACTACAAACCACTGCTCAATGAAATAAAAGAGAACACAAACCAATGGAAGAACATTCCATGCTCATGGATAGGAAGAATCAATATTGTGAAAATGGCCATACTGCCCAAGGTAATTTATAGATTCAATGCCATCCCCATCAAGCTTCCAATGACTTTTTTTTTTTTTTTTTTTTGAGATGGAGTCTTGCTCTGTCACCCAGGCTGGAGTTCAGCGGCACGATCTCGGCTCACTGCAAGCTCTGCCTCCTGGGTTCACACCATTCTCCTGGCTCAGCCTCCCAAGTAGCTGGGACTACAGGTGCCCGCCAACATGCCCGGCTAATTTTTTGTATTTTTAGTAGAGACGGAGTTTCACCGTGTTAGCCAGGATGGCCTTGATCTCCTGACCTCGTGATCTGCCCGCCTCGGCCTCCCAAAGTGCTGGGATTACAGGCTTGAGCCACAGCGCCCGGCCCAAGCTTCCAATGACTTTCTTCACAGAATTGGAAAAAAACTTTAAAGTTCATGTGGAACCAAAAAAGAGCCTGCATTGCCAAGACAATCTTTAGCAAAAAGAACAAAGCTGGAGGCATCATGCTACCTGACTTCAAACTATACTACAAGGCTACAGTAACCAAAACAGCATGGTACTGGTACCAAACAGAGATACAGATGAATGCAACAGAACAGAGCCCTCAAAAATAATACCACACATCTACAACCATCTGATCTTTGACAAACCTGACAAAAAGCAATAGGGAAAGGATTCCCTATTTAATAAATGGTGCTGGGAAAACTGGCTAGCCATATGTAGAAAGCTGAAACTGGATCCCTTCCTTACACCTTATACAAAAATTAATTCAAGATGGATTAAAGACTTAAATGTTCGACCTAAAACCATAAAAACCCTAGAAGAAAACCAAGGCAATACCATTCAGGACATAGGCGTGGGCAACGACTTCATGACTAAAACACCAAAAGCAATGGCAACCAAAGCCAAAATAGACAAATGGGATCTAATTAAACTAAAGAGCTTCTGCACAGCAAAAGAAACTACCATCAGAGTGAACAGGCAACCTACAGAATGGGAGAACATTTTTGCAATCTACCCATCTGACAAAGGGCTAATGTCCAAAATCTACAAAGAACTTAAACAAATTTACGAGAAAAAATCAAACAACCCAATCAAAAAGTGGACAAAGAATATAAACAGATGCTTCTCAAAAAAAGACATTTATGCAGCCAACAGACACATGAAAAAATGCTCAGCATCACTGGCCATCAGAGAAATGCAAATCAAAACCACAGTGAGATACCATCTCACACCAGTTAGAATGGGGATCATTAAAAAGTCAGGAAACAGGTGCTGGAGAGGATGTGGAGAAATAGGAACACTTTTACACTGTTGGTGGGAGTGTAAACTAGTTGAACCATTGTGGAAGACAGTGTGGTGATTCCTCAAGGATATAGAACTAGAAATACCATTTGACCCAGTGATCCCATTACTGGGTATACCCAAAGGATTATAAATCATGCTACTATAAAGACTCATGCACATGTATGCTTATTGTGGCACTATTCACAATAGCAAAGACTTGGAACCAACCCAAATGTCCATCAACGATAGACTGGATTAAGAACATGTGACACATATACATCATGGAATACTATGCAGCCATAAAAAAGGATGAGTTCATGTCCTTTGTAGGGACATGGATAAGGCTGGAAACCATCATTCTGAGCAAACTATCGCAAGGACAGAAAACTAAACACCGCGTGTTCTCACTCATAGTTGGGAATTGAACAATGGGAACACTTGGACACAGGGTGGGGATCATCACACACCAGGGCCTGTCATGGGGTCAGGGGAGGGGGGAGGTATTGCATTAGGAGAAATACCTAATGTAAATAACTAGTTAATGGGTTCAGTACACCAACATGCCACGTGTATACATATGTAACAAAGCTGCACGTTTTGCACACGTACCATAGAACTTAAAGTATAATAACAAATAAATAAATATGAAAAGAATTGACAAACTTCTGGCTGAGGTGACAGACATAAAAAGAGAGAAGTCATAGATAACTAAAAGGAGAAATGAAAGTAAGGTCATTACTACCAACCTTACAAAAATACAAAGGGTCATAACAAAATATTGCAAGCAATTGTGCACCAACAAGTTAGATAACCTAGTTGAAATGAAACATTCCCAGAACCATACAAATTACCTAAACTGACTCAGGAAGAAATAGAAAATCTCAACAGACCTCTAACAAGCAAAGAGACTGAATCAGTAATTTAAAAAAAAAAAACTTCCCAACAAAGAAAATTCTAGGACCAGATAACTTCACAACTAGTCAATTATATCAAATATTTAAAAAAGAATTAACACCAATTTGTCTCATTCTCTTCCAAAAAAATAGAAGAAGTAACACTTCTTATTCATTCTATGAAGGTAACATTACAAAGCGAAGAAAAGACATCATAAAAAATTACGTATTGTACTGTATACCTTATGAATATCAAATAAAGAAAAATTCTCAACAAAATACTAGAAAACTGAATCTAACAGCGTATCTAAAAGATAACACACTATGATAAAATGGGATTTATCTAAGGAATGCAAGCGTGGTTCAACATATAAAAATCTATCAGTGTAATATATTACATTCATAGAATGAAGAAAAAAAACACACTATTATGTCAATTGATGTAGATAAGGAATTTATCCAAATCCAACACCCTCAGATAAATACACTCAGAAAACTCAACATAAAATAAAACTTTCTCAACATGATGAAAGGCATTTATTAAAGTCTCACAGCTTTTGAGTGATTTTGTTACCACCAGGCCTGCCCTAAAAGAGCTCCTGAAGGAAGCACTAAACGTGGAAAGGAACAATCGGTATCAGCCACTGCAAAAACATGCTAAATTGTAAAGACCATCGAGGCTAGGAAGAAACTGCATCAACTAACGAGCAAAATAACCAACTAACATCATGATGACAGGTTCACATTCACACATAACAATATTAACTTTAAATGTAAATGGGCTAAATGCTCCAATTAAAAGACACAGACTAGCAAATTGGATAAGGAGTCAAGACCCATCAGTGTGCTGTATTCAGGAAACCCATCTCACGTGCAGAGACACACATAGACTCAAAATAAAGGGATGGAGGAAGATCTATCAAGCAAATGGAAAACAAAAAAAGGCAGGGGTTGCAATCCTAGTCTCTGACAAAATAGACTTTAAACCAACAAAGATCAAAAGAGACAAAGAAGGCCATTACATAATGGTAAAGGGATCAATT
>NW_026652296.1:42134049-42387904 GCF_009828535.3 Hylobates moloch
GCGCCCGGCCCAAGCTTCCAATGACTTTCTTCACAGAATTGGAAAAAAACTTTAAAGTTCATGTGGAACCAAAAAAGAGCCTGCATTGCCAAGACAATCTTTAGCAAAAAGAACAAAGCTGGAGGCATCATGCTACCTGACTTCAAACTATACTACAAGGCTACAGTAACCAAAACAGCATGGTACTGGTACCAAACAGAGATACAGATGAATGCAACAGAACAGAGCCCTCAAAAATAATACCACACATCTACAACCATCTGATCTTTGACAAACCTGACAAAAAGCAATAGGGAAAGGATTCCCTATTTAATAAATGGTGCTGGGAAAACTGGCTAGCCATATGTAGAAAGCTGAAACTGGATCCCTTCCTTACACCTTATACAAAAATTAATTCAAGATGGATTAAAGACTTAAATGTTAGACCTAAAACCATAAAAACCCTAGAAGAAAACCAAGGCAATACCATTCAGGACATAGGCATGGACAACGACTTCATGACTAAAACACCAAAAGCAATGGCAACCAAAGCCAAAATAGACAAATGGGATCTAATTAAACTAAAGAGCTTCTGCACAGCAAAAGAAACTACCATCAGAGTGAACAGGCAACCTACAGAATGGGAGAACATTTTTGCAATCTACCCATCTGACAAAGGGCTAATATCCAAAATCTACAAAGAACTTAAACAAATTTACGAGAAAAAATCAAACAACCCGATCAAAAAGTGGACAAAGAATATAAACAGATGCTTCTCAAAAAAAGACATTTATGCAGCCAACAGACACATGAAAAAATGCTCAGCATCACTGGCCATCAGAGAAATGCAAATCAAAACCACAGTGAGATACCATCTCACACCAGTTAGAATGGGGATCATTAAAAAGTCAGGAAACAGGTGCTGGAGAGGATGTGGAGAAATAGGAACACTTTTACACTGTTGGTGGGAGTGTAAACTAGTTGAACCATTGTGGAAGACAGTGTGGTGATTCCTCAAGGATATAGAACTAGAAATACCATTTGACCCAGTGATCCCATTACTGGGTATACCCAAAGGATTATAAATCATGCTACTATAAAGACTCATGCACATGTATGCTTATTGTGGCACTATTCACAATAGCAAAGACTTGGAACCAACCCAAATGTCCATCAATGATAGACTGGATTAAGAACATGTGACACATATACATCATGGAATACTATGCAGCCATAAAAAAGGATGAGTTCATGTCCTTTGTAGGGACATGGATAAGGCTGGAAACCATCATTCTGAGCAAACTATCGCAAGGACAGAAAACTAAACACCGCGTGTTCTCACTCATAGTTGGGAATTGAACAATGGGAACACTTGGACACAGGGTGGGGATCATCACACACCAGGGCCTGTCATGGGGTCAGGGGAGGGGGGAGGTATTGCATTAGGAGAAATACCTAATGTAAATAACTAGTTAATGGGTGCAGTACACCAACATGCCACGCGTATACATATGTAACAAAGCTGCACGTTTTGCACACGTACCATAGAACTTAAAGTATAATAACAAATAAATAAATATGAAAAGAATTGACAAACTTCTGGCTGAGGTGACAGACATAAAAAGAGAGAAGTCATAGATAACTAAAAGGAGAAATGAAAGTAAGGTCATTACTACCAACCTTACAAAAATACAAAGGGTCATAACAAAATATTGCAAGCAATTGTGCACCAACAAGTTAGATAACCTAGTTGAAATGAAACATTCCCAGAACCATACAAATTACCTAAACGGACTCAGGAAGAAATAGAAAATCTCAACAGACCTCTAACAAGAAAAGAGACTGAATCAGTAATTTAAAAAAAAAAAAACTTCCCAACAAAGAAAATTCTAGGACCAGATAACTTCACAACTAGTCAATTATATCAAATATTTAAAAAAGAATTAACACCAATTTGTCTCATTCTCTTCCAAAAAAATAGAAGAAGTAACACTTCTTATTCATTCTATGAAGGTAACATTACAAAGCGAAGAAAAGACATCATAAAAAATTACGTATTGTACTGTATACCTTATGAATATCAATAAAGAAAAATTCTCAACAAAATACTAGAAAACTGAATCTAACAGCGTATCTAAAAGATAACACACTATGATAAAATGGGATTTATCTAAGGAATGCAAGCGTGGTTCAACATATAAAAATCTATCAGTGTAATATATTACATTCATAGAATGAAGAAAGAAAACACACTATTATGTCAATTGATGTAGATAAGGAATTTATCCAAATCCAACACCCTCAGATAAATACACTCAGAAAACTCAACATAAAATAAAACTTTCTCAACATGATGAAAGGCATTTATTAAAGTCTCACAGCTTTTGAGTGATTTTGTTACCACCAGGCCTGCCCTAAAAGAGCTCCTGAAGGAAGCACTAAACGTGGAAAGGAACAATCGGTATCAGCCACTGCAAAAACATGCTAAATTGTAAAGACCATCGAGGCTAGGAAGAAACTGCATCAACTAACGAGCAAAATAACCAACTAACATCATGATGACAGGTTCACATTCACACATAACAATATTAACTTTAAATGTAAATGGGCTAAATGCTCCAATTAAAAGACACAGACTAGCAAATTGGATAAGGAGTCAAGACCCATCAGTGTGCTGTATTCAGGAAACCCATCTCACGTGCAGAGACACACATAGACTCAAAATAAAGGGATGGAGGAAGATCTATCAAGCAAATGGAAAACAAAAAAAGGCAGGGGTTGCAATCCTAGTCTCTGATAAAATAGACTTTAAACCAACAAAGATCAAAAGAGACAAAGAAGGCCATTACATAATGGTAAAGGGATCAATTAAACAAGAAGAGCTAACTATCCTAAATATATATGCACCCAACACAGGAGCATCCAGATTCATAAAGCAAGTCCTGAGTGACCTACAAAGGGACTTAAACTCCCACACAATAATAATGGGAGATTTTAAAACCCCACTGTCAACATTAGACACATCAACAAGACAGAAAGTTAACAAGGATATCCAGGAATTGAACTCAGCTCTACACAAAGTGGACCTAATAGACATCTACAGAACTCTCCACCTCAAATCAACAGAATATACATTTTTTCAGCACCACACCTATTCCAAAATTGACACCATAGTTGGAAGTAAAGCTCTCCTCAGCAAATGTAAAAGAACAGAAATTATAACAAACTGTCTCTCAGACCACAGTGCAATCAAACTAGAACTCAGGATTAAGAAACTCACTCAAAACCGCTCAACTACATGGAAACTGAACAACCTGCTCCTGAATGACTACTGGGTACATAATGAAATGAAGACAGAAATAAAGATGTTCTTTGAAACCAACGAGAACAGACACAATATACCAGAATCTCTGGGACATGTTCAAAGCAGTGTGTAGAGGGAAATTTATAGCACTAAATGCCCACAAGAGAAAGCAGGAAAGATCCAAAATTGACACCCTAACATCACAATTAAAAGAACTAGAAAAGCAAGAGCAAACACATTCAAAAGCTAGCAGAAGGCTAGAAATAACTAAAATCAGAGCAGAACTGAAGGAAATAGAGACACAAAAAACCCTTCAAAAAATTAATGAATCCAGAAGCTGGTTTTTTGAAAAGATCAACAAAATTGATAGACCACTAGCAAGACTAATAAAGAAGAAAAGAGAGAAGAATCAAATAGATGCAATAAAAAATGAAAAAGAGGATATCACCACTGATCCCACAGAAATACAATCTACCATCAGAAAATACTACAAACACCTCTACGCAAATAAACTAGAAAATCTAGAAGAAATGGATAAATTTCTCGACAAATACACTCTCCCAAGACTAAACCAGGAATAAGTTGAATCTCTGAATAGACCAATAACAGGCTCTGAAATTGTGGCAATAATCAATAGCTTACCAACCAAAAAGAGTCCAGGACCTGATGGATTCACAGCCGAATTCTACCAGAGGTACAAGGAGGAACTGGTACCATTCCTTCTGAAACTATTCCAATCAATAGAAAAAGAGGGAATCCTTCCTAACACATTTTATGAAGCCAGCATCGTCCTGAAACCAAAGCCTGGCAGAGACACAACCAAAAAAGAGAATTTCAGACCAATATCCTTGATGAACATTGATGCAAAAATCCTCAATAAAATACTGGCAAACTGAATCCAGCAGCACATCAAAAACCTTGTACACCATGATCAAGTGGGCTTCATCCCTGGGATGCAAGGCTGGTTCAACATACCCAAATCAATAAATGTAATCCAGCATATAAACAGAACCAAAGACAAAAACCACATGATTATCTCAGCAGATGCAGAAAAGGCCTTTGACAAAATTCAACAACCCTTCATGCTAAAAACTCTCAATAAATTAGGTATTGATGGGATGTATCTCAAAATAATAAGAGCTATCTATGACAAACCCACAGCCAATATCATACTGAATGGGCAAAAACTGCAAGCACTCCCTTTGAAAACTGGCACAAGACAGGGTTGCCCTCTCTCACCACTCCTATTCAACATAGTGCTGGAAGTTCTGGCCAGGGCAATCAGGCAGGAGAAGGAAATAAAGGGTATTCAATTAGGAAAAGAGGAAGCCAAATTGTCCCTGTTTGCAGATGACATGATTGTATATCTAGAAAACCCCATTGTCTCAGCCCAAAATCTCCTTAAGCTTATTAGCATCTTCAGCAAAGTCTCAGGATACAAAATCAATGTACAAAAATCACAAGCATTCCTGTACACCAATCACAGACAAACAGCCAAATCATGAGTGAACTCCCATTCACAATTGCTTCAAAGAGAATAAAATACCTAGGAATCCAATTTACAAGGGAAGTAAAGGACCTCTTCAAGGAGAACTACAAACCACTGCTCAATGAAATCAAAGAGGATACAAACAAATGGAAGAACATTCCATGCTCATGGGTTGGAAGAATCAATATCGTGAAAATGGCCATACTGCTCAAGGTAATTTATAGATTCAATGCCATCCCCATCATGCTACCATAGACTTTCTTCACAGAATTGGAAAAACTACTTTAAAGTTCATATGGAACCAAAAAAGAGCCCGCATCACCAAGTCAATCCTAAGCCAAAAGAACAAAGCTGGAGGCATCACGCTACCCTATACTACAAGGCTACAGTAACCAAAACAGCATGGTACTGGTACCACAACAGAGACATAGATCAATGGAACAGAACAGAGCCCTCAGAAATGATGCCGCATAGCTACAACTATCTGATCTTTGACAAACCTGAGAAAAACAAGAAATGGGGAAAGGATTCCCTATTTAATAAATGGTGCTGGGAAAACTGGCTAGCCATATGTAGAAAGCTGAAACTGGATCCCTTCCTTACACCTTATACAAAAATTAATTCAAGATGGATTAAAGACTTAAATGTTAGACCTAAAACCATTAAAATCCTACAAGAAAACCTAGGCAATACCATTCAGGACATAGGCGTGGGCAAGGACTTCGTGTCTAAAACACCGAAAGCAATGGCAACAAAAGCCAAAATTGACAAATGGGATCTAATTAAACTAAAGAGTTTCTGCACAGCAAAAGAAACTACCATCAGAGTGAACAGGCAACCTACAGAATGGGAGAAAATTTTTGCAACCTACTCATCTGACAAAGGGCTAATAGCCAGAATCTACAATGAACTCAAACAAATTTACAAGAAAAAAACAAACAACCCCATCAAAAAGTGGGCGAAGGACATGAACAGACACTTCTCAAAAGAAGACATTTATGCAGCCAGAAAACACATGAAGAAATGCTCATCATCACTGGCCATCAGAGAAATGCAAATCAAAACCACAGTGAGATACCATCTCATACCAGTTAGAATGGCCATCATTAAAAAAATCAGGAAACAACAGGTGCTGGAGAGGATGTGGAGAAATAGGAACACTTTTACACTGTTGGTGGGACTGTAAACTAGTTCAACCATTGTAGAAATCAGTGTGGCGATTCCTCAGGGATCTAGAACTAGAAATACCATTTGACCCAGCCATCCCATTACTGGGTATATACCCAAAGGACTATAAATCATGCTGCTATAAAGACACATGCACACGTATGTTTATTGTGGCACTATTCACAATAGCAAAGAGTTGGAACCAACCCAAATGTCCAACAACGATAGACTGGATTAAGAAAATGTGGCACATATACACCATGGAATACTATGCAGCCATAAAAAAGGATGAGTTCATGTCCTTTGTAGGGACATGGATGAAACTGGAAAACATCATTCTCAGTAAACTATCACAAGGACAAAAAACCAAATACCGCATGTTCTCACTCATAGGTGGGAATTGAACAAGGAGAACTCATGGACACAGGAAGGGGAACATCACACTCCGGGGACTGTTGTGGGGTTGGGGGAGGGGGGAGTGGGGAGGGACAGCATAAGGAGATATACCTAATGCTAAATGACGAGTTAATGGGTGCAGGAAATCAACATGGCACATGGATACATATGTAACAAACCTGCACATTGTGCACACGTACCCTAAAACCTAAAGTATAAAAAAAAAAAAAAGAATATCTCTGGTATCTGTGTTTAAACCCAGTAAATTCTGTCATAGGTCAATAGCATCTGAGTGCGTGATATGCTACATAAAAACAGCTTCCTCTGAAAAGAAAAGGAATAGATACGGTTTCTGTCTTCAAAAGATCATGGTTATTGTGAGTAGTTAGAATATCCAAAGAGAATAATAGATTCTGCTTTCATAGAGCAACTCATGAACCCAGGAAAATGAAAATAAATAATATATTTACAGACTTGGGATTGGAAATTATTTCTGCTTCAACTACTCATAAAATTTGAGAGAGTTTCTTAAACTCTCTGAGCCTTGGTTTTCTAATCCATCTAATACATATAATTAAATTCTTCATCATAAGACCCTAATGAAACACTTTATGTAAAGAATCTGGGACACTGGAAACTGAATAAATGTACTCTTGCTTTTATATGCACGTACTATAATTTTGGAGCTTATACCTTTTAACAGAATGTATATGACCTTTATTTAGATGGATAGGTGTTGATTTAGAACCATATTGTCCCCTGATCCTGAGAAAGCCGTGTAACCTCTTTGAACATCCTTTTCTTCATTTGATAAATCTTTATTGAGAATCTACCATATTTTAGGCACTGGATTAGGCCGTGGTCTAGGCCATCAGAGTTAAGACCAACACAGTCCCCACCCTCCAAGGGTTTACAGTATTTGTTAGCAAGAGGTATAGTCATAGCCCCCTTCTGAGTGCTGAGGGATGAGACACCATATGTAGTATGATGTCTGGCACATAGTAGTTCAACTTGCACCACAATCCCAGTCCATGAATGATGAAAGGGTGCCAAATACAGGGATACTACTAGGTCTTTACTAGTTTCCTATTGCTGCTGTAACAAATGACTGTCAACTTTGTGGCTAAATAACACAAACTTACTATCTAACAGTTCTGTAGGTCATTATTTTGACATGAGTCCCACTGAGATAAAATCAAGTTGTTGGAGGGCTAAGTTTCTTTCTGGAGACTCTATGGGAGAATTCATTCTCTTTCCTTTTCTACCTTCTAGAGGCTGCCTGCATTTGTTGGGTCATGGCCCTTCCTCTGGAGCTTCAAAGCCAGCAATGCTGCATCTCTCTGACCACAATTAGACAAGATACCCTGCTTCCAAGGATTTGTGTGGTTAGATTGGGCCCACTGGTATAATCAAAGATAATTTACCCATGTCAAGGTTATCAACCTTAATCACATCTGCAAATCTCTTGTCATGTAAGGTAATATTCACAGTCTCCAGGGACTAGGTTGTGAACATTTTTAGGGAAGGGGGTGTCATTATCCCGCCTGTTTGGAGTAGAACACAGGCTTTCTAGCGGAACATCTGAGAAATGCACAGGAAAAGAGATGGAGAATGAGTGAATCATGCCGAGTATTTTTGGTTCCCTTGTTGAGTAGCTTCCCCTGTCCCACAGGAGACACATTAAGCCAAACAGAAGGAATGGAGGCGGTTCGACCACACATTTCCTTCTGTGGACATGGTTGTATAGTATGTGGTCCCAAAATACATCAAGTTTGTAACTCCGATTTTCCAGATTTCTTTCTGTAGTATTCACTTGATTCTGCTCATTGGCAAAAGATTGTACTATGCTTTTAAAGAATCCAACTTCTCCTCTCCCTCTTTTACCTCATTAACAAAAAAGCATTACTTTTATAATGGTGTTTTAATTTCCTTGAGTTCTCCAAGAGGAAGTAAAATTTTCTAAACACATGTAATGAGATGGTCTCAAGCCCTGCATTTTTCCAGAGTCACACTGTCTTTTAGTGTCCCAATAAAGTGGCTCCAATCCTAAATTATGTGTAGTGGGAATTCCAAGAATTTTCCTGGGATTGTCACAAGCTCCTGCAAATTCTCCTCTACCCAAATCCTCTCTCACCTTCCTCACTGAGTCAGCTGCCAAAGAAACCTTAAAAATTTCTACTGTACCATAGACTATTATCCACAAGTGTAATTTTAAAAAACTATTTTTAAAAAATTTAAAATTTAAAATTAAAATTTAATTTAATTTAAAATTAATAGGAAATTAAAATTAAAATTTAAAATTTAAATTTAAAAATTATTTAAAAACTATTCTCAAGGGTTTCTCATCTTTCAAAATCAAATGCACCATATTAGTTTCACAGGACTGCTGCAACATATCACCAGAAACTGATGGCGTAAAACAAGAGAAATTTATTTTCTCACAGCTCTGAAGGCTAGAAATCTGGTATCAAAGTATTGGCAGGGCCATGCTCCCTCTAGCTTATGGGGGAAGGATTCTTCCTTGCCTCTTCTAGCTTCTGTGGGTTGCCACAGTGATCTGTGGCATTCCTTGGTCTGTAGACACATCACTCCAATTGTCACATGATGTTCTTCCTGTGTGTCTCTGTTCTCTCTTCTCATAATGTCATCAGTTGTTAAAGTAAGACCCACCCTAATCTAAAATGACCTCATATTAATACATTGTATCTGCAAAGACCCTATTTCCAAATAAGGTCACATTTTGAGGTTCTAAATGGACATGAATTTGGGGACCGATAATATTCAACCCAGTACAAGCACCCATTATGATTACTTAACTAAATTACAGAATACCTGTCCCCCAAAGGGATTCTGCGTTTTTCCTAAGCTAAGTGAGAATAACACTTTTCTTCTCCCTGTGACCGTAAACACTGACTTAAAGGCTCAGTCATTCTCTAACTCAAAAGAAGTAGTATCTGTTTTACTCCTAGGAGAAAATCAACATAATTGCCCTTTAAGTTGGGCACATATAAATCAAGGGCACACCCAGTATTCTTCCGGGGAGCCACTGTTAACTTCGGTGTTCTTTGTGGGGAATCATGTCATTGGGAGTGAGGCTTTGGGTTTTCTTGGGGAACATGAAGTTGTCATGTGTTCTACCAGAGTTATGCCTATAGGATTTGTTGCTTAAATGGGAAAAATGTATATATTCCCAGTATGAATTTAAACTGCCATGTTATTGCTTGTACTTAATGAGTTATGTGTGAATTTCTGTGAGCAGACTAGAAGTTGAATGTAGTGATGGAGGCTGGTTTGTACCTCATGCTGAGGACAAAATTAAAATTAACTGAGCTAGGAGCCCAACACATTCTGGGTAGTCTTTCTATCCCTGGGTATTTCAAAGCCTGGATAACCCAATGTGTTCGGATGTTGGTCTCCTTTGTTCTAGAACAATTGACTTGTGAGAGCCAGACAGCAAACACACTCCCACAAGTAGAGAGAGAGTTTTTTCTAAGCCACTGGGAAGACATTTACAGTGGATGCAATATATTGCCTGGGAAAACAGGCCTTACACTGGGATGAGTAGAAGAGTGTCTTCCCCTTCTGGGGCCATGTGGTTGGTTGTGCCTGAAGGCTGAGCAGAGGCTAGAGGCATTCCCAAAAGGGAAAAATGAGCTGGCTCCTTAAGATTGGCAGCAGATGGGAAGCAAGTCAGGGAACACTCGTCAGAGTCCCTAACGGTGGACATACACTGGAGCCAGATGTCTCTAGGTGTAGACTCACATAACAGTGTAAGTGCAAGCAATGCCACATTGCTCATCCCTCCTTTACCTCTGGATGCTCCTCATCTTATCAATTATGACCCAGTCAGAGATGGCTATCATCACAAAGAGAACTTAGTATAAAGAATTATTACCTAGGGATTAGAGCCATGAAAAGGCAAAAAGAGAACACAAAGTCGTCATGGAGACAGCAACAGCAGGAAGCAGTGCCCACTTCTAGGACTGGAGGGACACCAAGAAGAGGTAGAATTATTAAAACATGGATGCTTAGAGGAAGGGTCCCATGTAGGTAAAACTATCAGTATCACCACTGAGGAGGGGACATCAGGCAGCTTGTGTTGGTGCCTCTGAGCTCAGAGGCGTGACCCTGTGGGGCTGCATAAAGACATCTGAGGAGGCTGCACAGGCCAGCTGGTGCTGGTGTCTGGAATGGAGCATGAAAAAGCTGGCTTTGTTACTGTTGGGAAAACGGCAAACTAGATTCAGCTGCTGCTGTAGGGGCAGTCACCACTGGTGTGGAGAAGCGAGGCGGGGGAACTGCAGACAGGAACAAGGAGCAAATGAGAAAGAGCAGGCTCTTTTCCCCTCCTTGTGGTCTTCCTCTATGACCCTACTGATGGAGACCTGCAGAGCAGCTGGCAGAGCATACATGAGTCCCAGCCCCAGCCCATGAGGAAGAGTACAGAAGAATGAGTGGGGAGTGAAGAGACAACATGTTCCTGGCATGTTCAACTCTCCAGCTACTCATCACCCATATACATCCTCCTGCACACACTCCCTGAATCAACTCAATACCTCTATGTCTCCAGCTAAGAAGATGCAGCTGCTCTTCACATAACCCAGATAGTCTAACCTTCTCTTTAAAGAGGAAGAGACCCAAAGTCTCAAGACTCATTGTGTCTATTTCTGAGTAGTTTGAAACCTGGGTCTTGACAGCCCATGGAGCTCAAGGCAACCTCGGTGGGGGAAAAAAGCATTGTTGGTATTTGCCAGTTGGTCTCTCTGATCTTGAGAGCCTTTTATACACATTTCTAATGTTTTTCTTGGTGATTATCTTTCTGCCTTTTATTGCATTCAGGAATCAACAGAGGAACACTGTAATTTAATACCTGTAAAAAAAAGTCTCAGGGTCCATGTTTCCTGGTAAATAAAAATGCTGGACTGAAATTTCAGGCTGTGAACTCTTCTCTCTTTTGGAGGGAGTTTTAATATTAACTGATTCTTTCCTAAGGTAATCTGAGGTTCTTATGGCCCCCAAGCCTCTTGGAGTTTCAAAATGGCTCATAAAAAAAAATACAAAAAGAAGTCATTCCCTAACAGAAAATAGTTTTAAAAATTGTTTCTACATTATATGCCTTTAAAATTCTAAAATATTAACTGTAAAAGTCAGGCCGCATGCCAGTCTTACACAGCTGTGGCTCCTGTGGCCTCCTCGGAGAGGCCCTCATCTGTCTGTTCTTGAGGTGCCTGGTTTTTCAGAAGCTGCAGTTGTGGCTGGGAAATTCGTGGTCCAGATTCTTGGCCCCATCAGAACCTGGAATCCTCTCCTTTGACTTGGCCTCCCATCCCAACACTGTGGTGCAGAAATCTTCTTGGTACTCACATCCAGCTCCAGCCTGGGTGCCATTCTCTGTAGCTTTTGGATGCACCAAGCCACTTTGCCCCAACACGGCAACCCCTCTGTCAGCTTCACAAGGCTTCACCTCTGATTCTCCCTGCTCAGGTCCCCAGGGTCTTCCTGGATTCTGACCATGCCACATGGGAACCAATGGGCCATGGAAGTGCTAACTTAAGTTTTCTTCCCCTTCTTTGCCTAATCAGAGGACTTAAAACTCCAGGTGGAACACAGGACCAGTGATATGGTTCAGCTCTGTGTCCCCACCCAAATCTCACCTTGAATTGTAATCCCCATAATCCCCATGTGTCAAGGGCAGGAACAGCTGGAGGTAATCAGATCATTAGGGTGATTTCCCCCCATGCTGTTCTTGTGATAGTGAGTCTCACGAGATCTGATGGTTTTATAAGCATCTAGCATTTCTCCTGCTTGCACTCACTCCACCCTGCCACCCTGTAAAGAAGCTGCCCATTTCTCCTTTGCCTTCCAACATGATTGTAAGTTTCCTGAGGCCTCACCAGCCATGTGGAATGGTGAGTCAATTAAACTTTCCCTTATAAATTATCCAGTCCCAGGTATTTCTTTACAGCAGTATGAGAATGGACTAATACAGTAAATTGGTACCACAGAGAGTGGGATGATACCCAAAAGTTTGGAAGCAACTTTGGAACTGGGTAGCAGGCAGAGGTTAGAACAGTTTAGAGGGCTCAGAAGAAGACAGGAAAATGTGGGAAAGTTTGGAACTTTGTAGAGACTCATTGAATGGCTTTGACCAAAATGCTGATAGTGATATGGATAATGAAGTTCAGGCTGAGGTGGTCTGAGATGGAGATGAGGAACTTGTTGGGAACTGGAGTAAAGGTCACTCTTGCTATGCAAAGAGACTGGCAGCATTTTGCCCCTGCCCTAGAGATCTGTGGAACTTTGAACTTGAGAAAGATGATTTAGGGTATCTGGTGGAAGAAATTTCTAAGCAGCAAAGCATTCAAGAAGAAGCAGAGCATAAAAGTTTGGAAAATTTGCAGCCTAAGGATGTGATAGAAAAGAAAATCCCATTTTTCTGGGGAGAAATTCAAGCCAGCTGCAGAAATTTGCATAAACAACAAGGATCCAATTGTTGATCACCAAGACAATGGGGAAAATATCTCCAGGGCATGTCAGAGACCTTCATGGCAGCCTCTCCCATCACAGGCCTGGAGGCCTAGGAGGGAAAAATGGTTTCCCAGTCCAGACCCACAGCCCCCCCACTGCTCTATGCAGCCTGGAGACATTGTGCCCAGCATCCCAGCTGCTTCAGCACCAGCGTTGGCTAAAAGGGGACAAGGAACAGCTCAGGCCATGGCTTCAGAGGTTGTAAGCCACAAGTCTTAGCTTCTACATGGTGTTGGGCCAGCGGGCACACAGAAGACAAGAATTGAGGTTTAGGAACCTCCCCCTAGATTTCAGAGGATGTATGGAAAGGCCTGGATGTCCAGGCAGAGTTTGCTGCAAGAGTAGAACTCTCATGGAGAACCTCTGCCAGGGCAGTATGGACAGGAAATGTGGGGTTAAAGTCTCCACTGTGGCACTGCCTAGTGGAGCTGTGAGAAGACAGCCACCATCCTCCAGACCTCAGAATGGCAGATCCACTTACAGCTTGCGCTGTGAACCTGGTAAAGCCACAGACACTCAAGGCCAGCCGTGAAAGCAGCCAGGAAGGGCACTGTACCCTGCAAAGCCACAGGGGCAAAGATGCCCAAGGCTATGGGAGCCCACCTCTTGCATCAGCATGACCTGGATGTGAGACATGAAGTCAAAGGAGATCATTTTGGAATTTTAAGGTTTAATGACTGCCCTATTGCATTTTGGACTTGCATGTGGCCTGTAGCCCCTTTGTTTTGGTCAATTTCTCCCATTTAGAATGAGTGTACCTACCCAATTCCTGTATCCCCATTGTATCTAGGAAGTATCTAACTTGCTTTTGATTTTACAGGCTCATAGGCAGAAGGGACTTGCCTTGTCTCAGATGAGACTTTGGACTTGGACTCTTGGGTTAATGCTGGAATGAGTTAAGACTTTGTGTGACTGTTGGAAAGGCTTGATTGTGTTTTGAAATGTGAGGTCATGAGATTTGGGAGGTGCCAGGGGTGGAATGATATGTTTTGGCTCTGTGTCCCCACCCAAATCTCACCTTGAATTATAATCCACATAATCCCCATGTGTCGAGGGTGGAACCAAGCAGAGATAATTGAAACATGGGGGTGGTTTCCCCCATGCTGTCCTCATGATAGTGAGTGAGTCTCATGAGATCTGATGGTTTTATAAGTGTCTGGCCTTTCCTTTGCTTGTACTCACTCTGTCTTGCTACCCTGTGAAGAAGGTGCCTATTTCTCCTTTGCCTTCCACCATGATTGTAAGTTTCCTGAGGCATCCCCAGCAATGCAAAACTGTGAATCAATTAAACCTCTTTCCTTTATGAATTAGCCAGTCTTGGGTATTTCTTCATAGCAGCATGAGAACAGACTAATACAGCTAGTGTCCCTCTGCCTCTACAGTTCCCCTTACCCAGTTTGGAGAGGATCAGGATGTACGTCTCACCATCTTCCTCATCACTACTCTCCTCCTCACAGTTCCCTGGGGCTTTCATTTCCACTTCCTGTCATCCAGGACTTCCTTTTCATCAAAGCCTCTTTCCTGAGAGGGCATCTCCACCTCCCCCTTCCCTTAGCCATTTTTGTAAAATGGCTACTGTGTAACATACAAGGGATAGAAATAAAAATCATGTTTTTTTGTATACTTTCAAATTATTATTCTATCGAAAGCATGAAGGTGACAATAAATCTTGGACAGAACACCCTATTTTACTACAGGAAGAATTATTTATCCCTCTCAATACTTTTACTTTGATAAATATAACATTTCTTAGCATGCTGCCACAAACACACATTGACCCCTAACACATTCACCACTGCCCTCGACCAGGCAGTGCTACAGGAGCTGCATCTGTGCAGCCACTTCAGGTGGTGCTGCAGTCCCCAGCAGCTGGGCTGTCTCCACCTGCTCACCCCCTCCTCAGAGGACCCTGCTGTGCTGTCCTCAGCAATGCAGGCACAGAGCCCAGTGGTGGTCAAGCCAGTCATGTTCCCAGAGTGATGGCTCATCGCCATGTTGGGGAAAGAGTAAACAATAGAGCCTGAAGAGTAGTACACTGAAGTGTTTGCGCATATTTTCAGGTGTCCCCAAAGCCCAGAGCATCTAATGGTTCTAAAGGTCAGCATTTCACGAGTACAATTAAATCAGTCTGATGTTCAACTATGCCTTCTTTCATTTTGTCACTAGGCGGCACAGGAAAGGACCACCACCCTTCAATAATTCTGAATTTTCAGCTGACTCGTGTTCCATTTTCCCAGACTACAATTTTTTAATGTATTTTTCACAAGACTAAAACTGAACAAAACATTCACCCTCCCTTTCTCTCTCTAGCCATGTGCAGGTCTGTAGAATGTTCCCGGGGTCACCCTGCTGGGCATCACTGCTGTCTCCCGTCATTCACCCTGAGAAGCATCCCCCTGTGGCACCAGGTTCAGTCATTTATATTTTCTCCCACACAGGCCCCTGTGCCCTGAGCCTGCCTGCCTTTTACTGTAATTATATATAAAAAAGCACCTAGTCGAAGATTTTTTTTTGAGACAGAGTCTCACTCTGTCACCCAGGCTGGAGTGCAGTGGCACAATCTCAGCTTAGTGCAACCTCCACCTCTCAGGTTCAAGCAACTCTCATGTCTCAGCCCTGGAGTAGCTGGGACCACGGGCACGTGCCACTATGCTCAGCTAATTTTTGTATGTTTTTAGTACAGACGGGGTTTTGCTATGTTGGCCAGGCTGATTTGGAACTCCTGGCCTCAAACACTCCACCCACCTCAGCCTCCTAAAACTCTGGGATTACAGGCATGAGCCACCATACCTGGCCTCAAAGACTTTTGACCTGCAATTTCCTTATTCTTAACTCCAGGTATTAATAGCTTATAACATAGGATATGGGGATGGAAAAAGTATAGACTTTGGGATGAGGCAGACCTGAGTTTAAATTCTGACTTCACTCTTTTCCAGCTGTGCAACCTTGGGCAAGTCACTTAACTTCTCGCCCTCTTAGGTTTCTCAGCTATAAACAGCAATGTGGGGAGGTAGAAATCTTCCTGTAGAGGGGCTGGAACCTCACTGAGGCTGGGGGTATCCCACAAGAATGAGAGAAGGCCACTGTGGCCCAAATGAGCCTGATCATTTGTAAATAGGGCTGGGGATGTTAATGAGGAGGGAGGAGCTGAAATCTCCCACGAGAAAGAGATGTGACATAAGGACTGTGTGGTTTGACTGGTGGGACTGCAAGGTGGAAGGGAGGTTGGGAGAGGAGCAGCCATATGTGTAGTCTTGCCTAAAGGCTGGGTCTGCAAGGCCCTAGTGTAGGGTGAGGGAGGGGAGAAGCCCCCTCTGTTCTCCCAAACCGCCCTATTATAGCTTCTTTACAACACTTCAGTTCACAAAGTCACACAACTGCAGCATGAAACACTGTGGGTTTCTCTGAGGAAATCATGCAAAGGGAGAAGTAGTGGGTAAAGAAATATCAATTCGTGGAGCCTCCAGCAAAGACAGGGGTCTGTGATTCTCTGCCCCACCACACTAAGAGCTATGAGGTGGAGTCGCCATCTTATCAGCAGTGGAGAGACCTGTGGACCTGCAGAGATAGAAAACATCTCCCATGATGTGAGAAAATAAAACTGAATGACCATTGTCCCCAACAAATTGGTAATGGAACATTTTCACAGGCAGAAACATAGGCTCCTCCTACACCTGAGCTGTAGGATGAAAAATGTGGGGATGGGAGGAGTGGAGAGCTCTGTGTGATCACAGGCCCAGCTCAGGATTAATTTTATCCAGTTCATTCCTCAACCCCTAGTGAACTAATGGATCGAAGCAATGACCATCAGTGACTCCCCAGATCACATAAATAGAGATTCCAGGTAGCAGGGCTCCCCCAAGGGATTGGATACCACCACATATGAATTAGTGCTGCCTAAATCAATTGAACGTGAATCTGGTTGAGTCCTTAGAACCAGCTGCCAATTTACAAAGAAATACAGGGAACAGAGGAACATGTTAAAACACACCATGGGGAGGCAATCAGTGAAATCCAGATTGTGGAAAATTCTACCAGTTTATTTAATAAAATAAATGACAAGGAAAAGGTATGGAGGGGGATCCTGTAGAATAAGATACTCTAAATTTATATCAACTAACATGCAAAGCTTATTTGGATTCCAATTCAAACAACAAACAGAGAAACGGTTAACCATATGACACTTAGGAAATTAGTGGAAATTTGAACACTGACCAGATATTTGATGACATTAAGAAATTATTGTAAATATTTTAGGTGTGATAATTGTATAGTAGCTATGCTTATTAAAATGGTTCTATTTATTCAGAGATATTGTGTAGTAGAGAATCTAACTTTGCCCTAAGAGAGGGTCTGGCTTTTGCCCCCAAGCTTCTGGGAGGTAATCTAAACCCTTGGAATGTCATGCCTAATAGGAGGGTCTTAGTTTGAGATTGGGGCTGACCACCCAGAAAGTCTAAATTTGTGATTTATGGTGGGGGCTTTGAGTCACGTGATATCAATTTGATCTTTGGAGGGGCTGAGTCTGAGGTCAGCCACATGGGCATTTGACCATGGAACCCCAGTAAAGAAGGTGGACACTAAAGCTCAGGTGAGCTTCTCAGGTTGTCAATACTCTGTGCATATTGTCACACATTGTATTAGTATGCTTGGGCTTCTGTATAAAATATCAGATTGGGTAGTGTATACAATGGAAATTTATTTCTCATGGTTCTGGAGGCTGGAAGTTTGATATCAGGGTGCCAGCATGATCTGGTTCTGGTGAGGGCTCTCTTCCTGACTTGCAGACAGCTGCTTTCTTACTGAGTTCCACATTGTGGAGAGAGAGTGGCTCTGGTCTCTTCCTCTTCTTTTGGAGACACTAATATCATTGAGGCTTCACCCTCATGACCTCACCTAACTTAATTGTCTCCCAAAGTCCTTACCTCCTAACCTCCTAAAATCATCATATTAGGGGTTAGTGCTTCAACATATGCATTGAGAAGGAGAACAAACATTCAGTCCATAGCACAACCAATACCAGGAAAGTAGTGCTGCCCATGACTCCATGGGGAGAAGACAACAGAAGCTCTATGGTTGAAACACCCCCACACCATGCCCTAGGTGCTCCTTCCCTTGGTTGAATTTAATCTGCATCCTTTGCCTGTAACAAACTATAACCATTAGCATAATAGCTATCATTGAGTTCTTTGAGTCCTTCTAATGAATTATCTAACCTGAGGGTGGTTTGTGGAGCACCCCTGCATCTCTAATTTTGCAGTAGGTGTCAGAAGTGAGAGTAATCTTGTGTGTATTGTGTGACCTCAAACACTACAGATACACACTGAACTATTTATAAGTGAGATGAATTGATGGGATGCCTGGAGTATACAGAAGGGGGTGTAGAAAGAGCAGAATTATTCATGGATTGGAAGCCATTGTATGTTCAAGATTCTCTATAATAAAAAGTTAAAACATTTTAGCTAGTCTGCTCAGGCAAACCTCCCTGATTCAGGTGAAAGAGATTCACCTTCCCATTAGCACTTCTTCATTAGGACTCCTAGGCCCCACTGCCTTCTCTTGAGTTTAGAGGTGGAGACAAGGCCACGTGGCCTAAGTTAGGTGGGCACTGAGAAGAACTTCAGGCAGAGCAGTCATCAGTCCCTATCAGCAGTGCTTGGCCAGCTGTTGCTGAAGGAAAGTCCTTGCTGGACACCTAAGGACAGATGACAAAGCCACGATGCAGCTGATGGATGTTGCCTGTTGAATGGAGTCAGGCATATGTGGTTACTGAGGTGACAGCACCAGAATCCTGGTGCTTGAACAAGCTCCCCTGTGGGTGACTGTGCATCAGGGTGCTTCACTCTGACCAGTACCTGCCCCTCCTCGCTCTGCTTGGGAATTGCACAATGTGAGCCTTGCAAGGAGACAGCACTTGTCTCCACTAGAAAAATTATAGAAGACCAGATGCCCACTGTCTCCAGTGAGTGGAATGTGGGCTTGACCTCAGAAAAGCCCCTCCTAGAATCTGAAACTAGTGGACCAGGAGGCAGGGATTGTTTAGAATCTATTCTGCAAGCAGGGTAGAGGATAGTGTTCAACATGATTATAACGCTAGTGGCAGTTCCAGATAAGAGCTCCAGCATCCAGAGCCTCAGCGTGGTTGGCCAGGGTGATGCTAGTCTCGGTGTTCAGGTTTGGAGATGGCAGTGGACTTGACATCAACTCCTGCATCCAGGGACCACACATGACAATGTGACAGTGTCAGCTTGTACATACAGTCTCTAGTGGCAAGAGTGGCAGTGTTGCCTAAAGCACTCAAGATCTAGAGTGGCCATGGCTTTGGTGTCATCTGTAGCATTCGAGGTCTATGGTGGTTGTGGCTGTGGTATCATCTGCACATTCAAGGTCTAGGGTGACCTTGCTGTGGTGTCATCTGCTGCATTCATGACCCACATCTCCTAACCTGGCTACTCCTTCATGATGACCTTGTTTACTCCTCTAACCTTCTCATTTCCTTAAACTTCTTCCTATTTTTTTGATCATGGTTCCATAGCTTTTCTCTTGATTGTATCAGCTATCTTCCACCCAGTCAATACATTCCTCTACTGCTTAATTTAACTGAACGTATTTTCTGTTTGTGACCAAGACTCTGAGCCAGTTACATGGCCCTTTGCTCACATTTCTCTCATTCCTGGCCCTGAAGTCTTGTCTGTCTTTCCTGGGTCCTCTGACCTCATGATTGTCTCTCTCCCCCTCCATCTCTCCTCACCAAGTCTATCCAACAGAGTCTTTGGTAGTCTGGACAGAAGTCCTGTCTCCTCTAAGCCTCAAACACTTCAGGATGCTACTTTGTAAAAACATGGAGACTATTGAAATTAATCATAAAACTCCCCTTTCTCTGCTTTAAAGCTATCAAAAAATAGCTCCAAGTACAAAATAAAATGGATGCTTAAATGCGGTGGATCAGAGAGGAGGAAAAAATATCTGGAAGAAAATATTTGTTCTATAGAAAGACTTGTACATAAATGCTCATAGCAGTTTTATTCATAGTAGCCCCAAACTATAAACAACCTAAGTGTCCATTAACAGAGGAATGGATAAACAAACTGTGTTCATAGGACAGAATACTATGCAACAACAATAATGATGGAATTATTGCTACACACAACATAATGCTGAAGGAAAAGTATACACAAAAGAGTACACAATTATGATTCTAGTTACATCAAGTTCTGAAACAGGCAAAATTAAATGATGTTAATATAAATCAGCAAGTGGTTCTTTGTAGCCTTGGAGGGGTCAGAATTAATTGGGAAGAGGTCCGAAGAAACTTTTCTGGTGATGAAAATGTTCATTATCTTGATAGGAGTGGGAGTTACACAGGTATATACATTAGGCAAAGCTCAAGGCCTGCAGGTTGCATTTAATATAAATTACATAGGAGGCTGAGGCAGGAGAATCACTTGAACCCAGGAGGTGGAGGTTGCAGTGAGCCGAGATCATGCCACTGCACTCCAGCCTGGGCGACAGGAAGACTCCATTGCAAATATATATGCATGCATGTATGTATATATATATATATATATATATAAAACATCTCAACAGCTTAAAAGCCAAGGGAGAGTGAAAGGAGTAGAAACCTCTTCCAAACTTGGCTTCTCACTGCATTGGCTTCTTGTCAAATCTACCCATTTATTGTTAGTTTGATTTCAAAATAAAATGCATTCTCCAAGGACTTCTAGGTCTCCAAGTACAGGCAGAGTGTGTCCCAGAGGCCAGAAGTCCATTCTCCAACAGAGACATGAGGACTGGCTGTTGGAGGCAAATGCACCCTGGGTATGCACAAAAATGGTGATAAAATCCTAGGGGCCATGGTGAAGTACTGACAGCAGCGTCTGCTACAGTGACTCCTCAGATATCCCCTGCCACCAACGCCTACTCTGTAGGTCTGTTGTGAAGATTCCAACCACTGATGTAAAGCTCCCAGCATGTGGCAGAGTCTCTGTAAGTGACTGTCGCATAATTGTTTTTCAGAGGCCGACCTGAAACCCTTAAGGAGCAACAGAGAGGGAAGGAGGGAGAGAGAGATAGAAGGAGAGTAGGAGAAAAGAAGAAAAGGAAAATAAACTAAACAAGAAGTCCCCAAACCTGAAAGACAGAACTACCACAACTGAATGCCAATATTGAGTACATACAATCCCAAGCCAGGATGTCACTGCAAAGCACAAAAGAGTCTTGCTGCCTCTGCACATGACTTGACTGAAACATCATTTGGAGACAGGCCACCATATGTGCACACCTGCACACACACACAGACACACATACACACCACACACACACGTTCATTTTCTGGTAGCCTAGTTTAAAACTAGTGCAGCCAGGTGAAGCCTTCCCTGGTGACCGTCTTGGAGGCTCATCTCGAGGTTAAACCTTGCACATGCTTCAGTGCACAAGCAGCACTGGGAGAATCGAGGTAGGAGGATTCCCTGGGGTTGTTACTGCTACTTGTTCAATGGACAAGTTCTATTTTCAGAAGAAAGCAGAAGGTGCTGGTTAAAGGCTATTATATACTGCAAATCATGAGAATTACCCCCACATTCCCCACGGAGGCTGAGTTCTGTTCTTTAGCTTAATGAAAGCTTTAGCCACTTTTGGGTGAACTACTAAACACCATAAAATGGGATGGGGAGAGAGAGTGGGTTCCCCTCATTGGTGGAATTTTAAAACAATAAAATCTCTCTGGAAGCATTTCAGTGTGATTGGGAAAGGGAAAATACACTGAGTAACCTCCCAAGTGTCTTACTGTTCCTAAATGAATGCCCTCTGAGATTCGTTGTTCAAAGGACAATCCTATAATGCCCTAAGATTTGATTTTCCTGTGGAAGTGCTTTTGTGCCTTAAACACATACATTTTTAAGAATCTCAAGCTTGTATATGCCCTATCCATATCCTGTCTTTGTAGGGATTCTTGCTCCCAGGCCCTGGGTGGGCCAGTAGACTTCCTAACACACCTTCCCTCCACCCCACTTGGATTGGTATGGACACACAAGGTGTAGGGATGATCCACTGGAGTGAGGAAGCCTGGATGCCAGGTCGAGGCACGAGGAGGTGAATTAATTTTCTGGCTGTAGAATGGATTCAATTTACACCTGAACCAAAGCAACTCTGCCAGTGCTCACCACCATCCTGGTCCACCCCAAGACTCCTGTGTGAATGTATGAAATTCAACTTGGCGAGAAGGCAGAGCCCTAGCTGGGGAGGGTAACTGACACATGGCAAGGGAGTCGGGGTGGGGGAGAGTTAGACATTTTGGCCTCTCTCCACTTAGATCATGTGAGCTGCACCTGCAGTCAGGAGGGTGTGCTCAGGTCTAGTTCTCTACCCTCTCTCTGAGTTTGTTGAACAAAGGGTTGGACACACTACTCAGGGTCATATAAATGCTTCCATCAGCAGAAGATCAAGGATCTCCATGCCCTTAACATACTTTGCCATCTTAAATAAACAACACAGAAACAAAGTGGTTTTACTTTAGCTCTCATGACATGTCTTTGTCTTCAACTGAAAAGCTGGTACGAATAGTCTAAAGCAAACAGACTTGTTAAAGAAAGGCAGGCTCTTGTTGGCATTCACAGTGGAAAACTCCCCACAGGTCTTCCTGATGGCAGAGATGTCTGTGTGCCAGGTCAGCTGGTGTCCAGCTGGTGAGGGTACTGGCAGTGCCAGCAGGAGGCTGGCTGTCTGGCTCAGCAGGGTGTCTCATCTCCCTTCTCTGTCCCTAGGCCAGAGTGAATTTATCTTCTCTGAAAGATCAGTTATCCCTAGTTCAAGTTCTGATTCTCTTCAAAAGAAGGGGATAAGACAGGTTGCAGTTAAAGGGAAAAGAAAAAAGGAAAAGCAGGGAATTTTTTTTCTTTTTTTTTTTTTGAGACGGAGTCTCGCTCTGTCGCCCAGGCTGGAGTGCAGTGGCGCAATCTCGGCTCACTGCAAGCTCCGCCTCCCGGGTTCACGCCATTCTCCTGCCTCAGCCTCTCTGAGTAGCTGGGACTACAGGCGCCCGCCACCACGCCCGGCTAATTTTTTGTATTTTTAGTAGAGACGGGGTTTCACCGTGGTCTTGATCTCCTGACCTCGTGATCCGCCCGCCTCGGCCTCTCAAAGTGCTGGGATTACAAGCGTGAGCCACCGCGCCCGGCCTGGGAATTTTTTTTCATAGCCCAAAATGTGAAATCTAAAAATCAAAGAAATTTTAAAAAGGGAAACAATGGCAATGTAAGATGCTAACAAAGGGGTAAGCTGGATAGTGAGGGAAATATGGGAACTTATCTCTATTGCATTTCTGCACATTTAAAATTGTTTCAAAGCAAGATGGCAGAATAGGAGATTTCAAAGCTCATCCCTTCATAGAAAATCAATTTGAAACACTACCCACACACACAAAACAATCTTCACTAGAACTAAAGAATTCAGGTAAAAGATTATAGCACCTGGATAGTGCACAGAAATAGGAAAAGATACATTGAAGAGGGTAGGAAGGACAATTTCATATTAACTAAGCAACGCCTTCCCCAAGCCTGCCCAGTGCTGACAGAGACACCTTCACTGAGCTCAGAGAAGTGGTGAGCACCCAATTTCACCATGGACCCCAGCATCAGGCCTTTCCCAGCGAATCCGGCCCTGACAGACCCAGACTCCAGGCCATCTCCTAAGGACCCAGGTTCCATGGCCCCCAGCACCAGGCCAGCCCCTGTGACCCCTGCAACTCCACTCCTGAAAACACTCCTGAACAGCCAATGAGTCAAAGATGAATTCAAAGGAAAATAAAGAAATATCTTGAAACAAATGAAAATAAAAACAAAACTTACCAAAATTTATGGGATATAGCAAAAGTAGCTCTAAGAGGGAATTTTATGGCAATAAACTTCTACATTAAGAAAAAAGGAAGATCTCAAATAAACAACCAAATTTTACCCCACAAGAAACTAGAAATAGCAGAACAAACTAAGCCCAAAGTTAGAGGAAGGAAGCAAACCATGAAAATAAGCGCAGAAATCAATGAAATAGAGACCAGAAAAACAATGAAAAAGATCAATGGAAATAAGTGGGTTTTTTTAAAGATAAAGTTGACAAGCTTTTAGTTAGACTAACTAAGAAAAAGAGAGAAGATTCCAATAAGTAAAATTATAAATGAAAGCAAAAACATTACAATTGATACCATAGAAATACAAAGGGTCATAAGAAATTACTATGAACCATTATATGCCGACCAATAGTATGACCTAGAAGAAATGGATAATTTCCTAGAAACATACAACCTACCAATACTGAATCTTGAAGAAATAAATAATCTGAAGAGACTATTAACAAGTAAGAAGATTAAATCGGTAATCAAAAGCTGCCCAACAAAGAAAAGCTCAGGACCTGGTGACTTTACTTGTAAATTCTATCAGGTCCTGAGCTAAAATAAAACTTAATGCCAATTCTTCTGAAACTCTTTCAAAAACTTGAAGAGGAGAGAACACTTCCAATCTCATTTTACAAAGTCAGCATTACGCTGATACCAAAGCCAGACAAGGATACTACAAGAAACCAAAATTATAGGCAAATACCCCTGATGAACATACATGCAAAAATCCTTAACAGAATGGTACCAAACCAAATTCAATAGCACATTAAAAGGATCATACACTAAGGTCAAGTGGGATTTATTCCTGACACACAGTGTTGGTTCAACACATACAAGTCAATAAATGTGATATATCACATTATAGAATGAAGACTAAAAATAATATCATCTCAATAGACACAGAAAAAGCATTTGACAAAATTCAACTCTCAAAAAATTAGGTCCAAAAGGAATATACTTCAGCATAATAAAGGTGATAAATGAATAGCTCACAGCTAACATCATACTCAACAACAACAAAAAAAAGCTGAAAGTTTTTTTCTCCAAGATTAGGAACAAGATAAGGATGCCCACTCTCGCCTCTTCTATTGACCATAGTAATGGAAGTCCTAGCCAGAGTGATTCAATAAGAAAGAGAAATAAAAAGCATCCAAATTGGAAAGGAAGAAGTAAAATTGTCTCTGGTTGCAGATGACATGATCTTATATATAGAAAACCCTAAAGACTGCCGAAAAAACTATTAAAATTAATAAATGAATTCCGTAAAGTTGCAGGATGCAAAAATCAACATTCAAAAATCAGCTGCATTTCTACACACGAATAACAAATTATCAGAAAAAGAAGTTAAGGAAGCAATCCCATTTACAATGGCATCAAAGAAAATAAAATACTTAGAAATGAATGTATTCAAGGGGATTAATGATTTGTACATTAAAGTCAGAACTTTTACTTTGGGTTATTATGCTATTAAAGTATATTGTTTATTAATTGCCTCATTTACATATTAAAGCTTTGACTTTGTAAGAAAATTGCTTTTTTTTCGAAACTGAAAAAATAGGTCTCAGCTTTGTTTTTTGGACTGTGAAAAAAAGGTGTGCTTTGGCAGATGTTACTACCATAACATCTTAAGATAATTCAAGGATGAATTATTATTTAAACTTTTCTTATTTTTGTATTTTATCACGTATGCTTCTAGTAGCAACAGCACAGAGTTGTAACTGAAGTAGATTCTGGAGAAACAGCATTAATATATAGCTTTTACTGTTTCATATACCAAATTTTTAAAAATTCTGTATCTAATTACCTATAATGAGATACCATTACCAAAATAATAAAAATCAGTTTTTTTTTTTAAGAAAGGAAATTGAAGAAAACACAAGTAAATGGAAAGATATCTCATACTCATGGGTTGGAAGAGTTAATATTGTCAAAATGTTCATACTACCCACAGCAATCTACAAACTCAATGTAATCCCTATAAAAATTCCAATGCTATTTTTCCTAGAAACAGAATAAACAACTGTCAAATTCATATTGAACCAGAGAACACCTTGAATAGCCAAAGCAATCTTGAGCAAGAACAAAACTGAAGGTATCAGACTTCCTGATTTCATACTATAAAACAAAGCTATGGTAATCAAGACAGCATGGCATTTAAAAAAGACATATAGCCCATTGGAACACAATAGAGAGCCTGGAAATAAGCCCATACATTTAGGGCCAATTGATCTTCAACAGAGGTGCCAAGAATAAACAATGGAGAAAGGACAGTCTCTTCTATAAATAGTGTTAGGAAAACTGGATATCTTCGTGGAGAAGAATAAAATTTGACTCTTATATAATGCCATATGTGAAAATCAACTCAAAATTGATTAAATATTTAAATATAAGACACGGTCCTGTAAAACTTCTAGAAGGACACACAGGGAAGAAGTTTCTTGACATTGGTCTGGGCAATTATTTTTTAGCTATGACCCCAAAAGCACAGGCAACAAAAACAAAAGTAGACAAATGACATTACATAAAACTAAAAATTTCTGCACAGCAAAGGAAACAATCAACAAAGTGAAGAGATGATCTATGAAACTGAATATTTGCAAATCATACATCTGATAAGGGGTTAATATCCAAAATATATAAGGAAATCATACAACCCAATAGGAAAACAAAAACAAAAAACATAACCTGATTGAGAACTAGAAAAGACTTAAATTGTCATTTTTACACAAAAGACACGCAAATGGCTACATGAGGTATATGAAAAGGTACTCAACATCATTAGTCATCGGAGAAATGCAAAGCAAAACCGTGATGAGATATCACCTTGCACCTGCTAGAATGACTATTATCAAAAAGTCTAAAGATAAGAAACTTTGGCAAAAATGTGGAGAAAGGGGAATCCTTATTCACTGTTGGAGGAAATGTAGATTGGTGTAGCCATTATGGAAAATAGTATGGAGCTTAAAAATTAAAAATAGTATTACCATATGATCCAGCAATCCCACTTGTGAGTATATCTCCAAAGGTAATGAAATCAGCATCTCAGAGAGATATCTGTACACCCATGTTCATTGCAGCATTATGCACAATGGCTAAAATGTGAAATCAACCCAAGCATCCAGGTGAAAGATTACAGCACCTGGGTAACGCAAAGAAATAAGAAGAGACACATTGAAGACGGTAGGATGGACAATTTTACATTAACTGAGTCACAACTTCCCCAATCCCACCCAGTGCTGACAGAGATGGTTTCACTGAGCTCAGTAAAGTGGTGAATAAATGAATGAATTTTTAAAAAGAAAATGTAAGGTATATTCACATATACACACACACACATATATGCACAATGAAATAGTATCCAGCTTTCAAAAGAAGGAAATCTTCTCATTTGTGACAACATGGATCAACTTGGGGGCCATTATGCTAATTGAAATAAGCCAGGCATAGAAAGCTGAATACAGCATGATCTCACATGTAGAATCTAAAAACTGTCTAGCTCCTGGAAGCAGAGAGTGGAATGGTGGTTGCCAGGGGCTGGGGAATAGGGAAATGAGGAAATGTTGTTCAAAGGGCACAAAGTTTCAGTTTTGCAGGATGCATAAGTTCTGGAAATTTAATGTACAGCATGATGACTAGAGTTAATGATACTGTACTGTGCACTTAAAATTTACTAAGAGAGTAGGTTTTAAATGTTCCTAACACAAAACAAAAATGGTAACTATGTTAGTCAATAGATATGTTAATTAACTTGATTGTGGTAATTATATCACTAATATGTATATTAAAACATCATGTTGTACACTATAAATGTATATATAATTTTATTTGCCTTGATAAAGCTGGAGAAAATACATTATTCCAAAATAAAATGATCATCAGTAAATAAAAGTTGCTATGGACTGAATATTTTTGTCCTCCCAAAATTCAGAGCTGAATCACTAATTCCCAGTGTGATCGTATTAGGAGATGGACATTTGGGAGGTAATTAGGTCAAGAGGGTGGCATCTTCATGATGGAATCAGTGCCTTTATAAGAGGAGATAGAAGAGAGCCCTCACCACTCTACCTCTCCCATGTGGGGACTCAGTGAGAAGAAGGCTGTCTACAAGCCTCACCAGGAACTGAATCTGTCAGCACCTTGGTCTTGGAGTTCCCAGCCTTTAGAACTGTAAGAAAGAAGTTTCTGTTGTTTATAAGCCACCCAGTCGATGGCATTTTGTTATAGCAGCCCCAACTGACCAAGACAAAAGTGGAACAGATAAATCACACACCATGGCAATTAAGAGGCTTTGGGGTCAGACTCACTGGGTTGGGGCCCCTCCACCCATGACTGGCTTCATGACCTGGATGAGAGAACTCACCCTTTCTGGGATCCGAGCCCCTCAGCACAGATGGTGCTTTCTGTGGGGGGTGCAGGGGAGCTTGTGCAGAGTCCCTGAGATCACAGTGCCTGGCACAGAGTCGGTGCTCAGGAAAAGTCAGCTATTATCACCAATACTAAAAGTCAGGGGCTGTGAGGCCATCAGCCTCAGGAGTCACACAGAGCCTGCCTTCCGACATCACCATGCTACAATGAGGACTCATCAACAAATGGTGCTAAACCTGGTCCTATGGAGGGAGCAGAGCCCCCCAACCCCACATTCCTCAATACTCTCAGGATTCATCTAATCCTGAAACTGGAGGTGTCTCCTACCATGCCTGTGCCCAGAAATTAGACTGGATTTTTTGAAGTATAGAATTAGAAGTAGATATATAATCCACAAAGAACTTATAAAACTGCAAATCTTCACTCTAAAAGAATCTCATACATTGATAACTCTACAATTTACTATATGCAAAATGAAAGCTGAGTTAAGCAATGTCTAAAGTTGTATGGTCCCCTGAATGTGTTTCTCTTTTAAAACACAACAACTTTGGGAGGCCGAGGCGGGTGGATCACCTGAGGTCAGGAGTTTGAGACCATCCTGGCCAACATGGTGAAACCCAGTCTCTACTAAAAATACAAAAATTAGCTGGGCACAGTGGTGGGCACCTGTAATCCCAGCTACTCGGGAGGCTGAGGCGGGAGAATCGCTTGACCCTGGGAGGCAGAGCAAGTTAGCCAAGATCGTGCCACTGCACTCCAGCCTGGGCAACAGAGCCAGACTGTCTCAAAGAAAACACACACACACACACACACACACACACACACACCCCAACTGTGAAGCTCTGCTTAAAAAAATACTGGTGGCCGAGGGGGGCGGATCACGAGGTCAGGAGATTGAGACCATCCTGGCTAATATGGTGAAACCCCATCTCTACTAAAAATACAAAAAATTAGCAAGGCATGGTGGCAGACACCTGTAGTTCCAGCTACTTGGGAGGCTGAGGCAGGAGAATGGCGTGAACCCAGGAGGCGGAGCTTGCAGTGAGCCAAGATCACCCCACTGTGCTCCAGCCTGGGTGACAGAGCAAGACTCCATCTCAAAAAAAAAAAAAAGAAAAAGAAAATACTGGTTTTTCTTTTTCTTTTAAGAACACTCTTTAGATTCACTTCATAATTTATCAGAGCCCAGAACCGGAATGTCTCCCTACTTCCTTTCTTTGAATCCAAATTACCTTTCCCTCCATACACCCTGAATAGCCAATCAGGGAGCAAGTTCATTTAAAATTTAAGTTCATTTAAAAATTTAAAATATGTGTCCAAAAATCTAGTTTATTTTAACATATGATATATATATATATATAATTGTAGTAATATAACTTATATACTATATATTGGATTTAAATCAATTCTATCTTCTAAATCAGTGCCCTAATTCATGACAGGATGGCTCCTTTATGTTAAAACTGGGAAATAAAGATGCAAAAAGTGAGTGAAGAAATAATCTGTACAATAAACCCCCATGACATGACACAAGTTTACCTATACAACCAACCTGCACATACATCCCTGACCTGAAAATAAAAAGTTTAAAAAAGAGAGATGAAATGCAAAAAAAAAAAAAAAAAGTGCTGAGTTTCTCTGGATAACAAAGTGTGCGGAAATTTTTGAGTGGTTGGTCAGGGGAGGGCTGGGCATAGAAGATGAGGGAAGTAGTTGGAAGCTTGACCCCACACCAGGAGAAATAGTCAGGGATTCATGTAACAAAACAAGACATTGAGTCTTCAGTTTTTGTTACCATTTTTCTGTCTTCATGGTAGGGCAGCATTTGACTCAGGCCTAAACAGATAGAGCGTTTGTTTTTTCTCTCACCTGACAATAAATCCGAAGTTGGCAATTCAGGCATGATCTGGCTATTCTATAATGTAATGGAGAACAAAGAGTCTTTCTGTTTTCCTCAGCATGTGCCTTTTTCCATTATGGTCACAAGATGGCTGCTGTTTCTCCAAGCATCACATTTACCTTCCAGATAGGAATAAGACAATATAGCAAAGGAGAAAGGAGGTATTGTCTGTATTAGGAAAGCAAAGTCTTACCCTGTTAGACAAAATCATGTCACACTCCTAGCTACAAGAAAGTCTGCAGGAGTGACTATTTTTAACTAAGCCTGTAGCCATCACAAACAAAATTGGGGTTCTGTAACTGACAAAAAAGGAGAAGTGGCAGTTGAACAGGAATAAAGTGAATCTGCCACAGTGCTACTGTAGCATGGACCCCCTAAACCACTAAGAACCTTCAGTAAATTCTGCATCCAAAAACCCTGTATGACTGGTAGAGTGTTGGAAACTGATATAAAAGGATTGAGCCCCTTGTCAACATTGATGTATAGACAATGAAGGAAGGTAAGCTAAAATTCCTTCTGAAGCAAGAGCATAGAGGCAGATGCAAAGATAAAACCACAAAGTTTCGGGGAGGAGATGAACAGGAAGCCATGTTTGTTGGTCATGAATCTGTTGTTATCATTGATGGAGATGATTGATAAATACATAGATAGATAGATAGATAGATAGACAGACAGACAGACAGACAGACAGACAGGTGATAGATTAGATAGGATGGATAGATGACAGATTAGATAGATAGATGATAGATAGATAGATAGATAGATAGATAGATAGATAGATAGATAGATAGATAGATAGATAGATAGATAGATAGATAGATAGATAGATAGATAGATAGATAGAGATAGATGATAGATTAGATAGGATGGATAGACAGATGATAGATGAGATGGATAGATAGGTAGATGTAGATAGATGAAGATGGGATGGATAGATAGATGATAGGATGGATAGATAGATAAATGGATGGATAAAGAGATAGATAGATGACAGAGACATAGATAATATCTACTCGGCACATATTGCATTCTTGGCAGTGCTCTATGTGCTTTTTCTGTTTTATCCTAATTAATCTTTCCAAGCAATAAAAAAGAAATGAAAATTATTCCAATTTTACTAATAAATGCATGGCAGCTGAGAAAAGTTATTTCCTTGGCTTAATAACCTACAAGTTCTCCGCCCTGTTTGCACATGCACTGCCCAAGCACAAGCTGTAATTATCTGCCTGTCTTGTCTGTCCTTGCCCTGTGGGAACACCATGCCTTCCTCCACCAGCCAGCAGGTAGCCCTAGCATGTTGTACTTTGACTTCAGCTGACGTTCTTTTTGAATCATCAAAGAGGCCAACTTCCCTTTTTCCCTCTGAGCATTTAATCTCTAATGAACTTAACCTCACCATAGGGTGGTTTGCTCACATACTTATTTATCTTTAGAATTGCCTCCACCAGGATGGGAAGAGGACCAGGCCAGAGAACTTAAGTGTGCCAGCTCCCAGCTATGTCTTCTCTCTGTATCTGACACTCCAAAATATTATATTAGGATCCCATAACAATTCGTTCTAGCTGATTGGCAATATTCTTAGGTAATTGGTCAGTGTTTTCTGAAGTACACAGTCCTGACCAATCTAGAATCTAAGAAACTAAAAGGCCCAGAAAAGCCATAAAGGATGAAATTACTGCCAACCACTCAGTGGCCAATAAGAGGAGAGTATCAAATCCCACCATGGGGAGCCTGATCTGGCACTTAGAATGAATCGCTGAATTATAGAACCAGTGTCCTTCATCAGCCAATGAGAATGGGCCGCCAATCAACCTTGTGCATAGGCGGCTTCATGGGACAAGATGGTGGAGTTTCACTCCAGCTCCACATCAAGTTGGCTGGGTGACCTTCGGCCTCAATTTCCTCAACCATAAAATAAACAATTTGTGATTCTAGTTCTAAAAGTCTTTGTTTCTTCTCCAGCAACTAAGGTCTAGAATTCTGTTGCTACCTGCTTGACACCAATAAATGAATATTTATGTGCCTGGTAGACTGATGTTGCTAGCAAATAGTGGTCACAGGTCTCCAAGAAGTTAGCAATTCTATTTTGGGGAAGATAATCCCCAGCCGGGGTGTCAAAAATAAAGGACAAATTGTCAACAAATAACTCAGCCTGAGGTATTTCAAACACATCATAAAACGATTTGTGAGGGATTTTATAGGCTTGTCGGGTTGATGGAATTTTGCCTTGTATGCAGAAGAACTCAAACGCATCATAAAAAATTTTAAAAACCTTGCCAAACTCATAAATAAACATCTCTGAGTTCTGATATCATGTTTTCATGGTACATTCTTCAATTCCTCTGGCCATACTGCATTAATGTTGAAACCTGGATTTCACATCTTTTGTTTTGAATATTCACAGAGTCATCAGGCAGGGTCAGCCTTTTAAATGAACACTCAAGCATTTGATGGGAGACAGGATTACACCAAGCCCAGTCACAGGATTTCCCTTATCGACCTACTACATCCCTACCATTCCTGCTCCCTTCCCGCCACAGTCCAGCCCCACCAGGACAGAATCATCAGTAAGATTGCTGGGGTGGTGCTTAACAAGAAAAGCAGAATGCTATGGCAGTGGATGTTGTTGGTACCTGGCCCATATCCCCTCAACACTCATCACGCTTGTGTGTGTCAACCCGGTGCCTTCCAATGGCAAGTGCTGTGTGGTTTTGGCAACATAAAGAGTTTCTCAGGTCCCTGGAGCCTGCTCGGCCTGGGCATGGAGGCTGGAAGTGCCAAAGAGTTGACACACTCTGGGATCATCCTTAAACCAATAGCAGATGGGAGTGGCGGAGAAATACCCCCAGCTTCCTTGCTCCACAGGGATAATAACGCTGCAGTGTGTCCCTCTTTCTCTCAGAGGTCCCAGTAGGATGAAGCCCCAGCTGCCCAGTAGCGGCTTTCTTCCACTCTCTGTCTCATTTCCCTGCTCTCAGATTGGTGCTTCCTGGGATCACTTGTCAAATAAAGAGAGTACAACCTAAGAAAGCCACTCAATGTAATGAGACAGGTAATCACGTCTTTCCATGGTCACATATGCAGGCAGGGACACCTGTGCATTTACACACATCCTTTCCACACAGGATTTAAGGGAGCCAAAAATTACTTCTTGAGCCTTTTATATATGCTTAGTGCAGTGGGATCTAAAAACAAAAGGAAATTACAGCCTTGCATTACATTTTAGGGGTTTTTTCTAGTAAAATTTATTTATTTTTCTTGTTGTAAAAGTGATAGATGCTTATTGCAGAAAACTTAGAAGTTATAGCTGGAAAAATAGGATAACATTTACATCATCAATAACCTTGCCACTCAGGCGGTATCACTGCTGATATTTTGGTGAGCACTTTTCCAAATACAAGGATGAATATGTGTTTGTGTGCTCAAAAACAGAATCATAATGTATATACTGCTTGGAATTTACTTTTTCCATTTAGCAATGTCTTAAACATCTCGCCACATAAATATTCTGCTACAACTTCATTTAATGATGAGATAGTGTCCCTTGCACAGTTATGTCATTATTGAATTAATTGCCCATCACTGAACACTCAAGCTAACATTTAATGTTTAAAGCACCGCCACAGACATTGGTTCTTTTGATCCTCCCAACAAGAAGTTGTTGGAGAAGGTGGTCAAACAGGAATTGTTTGACAGATGGGCCACCAGAGGCCCATCTCATACAGGAGACAATATTCAAACACCTGAAGCACCACAAGGACAATTAAGTGTTAAACTCTGTGGAAATGAACACTAGTTGTATTAAAGATGCCAATTTTTTCTTTGTCCTGCCAACATGCCTTTAACGAGGCCTCCATTCATGCACCCTAGAGGAATGGGCATCATAGGATGTCACCCTACCTTGTTTGTAAAAATATAAATCTTTTATTGTTACAATAAGATAATCAACTGAACCTCTTTTTATAGCTCCATTAAATGGGTATAATTCTGCATTTTTTTATAAATTCATAGATCTTTAGAGTAGGAAGAAAACTTCTGCTTCTAGAAAGAGGTTTTTGAACTCTCTGTTTCCGAACTATATATATATATATGTATTTTTATTTTCTATATAGAGAGAAAATTATATAAATAAATATATACATATATAGAGAGAGATAAATGGGGTTTCACCATATTGCTCAGGCTGGTCTCAAGCTCCTGAGCTCAAGAGATCTGCCTGCCTCAGTCTCTCAAAGTGCTGGGATTATAGGCATGAGCCACCATGCCCGGCCTGACCCTCTCTCATCTTTTCGGTCACAGGTGGTTGGGCCATTGGTGGACACGAGGCCCAAGGAGAGTTCACCCATTGGTTAGCTAGACCTATGGTTCATGTGTCATGGTTCAAAAGGGTGAATGGGTCTACCAAAGTCTTCTTGGGCCAGGAATTAGAACTAAGAGACAGAGAGGGAAGGTTTGGGTCAGCTGTGGGTGCCAGTGGGCATAGAAAGTGGAGGACAGGAGAGCCATTTGGGGCCATTTTGCACACCAAAGGAAGAAAAGCTCAGAGGATGCAGGTTGGGGAGGAAAGATTGGATAAAAATAACAGAGAAAAGCAAAAAAGGAGATAGCAACAAAGAGAATGATTGTGCTAGCTGGAGATGCAGCTGAGGCCAGCCCCATTCTTGGAACTGACCAATTTATCCTATCCAGAAGCCTAGTTATTCAGTCATTCTAGACCTTTCTCTATTCTTGAGTAAATCTCCCATATACTATTTTCATTTGGTTTTCCTAACTTGAACTCCTCTGTCAGTCAATACTTTACAAATAAAAGATTCCCAACTTGGATTGGGAATCCAAGGCTACAGTAATTGGTCAGTCCAATTAAAGGCTACAGAAATGTATAGCTTCTGTACAGGCTATAGAAATGTAAAGGCTACAGAAATGTATATATCCTGTACAAGCTATAGAAATGTAAAGGCTACAGAAATGTATAAATAAGAGGGCTTGGTATATGCCAAAATCATCAGAGGAATATTATCAGAGGAAGCAAGAAGTGTCCAGGCCTTAGAAGATGTGTGAGATTTGGATGATGGTGGTGAGAGGAAGATGATGGAAGATTGGGGAGTAAGCCTGGCAAGTCTGAGGGAACATCCTGATGAATTCCCATATCAAGTCCTTTTCTGAAGAGAAAGGGGAATCAACACTCAAGGAGGAAAGCCTCAAGGATGACCAAGAGAGCTTTCATGTCATCAGATAATTCCTAAAGAGTGGCCACAGAACATGAGGAAATGAAATGCCCAAGGAAGCACCCAACAGTAACACTACCAGCTCTCCTGGATCACTAGCTAAGGCCTGGAGGTCACTGGCCTCTCTGAAGTTAGGTAAGGAGTAGCAGAGGAAGTTAGGTGGTGGGAGAAAAGAATAGGGTATAGGCTGGGCGCAGTGGCTCACGCCTGTAATCCCAGGACTTTGGGAGACAGAGGCGGGTGGATCACTTGAGGTCAGGAGTTTGAGACCAGCCTGGCCAATATGGTGAAACCCCGTCTCTACTAAAAATACAAAAATTAGCCGGGTGTGGTGGTGCATGCTTGTAGTCCCAGCTACTCGGGAGGCCGAGGCAGGAGAATCGCTTGGAGGCAGGAGAATCGCTTGAACCCAGGAGTCAGAGGTTGCCATGAGCCAAGATCATGTCACTGCACTCCAGCCTGGGCGACAGAGTAAGACTCTGTCTCAAAAAAAAAAAAAAGCAGCATGGGGATATAATACATTAAGTCTGAGCCATACGGGGAAACCTGGAACTCTATGGTGCTACAGTGTACCCCTCCCCCTGGCCTCAGTTTCCTTCCCTGTAGAATAGAGTCAGTGCTGTTTCTCTTACACCATGTGCAGGTCAACTGGAGTTCCTTCACCACTTACATATCAGCCCTGTTAAAACCTCATCCTGATACCAAGAAAAAGCTTCCCAGAATTGCTGAGGAATCAAAGGGAGGTCAGAGAGGGCAGTACCACTTTGTCCTCAGAAGCATTCGAAATTCAAGGACTCAAAAATTTCTGGGTAGCAATAATGTCACAATAAAAAACTTCCAGTGTACAGGCAAAGAAGTTCATGATGCTTGTGAACACATTGGTAGGAAAAACGATGAGTTATTTAAATCCCTTCCATGTGGGTATTGTTAAGTATCTAAGAATGTAAGGCATCTGCTCTCCAAGAGATTGAAAACATGTGCTTTCATCTACTGCCAATCAATCAATCATACATTAGACGTTGTTTCCAGTACCAGCTTTGCCACTGTGAACATATTCCCATACAATACTATAACACACCACAATACAACACAGCATTCCCCTCCAGGGTGAGAGGAGATGAGGGAGTGGTAAAGGTGCCTCCCAAGACCAACCTCACGTTTCTCCTAGTCTGCCTCTGAGTGCTGTGCTGGACCCTGGTGCAACTTGAAAGAAGATGAGTTAACTTGTTGGAGGAAACCCATTTCCCATCCTCAAGCTTCCCTGGGGCACTTCACTCACGGGACCACAGCAGGCAGTATAGGGGAGAACCGCACCCTCTCCTTCCCCTCCATTGCTCTTCTGCAATACAACTCCACCGTTAATGAAGCAACACTGTATTTTACTCCCTCTATTGTGTTCCATTCAAACTCCTTACTATCAGGCCCCAGGTGACCTAGCTTTCTCTCCTCCCCCCTTCTGGGACCTCTGCCATGTTCAGGTGGCCACACAGTTCCTCAAACACATTACTTTAGTCTGTTTTCATGCTGCTGATAAAGACATACCCGAGATTGAAAAGAAAAAGAGGTTTAATAGACTCACAGTTCCACATGGCTGGGGAGGCCTCACAATCACGGAAGGTGGAAGGCAGAAGATGGAAAACAGGAGGCGGAAGGTAGAAGGCGGAAGGCACGTCTTACATCACAGCAGACAAGAGAGACTACACCAGCAGGGGAAATCCCAGATGCTTATAAAACCATCAAGTCTCGTGAGAACTCATTCACTATCACGAGAACAGTGTGGGGGAAACCGCCCCTACAACTCAATGATCTCCACCTGGCCCTTGACACATGGAGACCTTGTCAAGGTAATAATCTTACTTTATTACAATTCAAGATGAGATTTGGGTAGGGATACATAACCAAACCGTATCACACATGGAGCTCATTTCTGCCTCTGAGATGGTGCACTCGTTGTTCCAAGATCTTCACGGGATCTTGCATAGTCCGTTGTATAACACAAGCTACCCATTTCTAAAAATCACCATGCTATGCAAAATTATGCAATTAAAAATGACAGGGCTCATGAGGAAAATGGGGGTAGGGGCCCAGCATTCAAAAATGTATGTGACACATTAAAAAAAAAAAAGATGGGAACCTAATAAAAATGGTAGCAGTATTTTATTCAGGTGAATGGATAAGAAATAGATAAATATGATGATAAATATGTCACATGGCCTTGAAAAAGGCCTTAAACTTTCTTGTGGAAGTGGACATCTGAGAGGTTGCAGCTTGTGAATTATTATGAATGCAACAGGAGGAAGTGATCTGAAGTTAGGCAAAAGCCATGTCACTAGAGGCGCAGGTGTGTCCCATAACACTTGTGGTGAGCTGAGGTCACAGGTAGATGTTTGAGGCCCTGCATGTGTCTTTTGTGTATTCCTAAACAGCTCAGTTCAGCTGGGTGCAGTTTTCTGTTTACCTAGTGTTTTTACAGATGAAATCATGCATAAGCAAATGCAAAACTTGTTTCCTAACATAGCAATCTCCTTGGAACAAATTCACTTTTCAAAACAAGCATGAGAGCAGAACTGACTGTAATTCAGATTTCAGCTGCTACCTCTTTAGACAGGACTCGCTTGGCACCAGTCAAGAGTGGCCTCTCTTCCACCACCACCGGGCTCCAACTCAATGCCCTGTTTTCTTTTCCTCTTAAGAGTTATCTTTATCTAAAATTATTTTGCATATGTACATGTTTGGAATTCACTCTCCTTAGCCTCTAAGCTCCATGAAAGGAGAGATGTTATCCCCTTATTCGGCACCCATGTCCCCAGCATTCAGCCTAGTGTTTTGCACAGGGTACGTATAAATAATAAATGTTTTTAGAATTAATTTGGCTCCTGGTGTTTGTCATCACCTATTAGAACTCCTCGTGGGCAGGGGTGGTTTGCAGGCCGCACCATCCCATCTTTACCTGAGACCTTCAAAAAATATCAGTGAGAAAATATTCATTCTTTTTTACCTTCAAATTTGTCCCAGTTACTATTGCTGCATAACAGATTACCTCCAAATATAGAGGCCTAGACAATCATATTATTATATTCTCCAGTTCACGAGTTGGGAATTTGAACAGGGAAGGCACAATGGGAATGGCTTGTTTCCCATTCTGTGACTGGGCCTTCAACTGGAAGACTTGAAGACTAGGAGTGACCCCACGGCTGGGGCTAGAATCATCTAAGGCCAGTTCACTCCCAGGACTGGAGCCTGGTCAGGGCTGGCTCAGAGTGTAGGACTGACCACCAGAGTGCCTGTCTGTGGCTGCTATGTGCATCTGGGCTTCCTCACGGTGTGGTGGCCTCAGAGTAGTTGACTTCTTCTATGGCGTGGTGGCAGCAGCAGCGTTCGTCCCAGTGCACAAACATGTGTCACCTGTTATGACCCAGCCTAAGAATCTACAGAGTCATTCCTACCATATTCTATCAAACTGTCACAAGCTGTGGCATAGTTTCTAAAGTGCCACCACAAGGTTCTCCACTCTAATCCATAGAACCTGTGAGTGTCCATGATTATGTGCTGTTCTATAGCACAAGTGACCTTAAGATCAGAAGATTATCCAGGTGAGCATGATCTAATCACATGGGTCCTTCAAAGCAGAGAGCCTTCTCTCGCTATTGGAAAAAGAGGTAGTCATGGAAATGTGAAGAACAAGGGAGATTCAATGCACAATTGCCGGCTTGAAGATGGATGAAGCCACATGAAAAAAAGAACGCTGTGGTCTTTGGAATCTGAGAGAGGTCTCCAGCTCACAGCCAGTAAGGAGACAGTAACCCCATTGCTGCAAGCACAAGGAACTGAATTCTACAAAAGCCTGAATACAAATCAGAAATCCAAACTGATTGGATTTCTTGGAAGCAGATTTCTCCCTAGAGCCTTCAGACAAGAATTCATTCTGGCCAACATCTTGATTTTAGCCCTGTGATGCACCCTGAGCAGAAAATCTGGCCAGGCAGTGCTGGACTTCAGACTTACAGACCTAAGACCTACCAAATGGGTGTTGTTTTAAGTTGCTGAATTGATGGCAATTTGTTTCATAGCAATAGAAAGAAAACTCACCCAGGAGCCTACTGAGATTCAAGGGCAGGAAACATAGATCCCATCTCTCAATGGGAGGAGTGGCAATTAATTTTGTAGCCCTTTTGCAAAACTACCACGAGGTAATTTTCAGAAGTCTCTGCCCCTTATTTTAATCAATCTATACAATAACAGCCATCTAGTGACTTCAGAAAACCAGGCCTGAACTCAGCTATCTGTATCACCAGAGGAGCGCCCAGGCAATGGCGCTCCTTTCCCCATCACCTCACAGGCAACACAGCTGTGGACCACAGCACCTGCTTGGCACCTAGTGCCAGCCCTGGACGTTCCCCTGCCAACTGGCAGGACTCACTGCAACTATTTATAAAAACCAAACACAGGGACTTGGAGAGTCATCCAACATTATCTAAACTAGCCGTAGGATATATTCTATAAAAAAAAAAAAATCTCAGAGATGCTAAAGTTATGATTTTCACCAAAGCAGTATAAATGCCAAGGTCGCAGCAGATCTTCAGGTAATTTTGGGTGGCAGACATAGGAGGAATAAGAGGTATAATAACCATTTTATAAAAGAACATATCATATATAAAGTTATTATCATAACTTTGCTAAATGAGGATACAGTGACAACTTGGTGAGAGCCAGAGGCCAGAAAATCAGAACTTCAGGAATATTGCTTCCACTGCCTGAAATAGGCTGAAATGCTATGTGCTCCAGAGACAAGCACTGCCCGGTTGAACTTTATGTTATGATGGCATGTTCCATATCTGCACTGTCCAATGTGGTAGGCACTGGCCACAGGTGACTGCTGAGGACTTAAAAAGTGGCTGGTGCTACTCAGGAACTGAATGTTGAATTATACTTAAATTTAAATAGCTATGTGTGGCTAGTGACCACAGTATCAGAGAAGACATATCTAGACTTTTTCCAATGTAATATTTTAATTAGGCAACCCAGTTCTAGACCTGGCATGCACTAGGTAAGGTAGACTAAGAAATCGAAGTGGACCTGTTTTCAATGTTGGGGTGAACAACATCCCTTAGCATCCTATTATCTTGCTTGAAGAACTAATTGAGGAGACCTGGATATCAATTACAACCACTTAGAGCACATATCACTGGTAAATTCTCCCAATCACCTTCCCACTAGGAGTTACAGGTTAACTTTTCAAGGGATAGCAGTCTAGAAATTATCTAAAGCAACTGCTACCTGAAACTTGTGTTTCTTTTCTTAATAAGGCAAAAAAGGTGAAGGGAAGTTCATTTGCATATTTGTAGCCAACAATATAAAATCTTAGACTGTGGGAGCTTCTTTGGAAGATCCAGAAGCAGTAGGAGGGGTCAACTTGACCAAAACTCACAATAGTTTCTCTGAAATTTGTCCCTGTGTCCAGAGACAGTGTTTTCCTTCTGTGTAATAATACCTTCCTCTCTCCCCACCCACTGGCTTCTGAATTCCTAATGCGTACAAAGTATCTCATAAACCGTTAATCTCATGAGGAGAAAATAAAAGATAAAGTAGTATCCTTGGTCTGGGGGTTGGTGGAGCTTTCTTTCCAAGTCGGTAGTAAAATGATGGGCCACTTCCTAACTCAAGCAGCTTCTAGTCATCTGTGGTGCATACATCAGTCACAAAAGATATGGCTGAGGATTTCATGTAAGCCGTGGTTCACACGCCTTCCCAATATGGGAGGAATATTCCCACAGAACCAAGTGCCAAGAAGGCTAATAGTTGACCGTTTTGTACAAACATCCCTAAAGTCTTAAAACAGGGGGTATTGAAGATAATCTGTGCAAAGTTGACTGTCGCCCTCCCCCCACACAAACACACCAATAAATTTGGCAGCTGAGACATAATACAGAGTTGTTATTCTGAGACCACACGAAAGACTTTTATGGGAACATATGCGTCAGGGATCACATTTCCACTCAAGCAGCCAGCAAAGTGGCTTTGCTTCTCATCAAAGAGTTACGCTGAAGGAGACACCTGGCAGTCAATTTCAAGCTAGGCCTCCGGGGAACTCCAGTTAGACTAGGCATTCGGCTACTAAAACAAAATAATAGGACTCATATTAAAAAGGGTAAGTTAATGAGTAGGATTGTCTCAATTTTAGGGTTTTCTCTTAGAAATGTTTCTTAAATGTGTGATATATGTCATGTTTATTTAAACCAGAATCTAATATAAGATGGCATTGGATTCAGCACCAAAGAGTAAAGTAATAATTCAACATGTTATAGTGAGCCACGAAGACTGCTAGTTTCCTAGTGCCATGCCCCTTGATAGGTCCGAGAACCAGTGACTTGACGTAAACACAGTGCTCACATGTCATATCCCTCCTCAGCATTTAAACACCCAGAAATAGCTCATTCACCCTGGTGGGCATGTCACTCGTCCAACAGGTGCCTGGCCCAAGGGTGCTGATGTGGCCTCACCTCCTACAGAGATTTTGGTCATAAGATGAGAATATTGGTTTCAGTAAGTGAGATATAATTGGAAAAGTCTCTTCTAAGAAGGAAAGATCAGAATTCTAGGCCTAACTCTGCCTGTAACCAGTGGAAGAGATTTAGACAAATCTAACCATGCTTCATCTTCATCACCATTATTACTACTATTTTAAAATGTAATCTTCTGCAATGGAAAATAACACTGAGTAGAGAAAATACGATCTGGAAAGGAAAAATCTGCACCCACATACAGACTTCTATGTATTTTTTAATGGTTAATGGTCTTAATGCAAATATTTTTCATGAGTTTGCTTCTGATAAATTCTGACTTTGGTATAAATGAAACATTTAAACTTAAAATAATGTCAAGTTTTAATGCACCTACTTTCAATTTTTTTATATTTTTCAAGTGCTTTAATGTTCTAGAAAAATACTAATGTTCTAGAAAAAAAAATAGGAGTGCAGATTTTCCTTTTGCCTCAGGCTCCAAATGTCTCAACATGGCACTGCCAGATCCTGTTTTCATTGAAAATTTTGATATTTTGTTGGCCACAAGTTTTTTTGCATTAGATTTTGTTTTAACAAATATTTAAAATACTGTATTAAAATATGACTTATCTCAATTACTGAGTTTTTTGGCTACTCCTCAGTTCTGTGCCCAAAACAAGTGCTCGTAGTCTCAGCCATGACAGCTTAGTCTCGGCCCTGCTGCAGGAGGACAGGGAAGACATAATGGAACATTTCCAGAATCCATGAAGAAAATCAAGAATGGAGAATAAATTCCAAGCAGGATTAATAACAAGAAAATCAGTGGCTGGGCGTGGTGGTTCATGCCTGTAATCCCCGCACTTTGGGAGGCCAAGATGGGTGGATCATGAGGTCAGGAGATCCAGACCATCCTGGCCAACATGGTGAAATCCCATCTCTACTAAAAATACAAAAATTAGCTTGGCGTGGTGGTGCATGTCTGTAATCCTAGCTACTCAGGAGGCTGAGGCAGGAGAATCATTTGAACCCAGGAGGCAGAGGTTGCAGTGAGCTGAGATCACACCACTGCACTCCAGCCTCTGGCGACAGAGCTAGGCGCTGTCTCAAAAAAAATAAAAAATAAAAATAAATAAAAAAAATAAAGCGCTGCAGAACTATTAAAGGCATAGACAAGAAAATAAACCATTCAAGAAGGAAAGACAAATCACCTGTAAACTGAAGTTTAACTTCACATCATCAACTATATAATAATAAAAAAAAACTTTTCCATGTGTCTAGAAAAAATAAACTTCTACCTAAAATTATATGTATAGTGAAGCAATTGTTCAAGAATAAGGTCCAAATAAAGACATTTTCAGGACCATGGGCACACAGTAGTAAACATTCACTAAAAGAAACTCTGAAGGGTATACTTTACACAGAAGATTCCAGAAGGAAGTTCTAGAGTATAAAAAGGAATAGTGGACAAATGTGATGAAAACGTGGGTAAGTAAAATCAAACATTGCATGAAATAATGTTTTTTTTCCACATCTCCAATTTTGGAGGACTAAAAATCAAGACTGAATTAAAATACTAGAAATTAAGTGCATCTAAGAGAGAATGGGATAAGCAGGGTTAACATGTTTAAAGTCTAGTGTTGCTCCAGAAGAAGTAAAGGTGTTGATTAATTTCAGACATTTTAAAGTTCATTAAGTATGTTAATTAGCATTTCTATGGTGCACACTAAAATGAGAAGAAATAGAGTGCAAAACTTCCAAAGCAATTGAAGGAATTTTTAAAAAGACAAAGAAAAGCAATCCAGGAAAAAATGCAAGAAAGATCAAGAAAGAAAGACTGGACAAACAGAATCCATAACATTAGGTGGTAGATGGCATTGGCAACAACAGATAACCACACAGCCACACAAATGAATGAACTGCGGCCACTCAAACAAAATGGGAGAATCTCAAAACCAATGCTGAGGGGAAAAGTAAGACCCGAAGCATACATAGGGTATGAATCAAATGTTAAAGTTAGAAAGCATGCCCCTCCTCTGTACACAGCATGACCTCATAGACGATATTCCGCCTATTGCAGTCAGCCCTCCAGGGGTACGGTTAGGATGCATTGGCACCGAACTGAACAGAACTGAACATGCTAATGAGGAACACATACATATGTAAACAAACTATAAATAAAAGCAAGATCACAATAAACACAAAGTCCAAGACAGTAGTTAACTCTGGGTGGAAGTAGATCCCGGGGATCACATCGAGGAGTGGAGGCCCACCGGGGCTGCCATGGAAATGGTAATTTTCCAATTCTGAATCTGGGTGGTGCGTATAGGATCTCATGCATTTGTCATTCTTCTTATTGTAAAAATTATTTTGCATTTATTTAAATTTAAAAATTAAGAAAGACATGGGCATTGAACAACAGGGGCTCCCAAGCCCCTCCTTGTAACTAGGTTCAGAGGCCTAAACTTAGAAATGTGTTCTTCCCAAGGACACCCAGGGAATGAAGAATCACCACAATCAGGACTCAGGGACCCTAGTTCCCAGAACGTTATGTATGATACACAGTGCTCCACGGCAGATCCTAAATGCCTGCCAAGTGTTTGTGTAGGTGTATGAGGCCAATTAAAATCAAAAGTGTTGAAATCATATTTTTAATACCTAAAACCTTATTATATTTGAGTTAAAATAGTTGGGATTCCCTATTCAGGTTTTTAAACATCTCAGAGCTGCAAAATTCTCTACTAAATGTTGGTGGAATCATCTCACTCCTTACAATAATGAAGCCTGGTGTGCACTGGTGAGAGAGTAGCAGAGGAAGAAGAAATGTGGAGGGTATTGACCAGTGTGGGGATCATCTAAGGTATTATGTGGACCAAGAGAGGGGAGCTCCCCTCCTCTGTACACAGCACAACCTCATGGACGGCCGTCCGCTTGTTGCAGGATCAGCCCTCCACAAGTATGGTTAGGATGCGTTGGTGTTAATCCTCCACGTTACAATTACTTCGGGCCCATGCTTGCTAGCTCTGCAGAAAATCTAACCTTTCTCCAGAATTTCCCTCTACAGAACTTTTTAGAATTCTTAGTGGCATTCACACATCTCTCAGAATAGGCACCCTTCCCCCACAAAATCTGACGCAGGGCAGAAGAAGCTGCCGCTGCAGGCACCCCAGCTGCTTCCCCTCAGCGTTCCCCATGTTCATGCACACCTAGCAGCAGTAGGTGACTCTGCCTGGGGGTCCTCTGGCCCCAGAGTCTGCTGAAGCCTGAGCATGCTGCAAAACAACAGTCTTAACAATAGCGACTACACAAAAATTTTGATCTCATGGGTCATCTCATGCTAAACCTCACAATAACAAGATGAGGTGGGTTCTATTATATTCCCAATTGACAGATGGAAAAACTGAGGCTCGTAAAGGTTAAGTAAATGGCTAAAGCCCATGAGGGGTGATGCTAGAACTGCAACCCAGACCCACTGAATCTGGAGGCCCAGCTCTTAAGCATGAGGCTGAAGAAAATCGTCCAGGTCTAAATGTGTGATTCCTTTAGAAGTGCCATGTTAAACCACCAGCCAGGTGCTGCAGCCCTGTGAAACTTGCAGAGGATTTGAAATAACTTCTGAGTAAACCAGTACAAACTTCATCCAATCTTTCGTATATTCTAGCACAATGAGAAGCTCTTCAGAACTCTCTTCCCGTTAAGGTAGAATGAGAAGAGATTAGGATTTGGGATAAAGCACCAGTGTTTTGATTCTTGCTCTGCCACATCCCAGGTGCCCCCAAATGTGCAAGAGGCACAACCTACCCAAAGCTCAGTTTCCTCACCTGTGCAATGGGGTCAAAGACACCTACACAACCGGGTGGTTGTGAATATGCAAATGATCAATCAGATGAGGAGATATTAAACAATAAAACACTCTATGAACAATAATGTTTTATAGTATGATTCCTTAAGAATCATTTTGTAATATGAAAGTCTAAAATGCAAGCAAGCTTTGGAGTAAACCAAACATCACTGGGAGGACTCAGGAGACCTTGGGAAATAACTTTGCCACTGAGCCTGCATTTTCATCTGAGGAAACTCCCAGCCCCTATTAAGTGAGATGATGTGTGTAAAGGCATGTGGCACAGTTGACACATAGTTAGTCCTAAGTGAAAGGTAATGTTAGTAGCAGTACCAGTAGGATGAGGATTTTCTCCACAATGGAACACCCAGGCCCATCCTGTGTACCTCTGTGGCTTTATACACAAGTTCGATGATTGGCATTTAGAGGCATTATATAAGTACAATTTCTAGCATCCAGGCACCCAGAGTGATACTCTGGGTAAATGAGAAAAGCCAACTTTCTCTCTCCCATGCTCATGCTGCTGCCCTGGAAGTCTGTGTTCCCAACCCGAGTGGTAGTGTCCATTCCTGTCCACCCCACCCCACCATCTAGCCTGGTAATAGCACAATAACTTCATCATCACACATCTCAATAAATGCTTTTAAAAAATTATACCATGAAGAAATAATAATTCCCTCCAGCTTGCCCATGACTCTGAATCCTGAGGACATAGCAACTTTAGCTCCAGCAGCCTGGCCCAGGCTGACATCTGCATCTGTCTGTATACAGCCACTTGCAGAGTTCCATTAGCTGTTGGTATATTGCAAAGCATTGCATGCCATTCTATCTCCCCACCTTAATAATGCTTCATCCCAGACGTGCTGTGAATAAATCAAGTCTCGCTCTTTCATTGTCCAGGTGAATTAATTTAAAGCGGTGCCTACTGATGCATAAATCTGATCTGTAACAATTATTTTTGCATAACCCTGCAGGCTTTAACCTGATGGAGGTGGGTAAAGAGCAGGTAATGCACAGCTATCATGCTGATGAGTACTCAGCTGAATACGGGGGACTTCTGAAGAGCTCTGAAGTGTTCTGTCTGAGCAGCTGTCTCTTCTCTGATACTCTGCTGTGATGCTATGGCCACTTTGGTCTCTCCAGACTTCCAGCCTCATCTCCTCGATTCTGGGAGTCTAACCGGACTCTCTGTCTGTCTCCCAACTTTCCAGCCATCTCCCATTCTTCAAAGTGGGCCCCTCCTTTGTTTTGCTGCCTTGAAACTTTCTCCAGGCAGTAAGCTGGGGTAAGAATGGATCTCACTTTATCTATTTCCAATCTTTCCTGGTGTCCAATGCCTTGAGAGCTAGTTTTCATATTCTGTCTTTTTTTTTTTTTTTTTTCATTGTTTCAGGTGGCAGGGTAAATCTAGTTCATCTTGGCTGAAAGTGAAAGTTGCTTTCATTGATTTTTCTCTAACTCTTGTAGCCAACCTGTGATTGCAATTGACAAATGAGTATACTTCCCTCATGAATGTTGGTTGGTATTTTTTTTGCATCAACAAGTGAGACAAAAGTGACACAAAGCTGTATATAGGCATATCCATTTGTTCATCACTGAAGGATTTATTTGTTCAATTGAATCATAGTTTTAAAATATTGGGAATATGTTTCTTTAAGTTTTGTGTTATTTACAACGTAACAAATACAGACATGGCAGACTTCTAAGTTTGATGTGCTTTATTGACATTTTCTTATGTCTAGCCAATCCACAAAACAATAAACCAAAACCTGTTTTGCAGCATTTGCTGATTTTAGTGATATAAATAGTCCCACCATGGATGATTTCAAACTTCTGATGTGATGCAGTCAGGAAGAGAAGCTCAGTGGCCACCATCACATAGATATCTATTTCCACTATACAGATGCCATCGACATAAATGACCCCAAGAGCACAGATTACAGTAGAATAATTAGGAAGTAGTGAGTGATGAATATTTGTGTCCTTTATTTTTTAATATGATAGATCTAGTTTTAAGTTCTTATAACTTAATTTTTAATAATGGCTTGCAAAATTCCTGGAGATGTTTTTAAACACCTTTTAACCAGTAAAAGCCAGGCTTGCCCACCACTGGGTGGAGCCTCTGACTGGGGCCTCAGGTATGAGTCATTGCACAGGTAGGTGGGACACACTTAGCTGTGGGGATGGGGATGCTTGTTGCTGCATCTTGCAGAGGATTTATTTGCCAAATGGAGAATGTGGATAAGAGCAAACTGTTCAGGGGAGCTGTTCTTATGGGAGTGAATAGGGATATCAGACCAATTTTAAACTCCCCTGGTTCTGAGTGGGTATCAGGATAGCTTCATGATTTTGAAGTCATGGACTCTCAGCCGAAACATCTGGGTTCAAATCTCAGTCTCACTATTTAACTAGAGTCGCCCAAAGCTCACTATTTAACTATTCATGCCAATAGAGCCCATCTCATAGAGTTTTGGTAAGAAGTAATTATGTTAATGCATGTTAAATACTGAAAAAAGTGCCTGGTGTGGAGTAACCATGGGGCCGGGGGGAGTAGTTAGTGTTATTATTACTTTTAAACAGTGCTGTCCCAGAGAGAGTCCTTTCCATAAGCACTTTGGATTCATCCTGATTGATGCGGTGCTGACTTGAACTTCTAAGAAACTCTACATAGCACATAAATGCCATGTCCTCTCCCCTAGAAACACCCAGCAAGAGAATCCATCTCAACAGCACAGCAGCATGGGCAGCAGGGTGGTAGAGCAGGCTCATACAGGTGCACTTCTTCCGAATCTTCATTTGGGACATCATCATATTGGCAGCTTGAAGTCTGCCACGTAGGAGTGCTTATACCATGGAAATTGTCAAATACTACAAATCAAGACATTTTCTTCCAGAGAGTTGGTTGTTAAACGTTTATCAGCACACCATTGCTCCTTCTTGTAGCCTTCTCGACCTAAGTAGTTTAATTTGTTTAATAGAAGGGATGCATTGTACTTCACATGGAGAAAATCAATCTTACTCTAGCAAGGCTTTAAAGGAAATATCATAGCTTGTCGAATCCTATTACCAGAACATGTTCCTACAAAAGGAATGAACAAAATTAGCCTAATGCAAACAGTTTCTCAGGGTGGTTTTGGGAACAAGTATACAAATTCAAGATAACCTCATTCTTAACGCATTGCCATTAATATTGGCTTCCCTGGAACTCAGCAGAGTACAACTTGGAATGATACAGAGCCTTGCCTCCACAGAGCTCATGAATAGAGCACATCATTAAGGTACCAACTCCAGCTTTCTGGGCCCTTCCAAAGACAGGTGGCCCTGCCATACACCCCATTCGAGGCAAGTGAGGTCCAGAGGGGAGAAAGCCATGATGAGATCCCCAAGTCCAGCTGAGCAACCCAAAACAGAAGTAGAAATCATCTTTAAGATAGTGGTTGCTTCTTGTGTTTAGCTAGAGTGGATTTCTAGAAGGTGGACCTAAGGCCAATGCATGATGTAGAAGATTGCATTATTGACCCCAATTCTTTACCCCTCTCTGTGTTCATGTCTTTTACTACATGACTTTGCAATCTCTCACAGTAAAGAGGCAATCATTTCCCTGCCCCTTTGACTTTGGGCTTGTCCATGTGACTTGCTTTAGCCAACAGAATGAGGTGGAAATGAGCCCGTGCCTTAGGAGACCTCACATATTTCCTTTTGCCTTGCTGCAGCTCCACTATTGCTATGAGAGGAACATGCCTGGCTAGCCCACTGGTATAAGGAGTATGAGAATAATGTGGAACAGATACTCCAGCATCGCAATCTGATGCCACCCCATCTCAGCCAACCTGCACACATGGAGCAAGGAGCCGAGCCACCCAGCCATATCCAGTCTAGATCAGCCAAACCCCAGTCAACCCCAGACCTGAGAGTGAGCCCAGCTGAGGCCCTCCGAGCCACCCAGCCCACCTGCATGCTCTTGTATGCCACTGAGACTTTTTAGTTGTTTTTTACACAGCATTATTATAACAAAAGCTAAGTGAAAAAAAAGCTAAGAAGAAAGTTATTTTTCCCCTGTTAAAAGGAATACTTTCTCTAAAGTTGAAAAGAATTTAAACCATGAAACCAACTGAAGGTTTAGACTGTCATATGCATTTGTCATCTCCAAAGCCCACTCAGCACCTGGGCCACCACTGGTGTTTAATGAATGTTTCTGTATGTATGTGTGTCAGGGAAGTGTTTTAACAAAAGCTGTATTCTGTAAAGTACTTCACTAGATGAAGAATTTTCTATCATTGGAAATAAGGCAGCATCAGCTGTATTTCATTTCTAGAATACAATAAAAGACTTTTTTATTGAACAAATAAGTTAATTAGAACTCGTTCACATGGAAGTGGCAAAAAGGTGACTCCAATTGGCTTGGTTTGCTGGCTCACAAATTTAGAATGTCTGAGGACAGAACAGGGTTGGACCAAGTGGTCAGGAGTCAGACCCTGGCTCCCCGCCCCCATCCCTTGCCCCTGGCTCTGGATTGCTCTGTGTTGGGATCAGAGGCTTGCAGGAATTTAACCCTGTATTTCCTCCAGGACAATGGTCTAGCGTTAACTAATTCAGTGTTTGCAGTGACTTTATAGAACATAAGTACCTTGAATAATAAGAATCAACTCTGTGTATGTGTGTGTGTGTGTGTGTGTGTGTGGTGTTTGTGTGTACCTACTCAATTTTGGTTTTGATTTATTGATTTCTTGCCTATGCCAACTTTGAAGACACAAATTAGAAAGCCACAAATTAAGCAAGCACCAATAAGCGCAAAACTTGACAACTTACAGCAACGCAAAGAAGGAAGCTGCTGAAAGCCCTATACACCACCTATAGGCCCAAAATGTGCAGCATTAGAGGGAACACACTGTTGATCACACATTATTGACTTCCTACTGTGTGCAAGGCTCTTGGCTAAGTTCCCTAAGTGGTGTTACAGCACACACCTGTCCTTGAGGAGTGTATAGTCTAACAGGAAAGATAAGTCACCTGTTACAGATACTTACTGCTGACAAGAGAGGTCAGTGCTGCAAGAATATCGACCCCAAGTTAAGCACTACCAGAGAACAGAAGGAGGGAGGGCAGGACCACTTTGCTGTTTCCCTGTGTGACCCTGGGAAAGTCACCTTTTATCTCTGGGCTTTATTTACTCACTCAATCACTCATTCATTTATTCATTCAAGTATTTATTGAGCACCAGCTATGTGTCAGACAGGCCATGTGCTTGGCACTGTGATTTTTAAAAATCTAGATTTGTTATTAAAATTTGAATTACAGTTGCATGAAAAGATCTCCAAGGCTGAGATTTAGGGGCCAAGTTTGCAAATGGTGACCTGAAGTTTGAGCTATTTAAGACCCAGGAGACAGCGCCTGTGTCACCAAAGTACAATGCCAGTGATACCTCCATAGAGCTGTCCAGTGGGATGGTTCTGACCAGCTCCCCACAGTGACCAACAACAATGACCTCTCCAACAGTGAGCGCCACACTCAGTGGGATTTTTACTTGGAGAAGTTTGAAATATATCCAGGTTTTGCTTCTGGCTTTGTCAAAGAAACTGGACACTAAGAACTTATGTGCCTTTTATTGGGAAAGGATAGAGAACGAGGCGTGGTGATTGGGCTATAAATGAATTTTTTTTTTTTTGAGACGGAGTCTTGCTCTGTCGCCCAGGCTGGAGTGCAGTGGCGCGATCTCGGCTCACTGCAACCTCCGCCTCCCGGGCTCACGCCATTCTCCTGCCTCAGCCTCTCCGAGTAGCTGGGACTACAGGCGCCCGCCACCACGCCCGGCTAATTTTTTTTTTGTATTTTTGGTAGAGACGGGGTTTCACCGTGGTCTCGATCTCCTGACCTCGTGATCCGCCCGCCTCGGCCTCCCAAAGTGCTGGGATTACAAGCGTGAGCCACCGCGCCCGGCCTATAAATGATTTTTGTGCTCCTGAAAATACTCCCCTAGTGAGGAACACACCTCTGATCCGCCCAGTGGGATAACTCAGAAATCGTGGTTCTGCCTCAAGCTGCTTTCTTTTATGCTCTGGGCTAGACCTTCTTTCCCTGCTCATGGTCTGTGGGTAAGCGGGCTGAACTTGTGTCGTCTGCTCTGCTTAGCTCAGTGTTCCTTAACACTGAGCTAATGGCACTAGTGGCACTAATTAGAGCAGTAGCACTAATGACATTTGGAGCTGGATAATTCCTTGTTGTGGGGCTACTATGTACATTGTAGGATGTTTCTTTATGTCAGTCTCTACCCGCAAGATGCTAGTAGCATCCCCCCAAAATGCCTCCAGACATTTTCAAATGTCCTCTTGGGGGTAAAATCATCCCAAGTTGAAAGGCACTAGCTTAAGGTAACACAAAGAAGCCAGGGCAGCGTGTAGAGTCTTGATAAGTCAGGACAAGTTAAAGCATTCACAGAGCACATGCTGTTGTGCTCACACAGGCCCAGCTGCTGAGGTTTGCCACATGGCACGGTCGCTGACTCTTCTCGTGAACCTGCTCCCTTGTTTAGGTAACTGCCTTCCTGCTGGATTTGCTGTGTGCAGGGTTTATGGCTGTTTTCATCTTTCCCACAAGCCAGGGAAACTTTGAGCTGTTGGACATGGAGGCCTGGCTTGTGATTCAGGAGCCCCAGTTCTTCCTTAGCAAATGGCACCTCCTCCCTGTGTCTCTGTCCTCCCATCCTTATAGAGCTGCTGCCTTGTCATTGTCATGGGAGACTACCCGGTGTCATCCCAAAAACCAAATCCATCGGAAACTCTGTTTCTTTTTTGTCCAGTAAGCAAAATAAGAACCACTGTCAGTGGTTTTAGGTGAGGGCTCAGTGATAGGCTGTCCAGGGAGTTGCCTGGCAAAAACCCCAATATGTAAACTTCAGCCCACCATGGGGGCTACAGGAGCAAGGACTCTGAAGAGACAGAGCTGAGTTAAAATACAGACTCTGCCATTTCCAAGCTGCCTGACCTTAACCTCTAAGCCTCAGCTTCCTCATCCATAAAATAGAGATTAAAATATTACTTACCTTCTTATCTCATTAAATGAGATGATTCAAACAAAGCGTGCAGGAATCCACCTGGCTCACGGTAAAGGCACAGACCCCGCCCGGAAGTAGAAATGTTCTTGGGAAGTGACTTGTAATCTGACTCTGTGCTTCCTCTCCTACCAAGCCCCACATTTCTGGATGCCCTCCCTAGGCTCCTGGTGCCTCTCTTAGCGGTTGCTCTGGTGTCAGCAACAATGGGCAAAGGAGCTCAGGCCAAACTCACGGAAAGATTGTGCCCACCAAGCACTGCCACTATGGACATTTCTGAAATTTGTGCCTGATTCTTCTTGAGAGATGAGGACTAAGAAAAGTCCTCAGGTAGCATATGAGAGAGGGTTCTGAAGTCTCAGGCCACAGCAGACAACAGAGGATTCTGGAGTCACAGGCAATGCGGAATTTCTCTTAATTTGAGTGTAAGTCACTCTAAAGCCAGGAAATGCTGTCCCTGGAACCTCAGCCTTCAGGGAAGCTTCTATTTTTGACATTTTATGAGCACATGCTCATCGGTCATTCAGTCAGCATCTAGTGCACACTTACCCTGAGCTAGGGCCAGTGCAGGGACAGAAGGTAAGCTGTGGCCACTGCCCACAGTGAGCTCAGAAACCAGCTGGCAGCAGGCAGAATGCCTTCCATCTACCTTGGCCTCAGCCAGCCTTTAGGAACTCTGAACACACGGCCACCTGCCCTCAGAGACCTACCATGTGCCACCTCTGTGAATTCCCTGTCTCTCAGAACTCGAAGGGTATGGAAAGGCCACTTGGGAAGGGCAAATGTCAGGTTTGGGTTCTGTCTCCGCCGCAGTCGTCTGTGCAACACTAAGACCTTCAGTTTCCTCCTTTGCAACACTGAGAACTTCAGTTTCCTCCTCTGCAAAATGGAGGCCACACCTGGCCTGCTCACTGCCAAGCTGTTGTCAGGGTCAAATGAGATGGTAGAAGAGCAGTGGCTTTGCAAACTGTGATGATGATCTGGGCCAATGTAGAAGCTTTAAAGATAGTATTTTTTTTTTTTAATGCGAGTAGCTTAAAAGTAAAAAAATAGAAACAAGCAAACAAATAATTGCCCAAAGCCTATTATAAAAAGTGCCAAGGTGCTTCCTTCCTGCCTGCCTATTTGCAAATTAGCAGATGGAAGTTTCACAGACCAGACCTTGAGGTTTGTTGAAATCCATGATATTTCACAGAGGCAGCACTCCAGGGCAGGTGAAGGAAGATGTCTCCCATGCAGGGACATTGAGAAGCCCTCAGAAGCTCCCTTTGTGACCCAAAATATCTCTTCTCACCTCCCTCATCCACTGCCTGCAAGCCTCAGATTCCATGTTAAATAGCAGCTTATCTATTTTTTTAAGTCAAATGGTGATATAGTATATATGGAGGATATGTCAACGTTTAACACAGTTAATCCCTTGTCACTGCATTAGGGGAATTTGTTAAGAGTCCCTCCCTCCCCAGGATAAGTTCTGAATCCCATGTTCCAGCTTTCTTTGCAGCTAAGGTACGTTATGTGATTGGGCTCCACAGACCAGACTCGCGCTCCTGGAACTTTGGGTTGAATGACAGCCACAGAGAGAATCAGGCTGTGCTTGGAACTCATGCTTGCAAGAGCAAAGGCAAATACGTCCATTTCCAGAAGAGTCAGCAGTGGACATCTAGGGGTGGAGCCCAGGGCTGGCACTCCCACAGAAGCGTGTCTGCATGGCAGTGGGGCCGTGGTGCCCCTTGGGTGTCCTCCTTGGGGAGGTGCCCCAAGCCTTGCTCTCCTGTCTGTGTGTAGCCTATGGGAACATCCCTTCCTCTAATAAATTCTTTTTCTGCTTAAGTCAGCTAGAGTGGGCTTCTGATTTATTTGTGGCCAAGGACCACCACCCCCCAAATCAAGCATGGGATGCATCTACCACCTTGATGTGCAAGGATTATCAGAGTAACTTTCCTGACTGACAAGAGGAGTAGAAAAGACTACAAGCCTTCACAGGGCAAAGCAAACTGAAATAAAAGAGAAAATTGCAGAGGCAAAAGACTGGAAGTTGGTGGGGAGCAAAGAAAAGGCAGGTATTTGTGGCTGTGTCCATGTGTGAAGAAAGCAGCTCATGCTGAGTAACTGCCAAATTTCTGCTGTACCCATCTTCTGCCCGTTCCCTGATCCACTCTGTATTGCTGGGAACAGGCAGATTTTGCCAGTGAGAGCCCTGGTGGAAGATCAGAAGAGAGAAGGAAGACAAGGTAAGGTGCCTTTCTCTCCTCTCCTTTTCTCCCCCCTCCCTCTTCTCACTCTATCTCTGTCTCTGTGTCTCTTTCTCTCTCTTTTTCTCTCCTGCCCTCCCTGCATCTCCTTCATGGTCCCACCACCCATGGGCAGTCCCAGCTTCTGGGTTCTGACCTTCTCCTCCTCTCTCCTGCAGCCCAGTGGGGGCCCTACCTTCCCCAGGCTGCCTCACAGGCCCCTCTGTTGTCTCTTGGCCTCTATCACATGTGCCACTAATTCCCTGTACTAAATATTCTTTCACTGAAAGACTTAGAATGATTTCTGATTTGAGGACTGACCCCTGACTTATATAAGAGTTTGGACAATTTGCCAATGATGGTTCTGCTTCAGCCTGGCTCTGGTTACTTAGACACCATTATGGTTATTACTATCAATGGTAATGATGCTAAATTTATGTATATCCCAATATATCCAAAAATAGTGTGTGCAAGAACACAGCACAAAAAGACAGCAACAACCTAACTGCAAACCATGAAAAGAAGAATCATAAAATAAGATTATGTATGGGAACATACACTGGGACATTTTACTGCGTCACTATGCACATTCCCACCAGGCCATTGCTCAGCAAGTCAGCTTGGATTCTGCAGGTGTGGAACTGAGCCAGGCACAACTCTGTGGGAGAAACAGACACCCTGTTTATGGCAAAGGCAACAGTCCTCTGAGTCACACTATTTATCACTAGTCCTTTCAATCAAATTTAAAAAATATATACATACACACATACACGCATAAACACACACAAGTGTATATATATATAAAATATACTACATAATAGTATATATAAACATTATATACCACATAATATATATATACTATATATAATGTATATATAGTATAGTATTTATATATTATACTATATATTATATACTATACTATACAATACTATACTATATATTATACTATACTATATTATGCTACATACATTATACCATATATTACATACTATGCATATAATATATACTATATATTATGTTATACAGTATGCAATATGTATATATGTACATATACATATATATATATTTATCCATTTTCTGTTTAACAATTGAATTCTTGTGGCAATTAGCAGATCCTTAATTTATAAAAACCTGGTGCCTCTGCAGGAGATAAACAGAATAATCAGATATTTTTGAAGTGCTGTTTCTCTAAATATATAGCCAGTCACCAGCAAGCAACACTGTGAACTGCTGAAACAGCCAAAGAATCAAATAACTGTGCAGGGCTCTCAAGTGGGGAGGGTGATTCCAGATTAAGCAAACAAGGGAGTGGAGTGGTGCCTTTACCTCCTGGTGAACTGCAGGTTCGCAATGGGCCAGGATTTCAGGATGGGCGCCTCCCCTGCTTACCATGTGAAATGCCCCCTGCAGGGCATGTGAGGGAGGCTTTTCCTGGCGTGCAGGACAGGGACAAGGAGTTTTGCCTCAGCGTGGCTCCATGTCCGGATCTGCTCACGCCTCCTCTCCCAACCATTGTCCCAGGGCACATCAGCAGACCTGCCCTGCATCTCCTAGCCAGCCGTGCCCTAACCAGCCATGCCAGGAGGGACCCTGGCCTCAACAGGAGCAGGTAAGACTTTTCCTGGTCTCGCTAAGACAAGGATTGAGTGCAAAGGCTTTATTTGAGGTGTAAACCCAGAAAACACCAAAAGGTGAGTGGGGAAGTGCGACAAGAAGAAAACCAATCAAAAGTGTGTTAGTGAACAGGTTACAGGCGTGGACAATGGGGCTCTGTCTTGCTGGATATATCAGATATTTTTGAAGTGCTGTTTCTCTAAATATATAGCCAGGGAACCCCTGGAAGATGGTGGAACTCATCTCAGATACAGCACCAAAGTGAGGGTGTTTATCCTCCAACTCTTGTCCATCACCAGCCAATACCAGGGACACTAATATCCTGGCACTTCCAGGTGAAGGCTGCAGGTACTCACAGCAGGATAAGTCAGCACCTGCAGGCCAGTGGACATTGGGCGGACATGGGAGGGGGTGCCCACAACATCGCATCAGCCACAGTTGTCTTGGCTGGAGGCCTCCTGGGGGTGAGCGCTTTTGATTGGCTGTCCTTCTGACTGGTTTTTGATCTCCTTTTTTGCTTTGACCTTGACCCTCTGTGCACTTTCTGACTGTCTGGTTTCTGATCTGATGCCAGGCTTAGACATAACCTGCTACCTGCTTCTGTAGCCTCTGACTGCTCATAAGGCCAGGCCACTGACTGCTCATAATCCCCAGACCCCAGTCATGGGGATTTCCCGAGTGTGCACTTGGAACAACTAATCATCCCAACTCAGAGTTTAACAACCAGCACCTTGAGAGGACAAAAATACCTTGATTTGTAGCATTTCCTATTTTCATGCATAAATACTCCCACCATGTTGAATTTCAAAATGCAAAAGTGATGTCACAGTTGGGAGGGGGAGTGTAGTGGCACACCATATACAGTGTAGTATTTCCACTCTGTAGAGTCAAGAGACAGTAAATAATCATAGAAAACAGGAAAATGTAGTAAAATAATAAGGTAGTAATGTAGTAAAATGAATCATGCTTTTTATTTATTTATAATACAATGTATTTAATTATAACTAACTTTATATAATTTAATGAATAATAATGGCTGTGTTTCACAACTAGCTCATGATTTCCTGAATATTTAACAGTTGGTTCTCACGAGCTGGTACATGCCCACTTCAGCAGTTAGAATCATGCCCAGCAACTGGGTCTTAAATGCCAATCAGCTGGGAACTGCAAAGCTGGGAAGCAAGGTGAGTGTGAAAACTACAGCCTGTAACCCACGGTAGCGTTCTAAGATGATTGAGGACTGAGCTTCATCAAGCATTAGCTGGGTTTGCCTTTAGGAGATCATATCCCCAGATCTCTCTGTCTGTGTCTTACTTGAAGCAGGCAGTATTACCACCTTTCAATCAGAGAGAACCGAACCTAATCTCTAGGTTTTGTTAGAATTTTAGATATTCTGTTCCCAGGGCCTGCCTTTCAAGAAATGGGATGATGTATGAAATCAGGGTGGAACAGCAAAAATTTATACTTCTCTGACAACACTGTCCTGATGGCAATGTCTTAAGGCAATATTATTTTAAAAATCCATTCTCAAACCAGAGTTAAAAATCAGTCATTTACACACTAGCAAAACTTAGAGCAACTAGGTTTCTTCTTCTGGGGATATACATACGTTACCATTGCCTTGGTTTAATAGGTCCCCTGGTTGCTAATAATCTGGGTCACCATCACTCTTTAGTTAACTGCTTGGAGCTATGTGGGAGGCCAGGGCAGAGTCTCTTCTGAAAACTGGGTCATTGTGAGCTTCTGTTTTATAAGTCCCATCCCCTGTGTGGCCAGCCAGAAGAGAATGGAAACTCTTAAGATTCCAGAAGTTGATCTGGTGGGAGAAGGCTTAGGGGGATGTGGTAGGCACTCCTAGAAACTCAGGCCTAAGCCATTTCTTCCAGGACAACTTTGACCACACATCTTGGCATTCAAGGGTCATCAGGGACTTGAAAGCCATTAACAAAGTGGTAATGGGACTCCAAACTGCCTAAAGTCTCTCTCCACCTAAAGTTAAAAGCTGCCCTCAAAACCATGTAGCATAGTAAGTCCCACTTCTTTCTTTTAAGATGTAGTCTCACTCTGTCTCCCAGGCTGGAGTGCAATGGCATGATCTCGGCTCACTGCAACCTCTGCCTCCTGGTTCAAGCAATTCTCCCATCTCAGCCTCCCAAGCTGCTGGGATTACAGGCGCATGCCACCATGCCCGGCTGATTTTTGTATTTCCAGTAGAGACGGGGTTTCACTATGTTGGCCAGGCTGGTCTCGAACTCCTGACCTCAAGTGATCTGCCCACCTCGGCCTCCCAAAGTGCTGGTATTACAGGCACGAGCCACCGCACCCGGCCAAGTCTCACTTCTTAATAGTATCCCATGAGTTCTCCTTAAAGTCTGAAAATTCCAAGCCCCTGGCCAACCCTAGACCATTCAAGCCGCAGTCTCTGGAGGTGGGACTCCACATTAGTACTCTCTGAAGGCCCCCTGGGATGCCAATGTGCAGCCAAATGTGGAACCACAGACTCAGCCATATTAGGGATTGTGAGAAATCCATGAACTCCCCACAGCCAGTAATTCTACCATGCAGAGATGAACATTAGGGTTATATAAAAATGTGGTCAGTTATGGCCAGGTGGCTCACCCCTGTAATCCCAGCATTTTGGGAGGCTGAGGTGGGTGGATTGCCTGAGGTCAGGAGTTCAAGACCAGCCTGGCCAACTTAGTGAAACCCCGTCTCTACTAAAAAAAAATACCAAAAATTAGCAGGGTATGGTAGCAGGTGTCTGTAATCCCAGCTACTTGGGAGGCTGAGGCAGAAGAATAGCTTGAACCTGGGAGGCGGAGGTTGCAGTGAGCCAAGATCATGTCATGGCACTCCAGCCTGGGCAAGAGTAAAACTTCACATCAAAAAAAATAAAAGAAAGTATGGTCAGTTATGTACTTGAAGAGTATTTTAGGGCAAGGGAAAATGCTCATGATATATATTATATAACCCCCATTTTGTAAAATATATTCATGAATAGGCATATAAGTTTTTAATGAATGTTAGCAGGTTCTATAGTGCTGTTTCTGGGTTCTAGAATTATGTGAGGATTGTTTCTTCATATTCTTCTTTGTACCTGTTGAGCTTTTTTAGGTCATAAGGAACACAGCCCTGTTAGTTGGGAGGAAGGGAGAGTTATGTGAAATGTATAAAGAAAAGAGGACAGAGAATGATTCTAGATCCACACAGCCAGTCTTCAGCATCTTGCAAGGACATGCAGGAATGAGGCTATTCAGGCTGAAACAAGCTCAGATGGTTTAAAGCTTGTCCATTCTCCACTAACCAATTGCTCCCTAGTCTAATGCTTCACGATTTTCATGAGACAACTGCTCTCCATTGCTACTTCTGCTTTTCCTGGGGTCACCAAATAATTGTGTAGCTCCAATTTCAATTGAGTAAGAGGGGATATGATTGGGGTAACCAGCTAACATCTAAGATCAGGACCATTAGGCAGACCTCAGCCAGTCATCTACTGTTGGCTGCCTTGGGTCTAACCCTCATCCTTGCTCCAATCAGCTGTGGCCAGAGCAGTAGAGTCTTGTGTTTCTGCCCATGGGAATGTTTCTCAACCCATCATCAGTGGTCCATGGGTTTATGTTTAAGTGATTTTCTAGGAAGTCGTAGTAGCCTGTTTTCATGCTGCTGATAAAGACATACCCAAGACTGTGCAATTTACAAAAGAAAGAGGTTTAACGGACTCACAGATCCACGTGGTTGAGGAGACCTCCCAATTATGGTGGAAGGCGTAAGGCACATCTCACATGGAGGCAGACAGGAGAACTTGTGCAGGGAAACACCCCTTTATAAAACCATCAGATCTCATGAGACTTATTCACTATCATGAGAATAGCATGGAAAAGACCTGCCCCCATGATTCAATTATCTTCCCCCGGGTCCCTGGTTTCCTACCACAGCACGTGGGAATTATGGGAGATACAATTCAAGATGAGATTAGGGTAGGGACACAGCCAAACCATGTCAAAAGTGTCCTTGGAAAATCTGGCAGGGGAATAGAAAGTGGGATCAGGAAGCCACTGTGTGGTATTCAGCAAAGTCCCATGGAGGGACTTTGGCTCAGTCCCATTGGGGAGCTCAGGAGAGGCATCAGAGCTGTCTAAGTTGTACATGTTGCAGGGGCGGGAGGACAGCAAGGTAAGAGAGCTGGACTATTTACACCCCTACACCTATCAGTCGTTGGTCAAGAAAGCCCCTGGAGGAGTTAAATCCCCAGGGCCTTCTGGGTCTCTTTGTGCCTTTGACCACCGGGAGTAGCCTACCACGAGAGAGGCACAGGTGCTGGCTGCTGGGAATGAAAGCCCATCAGGATGGGAGGGTGTGCAGGTGAAGCACTGCATCTGTGCTACAGTGGGCACAGCCCAGCCCAACTGAACTCGAGCCAGTCATAAAGGCTGTGGTGGTGCCTTGCACAGAATTAAACTTAATTCTTTGCCATAGGATGCTGAATGCTCGCTGAGCTTGTCTCACTGTGTTGAAGCTATTCTATCCTGATCCTTGATAGAAGATCGCTAGGGACACCAATGCTAGTTCAGAGGGGGAAATGATGATGCAATTGTTCAATGATGTCCCATCACCAATGGGATGGACAAGGGGGCCCCTGTGTGCCAGGCCATGCCTTTGAAGTCTCGCCCACACAACAGCAACTCCCCCTCTCTCCTTCTTCTCCTAAGGCAGTTCCAATACCACCTTCCCTTCCCTCCTCCCTAAATGCTCTCCCTCAACTTTTGTTTCTGTTGGAATAACATTTCTCACAATGCACAGGTGGCTGTTCATTGAACCCCCTCTTCCATTTTCTGTTCTAAGCACAGACAATTATGCACGTCAAGTTAACATGTGGAGGTAAACATTGTAATTTGGCTTCAGGGATATTAGACATAATGTGGTTTTTGTTTCTTCTGCTTCACCAGCAAAACAGAGAGCATTGTGTCTCCTCTTGAAGGGGTTGGATTGTTCTGGAGGACATATAAGTAAGGTTTTAATTTAAAAAATCACTTATGAGCCCTGCCGCTAGCATCCCCCCTCTTTTGAAGAGGGGCAGGCAAAGGCAGCCTGTGAGCCATAAGCCAGAAGACACATGCTCCACTACCATTACCAAGCAAAGGCCAGCCCCGTCAAACACAGAAAGCTTTATTTGCAGATTAAACAGGAAGCTTTCTCCTGAGGCTCCTACCTCAGTGCTGCAACTGCTTATGGCTGATTAGCGTTTATACCTGAAAAATGCCAGCAGTCATTTCCACGTGAATTCTCACCTGGCCCCTCAGGGGAGCATGAAGGTCCAGGTGGCAGCACACTGGCTTCTCCCTTTGCCATCGGACACCCTTCAGACCAAGCGAGTTAATAGGGTTAACTCATTAACTAATACAACCCAGCAAGTGGCTTCCATAGACAGAATGTGAACTTGGGGCCAACCCCATGTTTCAGAACACCTCCCAAATGGTGATTTATATTTACCAGGGTCGAGCTCTGGTCCCTAAGGAATGGCTGCTGATTCTCTCTGGCTCTGAGATGCAGCGTGGGTGTCTTCCTCACTCTTACTCTGAGATAAACATGAATAGAACCCTAGAACTATGAGTAATTCAAAAACTGGCTTCAGTCCCCTACCTGCCAAGGAACTGGGGCGAGGGTGACTGAGCCGCCTGGAACTGTGGATGAATGTAATGATAAATAAATATTCATCCACTGGAACATTGCAGGATGCCCAGGAGCTGTGCACACACAAGGGTTATCCACCCACACAGGACTGGAAATGGGAAATAAGAAGTGTACCCCTTCCTGTCAACCTTGAAGTTTCTGGGGCACAGCAAACAGGGGACCTGGGTTGGAGTATGTCTTTACTACTACACTGCCATGTGCTGGCACCCGTGACCTCTCCTTCCGTTCCCAAAGCCTGCCTTTCCAGTTCCTAGAGAAAGGCATCCTTGGACTCATTCCCAAAGGCAGGATGAAGCCAAGGATGCCTTTCTTTAGGAATTGGCTCCATAAAAAGCAGAGGACATTTACATTGGAGTTTAACAAAAACTATGATTTAAAAAGAAAAATGAGTCAGGGCACCTGGGAAGAGAAATAAACACATTATTTTAAAGTTAATTAAATACGTTTTATTTAGTACCTACCAGGTGAAATGTATTGAAGGAAATATAAAGTTTAATAAATGCTTAACTTCAGAGAATTTGTCATCCCAGAGGGTAAAGAAGTTTGCAATGAAGCAGATAAAAGGTAGAATGTGGGGAGAATTGAGAGGCCAGACACAGCCTCAGTTACACAGTCACAGAGCATAGTCCCCCACGGTGGGACTGACGGGGGAAGCAGTATTTGAGAGACAGCATCGAGTAGTTAGAACAAATTACAATTACAGCTAACTTACAGTGAACTCAAGTAATCTTGACTTCAGCACCATAAGGGGGTATTATTATTGCTCCCATGTCACAGATGAATAAAGGGAGGCAGAGCGAGGTAAAGCAGAACACTCCACGTCCCGCGTGCACATTGCCTTCTTTAGAGACTTCTCTGCTCTTTTTTGTCTCTCCATTTCTGTTCCTGCTGTGGCCCTTCATGTCAGACCTGGACAGCGCACTGCAGCTCAACTGAACAAGTGTGCGTCAGATTCCAAGTGTGTACAAGGCAGGAGTCAGAAAGAACTAAGACTCAGGCCCCACCATTAAGGAGCCCAAATCCAGCACTGAAGAGGAATCTGGAATGAGGCTCAACTCTAATTCACAGTGGAATGCTCTGTGTGCCATGAGGAGAGAGGATAGGTTCAAAATGATGATAAGGGACTGTGCTACTTTTTCCCTATTTTTTTAAATGTCTTTTTTTCCTGATCATGAAAGTAAAAGTTCATTGGAAAATACAGTAAGGATAAGAAACAGGCCAGGCGTGGTGGCTCACGCCTATAATCCCAGCACTTTGGGAGGCCGAGGTGGATGGATCACCTGAGGTCAGGAGTTCGAGACCAGCCTGGAGCCTGGCCAACATGGTGAAACCCCGTCTCTACTAAAAATACAAAAAAATTAGCCAGGCGTAGTGGCAGGTGCCTGTAATCCTAGCTCCTCAGGAGGCTGAGGCAGGAGAATCGCTTGAATCCGGTAGGTGGAGGTTGCAGTGAGCTGAGATCACACCATTGTACTCCAGCCTGGGTGACAAGAGCAAGACTCTGTCTCAAAACAAAACCAAACAAAACAAAACCCAATTTTTTTTACAAAGACTTAGAAAAAAAGGGATTAATATATGAAGGATCAAGTTGATTCTTATGTGATCCATTAGACAATCTCTTTCCAGATCTTTAGTAACACCTCAGAGTATTTTGCTTGAAGATAACTTTTAAACTGAACTAGAGATTGAGTTTTTCATCTGGAAAAACACACAGAGGAAAAGTAATTTATGCAACAAAGCAATTGACCCCAGACCAGGGAAGTCATCAGCACTGAGCATGCCTGGAACTCACAGACATCTTAGGGTAGGCTTGTGACTTCAGCAATCCATAGATTTGAGATTCAAGGCAATTTTACATATGTTTGAAGGGTCAGAAGGCCCTAGCTAATATAAGGTTTATGTGTGAGGAAGAGATGACCATTTACTTCAATAACTGCACACTCACCCCACAAAAGACATTACATGTGAGCAGTTAACCCATGTTGCAGACCAATGTTTCTATTTACTGAGTGACTATTTTTTTTTTTTTTTTTGAGATGGAGTCTCGCTCTGTCGCCCAGGCTGGAGTGCAGTGGCACGATCTCAGCTCACTGCAAGCTCCGCCTCCCAGGTTCATGCCATTCTCCTGCCTCAGCCTCCTGAGTAGGTGGGACTATAGGCGTCCGCCACCACGCCTGGCTAATTTTTTTGTATTTTAAGTAGAGACGGGGTTTCACTGTGTTAGCCAGGATGGTCTTGATCTCCTGACCTCGTGATCTGCCCACCTCAGCCTCCCAAAGTGCTGGGATTACAGGCATGAGTCACCGCGCCCGGCCTACTGACTGACTATCTTTATCAGATGTTCTCCAGCCAAAATAAAGAAGTGACAGACAACAAGATGGAAGTTACAAGAGAAACATTACTATAAGATAAAGAGGAAAAACTCCAAAAGCACTCAATTTCAAAAATGTTCTAAAAACGAGAATATAAAGACTATAAGGATCTTCTTATGCAAGACACAAATCTCCAGTGCCATGAAGGAAATAATTGATATATTTGACTACACAAAGACTAAAAGTCCTGTAGTATGCCATTGAATAATCTAAAATGGACAAAATTCATTTATGACATATGTAATTAAATAAAAAGTCTCAAAAATGTAGCAAACTCAACAGAAAGTATATCTGGGAAAAGGATGGGGAGAGCATAAAAATAACCTTTACTTTTTTTGTTTGTTTTTGAGACAGAGTGTCACTCTGTTGCCCAGGCTGGAGTGCAGCAGTGCAATCATAGTTCACTGCAGTCTTGACCTCCTGAGCTCAAGGAATCCTCTCACCTCAGCCTCCCAAATAGCTCAACCACAGCTGTACATCACCATGCCCAGCTATACTATTTTTTTTTTAATCATACTTTAATTTCTGGGATACATGTTCAGAATGTGCACGTTTGCCACACAGGTATTCACGTGCCATGGTGGTTTGTTGCACCCATCAACCCGTCATCTACATTAGGTATTTCTCCTAATGCTATCCCTCTCCTAGTCCCCCACTCCCCCAACAGGCCCCAGTGTGTAATGTTCCCCTCCCTGTGTCTATGTTTTCTCATTGTTCAACTCCCACTTACGAGTGAGAACATGTGGTATTTGGTTTTCTGTTTCCTGTGTTAGTTTGCTGAGAATCATGGTTTCCAGCTTCATGCATGTCCCTGCAAAGGACATGAACTCATTCTTTTTTGTGGCTGCATAGTATTCCATGGTGTATATGTGCCACATTTTCTTTATCCAATCTATCACTACAATAAACATACGTGTATTGTGCATTTTTCTGAATTGTTTTGAGTTTTAATTAGAATGTTCTATTCTATTACTTGGAGTTTTTAAAAGCATGAAAAACACACCATAAAAGTAGACTTTTATTTTCAAAGTAACAGAGAAGAGACTGCCTACTTCTTATTTTTTATCATTCATCCATTCCCCACATATTAATGAGCACCTGCTAAGTAACAGGCATTATTTTAGGCATTACGAATTCAGTCATGAACAAAACAGACAAAATTATCTGCCCTCATGAGAGTATTTTATACTCTAACGAGTAGAAATAGACCATACAGCTATAATAACATCACTCAATACTTACATAACACTATTTACATCTATCAATTCACTATGAGGCAGGCACTACTAGTATCTCCATTTTACAAATGAGGAAATTGAGGCACAGACTGTTAAGCCACTTTCCCAAGGTCACTCAGACACTGCACTGGTTTACCTCCAGTTCCATGCTGTTAATCAGTGGTCCCCAACATTTTGGGCACCAGGGACCGGTTTTGAGGAAGACAATTTCTCCATGGACTAGTGGGGTAGGGGATGATTTCAGGTTTCCGGATGATTCAAGTGCATTACATTTATTGTGCACTTTATTTCTATTATTATTACATTATAATATATAATGAAGTAATTATACAACGCACCATAATGTAAAATCAGCCGGAGCCCTGAGCTTGTTTTCCTGCAACTAGACAGTCCCATCTGGGGGTGATGGAGACAGTGACACCCAAAGTGTCTGCAGTCACTGCAGAAAATCCTGCTTCACAAAGATAGCATGTTGGAAATAGAAGCAGGGTTTTCAGTGCTTTTGTGGCCATCTCGGGGTATTTTGCCTTGGCTTTAATCAAGAACATATGGAGATTTGAAGTTTTCTCAAACATACTTTTAAGGCCACCATCATTTGCAATCACAAGCAGTTCACCCTCTTCCATCATGGACAAAGTTGATTCCCCTGGCTTATTCACAAATGGGTCATGGATCCATTCCTTCCCAGTTTGGGGTCTTTTGCGGTTGGGTACTAATGCTCTAGCTCTTTTGAAAGCTGAGATAGGTGATCATGCATCAGCTGGGAGAAAGAAGCCCTGGCTTACTCTCTTTCAAAATCTCTGCTAATGTTTGAAACACGTCAGAAGTCACGATGTTCACTCATCACCCCCATAATTCCAGTTTGGCTTTGAAGGCAACCACTGTATCTGCTGACTGGAACACAGCTGTCATTCTCCCCTGAAGTGACAGATTGAGTTCATTGAGCAGGTTGAATACTTCACACCACTAAGCAAGTTTGTGACCCATTCTGTGTCAGTGAAATGTGCTGCCAGTGGTGACCGTTTTTGTAAAATAAATCTCTGGAGCAGCTCCCGTAACTCGAAAACTCTGGGTGGTGATCTACCTTTAAAAAGCCATCTCACTTCTAGGTACAAAAGAATATGTATGTGCTCTGCGTCCATCTCCTCACAGAGCTGCGTGAGTAGATGTGAGTTAAGGGCATGTATTTTAATGTGGCTGATAATTTTAATCACATCCTGCAAAACTTTATTAAGTTCAGGTAACATTTTTTGGCTAGCGAGCATTTCTCTATGGATGACACAGTGCATAAACTCACATTCAGAAGTGATCTCTTTGACTCGAGTAGTGAAACCAGAAAGCCATCCAGTCATGGGAGCTGCTCTGTTTGTGCATAAACCAACACAAAATGACCAGTTCAGTTTTCCTCATATGTAATAATTCAAAGACTTCAAAAGTTCTGCAGCTGTGGTGTTGGTTGGCAAGAAAAGTGCACATAACATATCCTCATGCACAATCTCCTGAAAAATATATTGCACAAAAGCAAGCATTGTTACCTTGTTGTCAACATCAGTAGACTCATCAACCTGGATTGCATACCACGGTGACTCATTAATCTTCTCTAACTATTGTGCCTCAATATCTTCATCAATTCTTCTAGTTATGGTGCTAGCTGAAAGAGGAACGCGTGCCACTTTTTGAACTGCAGCCTCTCCTAAAAGTTCACAATGCATGTCCTTAGCAGCAGGCACGATCAACTCTTCACCAATAGTAAACGGCTTCTTAGCTTTAGCAATGTGGTTGGCCACTAAGAATGATGGTCTCAGTGCAGACACAGTGGATGAAGTGGTGGCCTTCAATAATTGCTTCTGTTCTTCATGTTTGAATTTTTTTAACTCCAAAGGCTTGTCTTTTAATGCAGGGTTCGTGGTCTCCATGTGGTGAACCAGTTTTGAAGGTTTCATGGCTTCTTTGGATAGCTGGTCACCACATATTATACAAAGTGAGCTTGGAGAATGTGAATCACCTGTTGCATTGAGCCTATAATTTAAGTAAGACTTGGTATTTTCTTTTAAATGCAGCTTTCTTTTTGTTGGCAGTCTTAGAGTCTTCTGCTGTCTCATCACTGGGTATTTCCCCCTCTACAAAGAAGCTCTCCAATGATGTCTGTTTTTTACTCATTTCGGCTAGAGTTAGCTTTGAGCTTGCCAAAACTGTGACTGAGACAAGTGCACAGTGCAGGAAAGAGGTGCAGATGGAAGTGGTAAGTAAAATAATGGGCAGTCCACATGCAGACTAAAATAAACATCGAATTCTGACTTAAAGCCTGCCACTAGATGCAACTGTACATTTGAAGTATATCAACTCACCTGCCACTATAAAGCCTGCCACCAGATGCAGCTTAATTGTCACTTGCCACTCATTGATAGGGTTTTGATATGAATCTGCAAGCAATTGATTTATTATGGACTCTGTGCAGCCAAACCTCTCTGCTAATGTTTATCTGTATTTGCAGCCACACCTGGCTCTAGCATCACTGCCTCAGCTCCATCTCAGATCATCAGGCATTAGATTCTCATAAGGAGAACACAACCTAGATTCATCACATGTGCAGTTCACAATAGGGTTTGTGTTCCTATGAGAATCTAATGCTGCTGCTGATCTGGCAGGAGGTGGAGCTCAGGTGATAATGCAAGCAATGGGGAGTGGCATAAATACAGATGAAGGTTTGCTTTCTTGCCCACCTCTCACCTCCTGCTGTGCACCCTGTTTCCTAACAGGCCACAACTGGTACTGGTCCATGGCCTGGCGGTTGGGGACCCCTGCTGTTAATCATTTTGCTCTATGCTACAGAATGTCAGATGAGTGTAAGTCCCACAGAGGAAAATAAAGCAGGGAGATGAAAGGAGTGCAGGTGGTGAGGAGAAGGGGGCCGGGAGGCTGGATTTTACACTGGGTAGTAAGGGAAGTCCTTACTGAGAAGATGGCACTGGAAGAGAGGGAGTGAGCCATGGGAACACTGGGGAGGAATTCCCCCAGAAAGGAGTGGCAGGAGCAGAGGTCCCAAGGCCAGATGTGCTTGACATTCTCCGGGAATACTAAAGAGGCCAGGGCAGCCAGAGGGGAAATGGGAAGAGAATGAGGGTAGAGAGTAAGGGGATCAGATGGTGCAGGGCCTTGAGGCCAGGCTGAGGACTTCTGATGCTGTCTGCGTGAGATGGAAGTTACCAGAGAGTTTTGAGCAGGGAATGAGTATGACCTGTTATATTGGGAGGACTAACTCCTGCTTCTGAGAATAGACTGTGGTGGGCAGTGGGAGACAGTCACAAGGGTGGAAGCTAGGAGAGCAGTCATCATTCCACCAAAAGTTCCAGATGAGAGAGAAAGGCAGCCCAGACCCAGGAGTAAGAGGGGGTCTTGAGAAATGATTGGGTTATGGATTTATTTTTGTGGGATAGAAAAATGATAAAGGAGTCAAAATTTGACTCCAAGGTTTGGTGTATGAGCCAATGAAAAGATGACATTGCCATTTACTGAGCCAGGGATTGCTGCAGAAAGAGAGTTTTGGGGGTAGGGGAGATCACAAGTTTGGTTTCAGACATTGTTATTGACTAAATATTTACATTCCCTTCAAAATTTATATGCTGAAACATAATCCCCCGTGTGACAGTATTTGGAGGTGAGGTCTTTCAGAGGTGATTAGGCTATGAGGTCAGAGCTCTCATGAATGAGATCAGTGCCCTCATAAAAGAGGCCCTGGAGAGCTCTCTCAGCCCTGTAAAGATACAGCAATAAGGCACCAGCTATGAACAAGGAAGGGGCCCCTCACCAGACACCAAATTTGCCAGCACCTTGATCTTCAACTTCCCAGCCTCCGGAACTGTGAGAAATAAATTTCTGTTGCTTATAAGCCACCCAGGCGATGGTATTTTTTTACAGAAGCCTGAACATAATAAGACAAACATGTCTCTGCTTTGAGATGATTATTTAACATCCAAGTTGGGATGTCTAGCAGGTATTTGGATATTAAGTGGCATTTAGTGAGAGGTCCAGGCATTTTGAAGGTTCATTTTACGTGCAGGAGGCACATGTGAGCAGATAAACAACACAAAGCTTCTCTTTGTTGCAACACTGGGTTCAAACCAGTCAATGTTTCTGTCCCTCTGTCTCAAATAACTAAGTTCTATCACAGCCAACTTTTAATTAGCCATGCAGCCTATGGTTCATCTCTGAGGGCTATATTCAAGAGCCCAGGTGTCACATCTTCCTCCAGGCTGTCCCAGGACTCCAGGTGAATATGAGCTATATCTGTCTTCTTTGTCCTCAGAGTGCACTAATGGAGATGCTGCCAAGCACAGGTGGCAGCTAGAATGCTGGCTGGAGAGAACAGACAGAGCCAAGCAGGGAAGTGTGTAGTATTCAAAAGAAAACAGCAGCAATGTTGGGTCACACCCTCATGCCATGGTTCTGCCTACTGCTCCAGACAGGTAGAAATAAGGGGCCATCGGCTGTCCATTCTCTGTACCTATAGGTGTGAGGCATCAGGAGCAACTTCCACCAGTATAAACAAGGGACTTAGACCCTCAGCAGGCTATTGCACCTGGAGTATTTGTGTGATACGTGTCATTGACACCTGGGTACTTTTTGTCAGGGTTACATACAGGGCTAAACTTTCTCCCCATTATTCCCCAGCTTAGTCAATATCCTCAAATAAATGAACTTATTCATCTAGTCGGAAAAATCAGAGCTGAGAGGATGTGGCTGAGGAAAAAAAGCAAAAATATAAGTGCAGTTGGCAGTTTAACAAGGTGAGTGCGTCATCACTGCCTTCATTACAAAACTAAAAGGGCGCGAGTATGTGCTCACACGATGCCTTTACATAACAGGATATAAATGGGTTAAACAACAACATCCTAGAAAGGCAGAAAACAAGTTCTTTCAACACCAGCAGCTGCACTTGGAGTGGAGTGGGCTAGTGAGCGGGTGCAACATGAAACTGGAAATAATCACCACAAAGAAAAAAATCAAAATTCTTCTCTCCTGCTTAAAATGTAGAAAGATTTTTAATCAGCTGCCTGAGAGCCAGCAGCCCTCTGATATCCCAAGGCATGTAAATAATAAGTAATATTTTTATATTAATTGTTATAACATTAATATTAAGAACAATGAAATGAATTAATCAATAAGGGTGATGGTAGTGATTATTGCATTGAGTGCTTATGGGGCCAGGCCCTGTTCTAGGTGCATTAACGCCTTTCATCTACAGAAGTCCCTTGGTCAGTTCCCCACTCTATCCTTCCCAGCCCATCAGTGCATACAGCACAGAGATTGCTCCTTCCTCCCCATGAGGTACTTTCCTCCTGGCTTCCGGGACAGCACACTCTCCTGGCTGCTCCTTCTAAGTTGCCTGGATTGATTGGTTTCTCCCCACCTTCCTAATTCTCTCATGGGTAGTCTCCTTGTCTTAGTGTGCTTAGGCTGCTTTAACAAAGTGCCATAGAGTGGGGACCTAAACAACAGAAATGTATTTCTCACAGTTCTGGAGTCTGGCAGTCCGAGGCCTGGGTGCCAGGTTGGCTGGGCTCTGGTGCAGGTCCTCTTGCAGGCTGAGACTCCTGGGTTTGTGTATCCTCACATGGCAGAAAGAGCTAGAGAGCTCTCTTGGGTCTCTTTTCTAAGGGTACTCACCCCATTCATGAGGGCCCCACTCTCGTGACCTAATCACCTCCCAAGAGCCTTATCTCCTAATGCCATCCCATCAGGGGTTAGGATTTCAACATAGCAATTGCGCTGTACACAAACACTCAGTCCATTACACACTCCATCAAACCCCAGGCTCCTCATTCTTCTCATCACTTCCAAGATGACCTCAGCTGGTCTCAGGGCTTTAAATACAATGTACACACTGACAACTGCTGAATTCTTACCTTCAACCCAGATCTCTCCCTGCTAGGATGCCAATAGCCACTTCAAACCAGGTGCGTCAAACTGAGCTTGTGATATCTTTCTAAACCTGCTCCTCTTCAGCTCTCTCCAGATACCAACCCAAAGCTCTTATAGGGGGTCATCCTTAACCATTCATTCTGTCTCTCTGTCTCTGTCTTTCTCTGTTCTCTCTGCTCTCTTGGTCCTTCTCTCTCACACACACACACACACACACACACACACACACACACACACACATATTCCAGCAGCCCAGCTGACTCTCCCTGAATCTTACCACTTTTCCCACCTTCCTGATTAGTGCCTGGTCCAAGCCATCTCCATCTCTCACTTGGGTTGCTGACATGTTGCCAAGAACGCTCTCCCATAGCTGCACTTGCCTGCTCCCCATCCTACCATAAATCTATCTTTGATTCAGCAGTCAGAGTGATTCCACTAAGACATTTCAGAGCTTGTCCTTCCTCTGCTCAAATAGGAGCCCCCGATGAGTCTGCATCATCCTTAGAGTAGCATTCAGCAACCCCACTGTGCCAGCAAGGCTCTGTCCTCCTGACCCATCCCTGTTCTTGACTCCCTCTCCTCCTCCTCTCTGCTTTCACCCTGGTCCAGACACACCAGCCTCTTCTCAGGGCCTCAGCCCTCCCTGCACCCCCAGCCTGGGCCTCTGTTTACCTGGAGGTCTGCTTGGCTCACTCCTCCACTTCCTCCAGGTCTCTGCTCACAGGTCACTTTTTCAGGGAGGCCTTTCCTGACCATCCATATGACACTGTCCTCTCCACCTCTCTGTCCTCCCTAACCTGTATTATTAGTCTCCAGACCACTTGTTGCTCCCTGACACAGGACACAATTATGTGTTTATTTTCTCTGCTCCCCTCCTTAGAACATAAGCTCCAGGAAGTCAAGGAATCTGCTTTGTTCACTTCCCCCTGCCACGCCCCTCCCCCACCCTCTCCGCCAGCCTTATTGTTGGGAGTGTTGCCCTACACATGGTTGCGCTTAGCAAGTATTTGTGAATGACTCCAGAGCAGCCCGAGGGAGCAGCAGAGTGGCAGGAAGACGGAAGTGGAGCATTCCACCTGGAGTGCAGAAAGTCAACAGATGCATTGTCAGTAAGAAAACCAATGAGACCGAGGCGGGCGGATCACGAGGTCAGGAGATCGAGACCATCCTGGCTAACACGGTGAAACCCTGTCTCTACTAAAAATACAAAAAATTAGCCGGGCGTGTTGGCGGGTGCCTGTAGTCCCAGCTACTCGGGAGGCTGAGGCAGGAGAATGGTGTGAACCCAGGAGGCGGAGCTTGCAGTGAGCCGAGATCTCGCCACTGCACTCCAGCCTCGGGGACAGAGCAAGACTCTGTCTCAAAAAAAAAAAAAAAGAAAAGAAAACCAATGAGAAGTTCATCTCCTTCTTAAATTATTACCAGGAACCAGAAATTTTAAACATCAGTGATAAAATACTCCTTACCAAACGTTGGACTATGTTAAAAATAATTACTGTAGTTACCGCTTCATTTTAGCGATGCACAAGTAAGCTTTAAATTGGTACGTTTTCTTTACTTTCCCATTAATAAACATTATATTCTACATGGAAGTTAATTTGGAGAATTCCCAATAACAGAGTTGGCCTCGGACACATGCAGAATCAGCAAGACAGGTTCACTCCAGGAGTAAGGTCATAATTATTCAGAATCCTTCCTCGTGCTTGGGCCTTGGAGCTCAGTGTGTGTCTCCAATGCCTGCACATAAACAAAAGATTTCAAATATATATGGATAGCACAGTGATTGTGAAGACCAAGACAGAATTTGAGTCACTTCAGTCCCATGTGACCACTTGGAGTTTTTGTGTTTAAGATTTAAAACAGCAAAACTGAATGCAAAGGACAAGGCACACTGATTTTGCTTAATAAGTGAAAATTTTAATTCATACATAAAGTGTTTCACCAAACTTGAATAATACTATTAAAATTTTAATTCTTCTTTTTGGCTGGGCGCAGTGGCTCACACCTGTAATCCCAGCACTTGGGAGGCCGAGGCAGGCAGATCACGAGGTCAGGAGATCAAGACCATCCTGGCTAACATGGTGAAGCCCCATCTCTACTAAAAATACAAAAAATTAGCCGTATGTGGTGGTGGGTGCCTGTAGTCCCAGCTACTCGGGAGGCTGAGGCAGGAGAATGGTGTGAACCCGGGAGGCAGAGCTTGCAGTGAGCCGACATAGCACCAGTGCACTCCAGCCTGGGCAACAGAAAGAGACTCCGTTTCAAAAAAAAAAAAAAAATTCTTCAAAACTAATGAACACATAAAGAAATTTGTTTTTTTTATTACTATGCAATTAGTATTGAATCATTTTGTCCTATAAAGGAGGATGTGTTGAAATAATCTCTGGGTGTCAAATAGGCACCCCTGCTGCTAGGAAATAGGTACTGCCATAGTGTCAGCATTTTACAGATGAGGAAACTGGGGCATAGTGGGCTGATGTGGTCTTCCCCAGGGGCAGAGCAGGGAAGTGGCAGAGCAAAGATTCAAAGCCAGGCAATCAGTAGCCGTCACCTTTCCCTGACATGACATGAATACGCTTCCATTTGGTAGTGTGGTTGATTGAAAGCTGGGGCACTCACTTATAATTTATTTATAGCTACTTTTATTTATAGCTGTGTTATTTGTTGTGCCAACTCGCACATGCTTAAGTTAACATAATCAAAATACATTATTCGGACCTATAGCCCAGTGATTCTACGCTTAGCATGCACCCAAGAGAAAGAGTCCATGCCATACAAAAGGATATACAAGAGTGTTCATAGTAGCACAGAAGCCAGACACAACAGGGTATATATGGCATGATTCCATTCATACGACAAAAACAGGAAAAAGTAACTGATGAAAATAGAGGTCAGAATGGTAGTTGCCTGCGGAGTTATTGACTGAAAGAGGAAAATAAGGAACCTTCTGTAATACTAGTAGGGTTCCAAATCTTGATCTGGGTGCTATTTATACAGGTGTAGAAGGACCGTACACTCCTAAGTGCATTTTAGGCATTTTATGCATGTCACATCTCAATAGAAAAAGTAAAGAATAAAATAAAAATATCCTTCCACGCATTGCAAAGGAGAAATCCTGGACCGAGAAAACAGTTGACATTTCTGGTCCCTCTCTTATACCTGGGCTTGGTGTACCACATAAGCAACTCCCATGAAGACATGGCACCAGGCTTGCTGGGGCCTGTTTCCAACCTCCTAGAAGGACGCTGGGCTGGGGAGGGTACCCAGGCAGGCAGGGAATCCCACTGCCGAGAGTCAACCAGTCCTTCCTTTGACCTTGGACAATGGAGAATGGAAGAAGTGCCCGGGCTTGAAGGGCAGAGCAGGACAGGGTAGGAGATACTTTCTATACTCTTAGCCATGCCAGTTGTCACAGTCCAGCAGCTGGTGATACCACTCCCAGTTCCCACGCTGCAGGAAGGTGAGTCCTGCTCAAAAGGCAGCATTTGCCAACAGCTGACAGGAAGGAACCGCTCAGGATCCAGCCAGTGCTGCAAGGTGCCACTCAGCCCTGAAGGCAGAGCTGCTGACAGACACGGAGACCTGTCTGAGGGCTTCCGAGTTGGGCAACTGTGGGAGGGGACAGGAAGTGCAGGGGGATGTGGAGTTAACACAAAGGACAAAGTGACCACAACAGGACACTTCCAGCACGTGATATTGCTACAAAGAATCACGGCTCATCTTCCCTGTTCTGCTCTCTTCAGAATCTTGGTGTATTTCATTTTTTTCTTGCCCCAACCTGACCATATAACACCATTTTCTACTTGAAATAGCTTTCCAGGGGAATTTTTTTAGCAATCATACTAAAATTTTCTATCTACACTTTCCACATCTCTCACTTCCTCTGAAAATATGAAGTGATTTCCAATGGAGGAACACATTTCTGACTGCAGAAATAAACTTAAGGTTTTTCTCAAATATTCCCATTGCCCTGCACCCTGCACAGACCACAACCAAGTAGTCTAACTCCACACTCTTAACCAACAAACATTCCACTTCTCCCAGGATCTAGGCAATGGCCAGCACTTGGTGACTGAACAACGAATGGTTGGAAATAAGCAGTTTTCAATGTTGTGCATTGCTTGGATATTTTTCTAAAATATCTAGGATATAATTCCAAAGTAATGTAGCAAGTTGTTCATGCCAGTAATTCCATGGGAAGTTTAAAGAGTCACCTTAGTTGTGAGGTCTCACATAAATAAGACTACAGGACATTCAACCTTTTCTCTGACTCTTTGAAGCTCATTCTGAGAAGCCTCAGATCTCCACTTCCTCCTGACTCAAATGCCAACAATCCCCCCACATCATGCAGGTGCTCCAGGAATCTCTGCCAGTTAGTCCCTGGTGGTAAACTTGGGCTTATTCCAAGTTTATAGAAATCCCTCCTGGAGAGGGAAAACAAAGATTCAGATAGAAATCCCTTCTGGAGAGGGAAAACAAAGATTCAGATAGAAATCCCTTCTGGAGAGGGAAAACAAAGATTCAGATAGAAATCCCTTCTGGAGAGGGAAAACAAAGATTCAGAATTTTCTTATTCATGACGGAACAACCATGCTTAGAGGTTAATAAACGTAAAAGGATGAGAAAATTGAGAAGGAGATAAAGGCGTATGGCTATTTCTCAATACCCAAAGCTGTTCAATTAGCTACTCAACTACAATTGCCCAAGGACGAACAAACTGCCACAGTCTGAAGCTCTGGCTCATATATGAAGTAGATTTTCCTCATCATCTCCATTATCTAAAGAAAATCCAGTCATTTTATAATTAGATCAAGTTGAGGGTAGGGCAGCCTACCCATGAGAAACCACCGATTCCATTTTCTTGGTAACCCCCGGTGCGTTCTTATGCTGCTAAAAGATGTTCATTATTGTAAAAGAAGACGTTTTACAGCTCAAAAGGCAATGTTCCCCAGAGCACAGGCACCGCAGTAATTTGACAGAGGTCTCACACTGTCACAATTAGCATGACTGAGTGATTTTCCAATTTGCAGAATGCCTTGGGAAGAAAAAAAAAAAACCCACCCTCAAGAACACCACTCAGAAATAATCACAAGGAGCATTCTTCCCATCCCTGCCTCCCTCTTAAGGTCTCAGCTCTCTAGAGCCTGGTATCCCACTCCTGGTGCCATCCCTCTGGGGATGTTACAGGCTCAGGAAAAGGGCCCCTTCTTCTGCCCTCTAGTGGTTGACACAGATCAGCGTAGAAGCCCCCTCCCCGGGTACAATCCCAAGGGTTATGGGGTAGCTTACATCAAGTCACACAAGCCTCCTTTAGGCAAACATCCATTGCTGTATCCCAGTGTCTGGCATGGTGCCTGGGGCACAGCATGGTCTCAACATATATTTATTGAATTAAATTTAAAAATCAACTATTTGATGCTTGCACACAGGAACATCAGAGAAATGTCACAAGCCATTGGTGCTTTCAAGGTACTTAAAAACTATTACAAAAACCGCAATAACTTTTGCACCAACCTAATAGCTGGTGAGATGGGGGTAAACATGAGCATCTATCGTTTTCCCAAGGTACATCATCCTGGTGGTACAATACAGGGCTGTGGACCTGGGTGATAAAACAGTCACTGACTTCCTTCACCAGCAAATTACTGAAATATACCTCTATTTTTCCCCTTCTGCTTTCCAAAAGTAGCCATATCCAGCCTTTTGTGGGGGCAACAGCTGCCTCCCCTCTCCCACCACTCACGATGCAGCCCCAGGTCACTAGGTATCCAGGCCCCAGCCTCGGCTGTGCTGAAGCCCCTGTCTTCGTGGCTTGGTCATTCCAGGAGGGCAAGGTCCACAGCCCTAGATTTTCCCATCTAGGGCATCTCCCCTTCCCTGTCCCACATCTCATGGCCAGATCACAGTCCCAGGCTGCCTGGGGATTCGGAGCCTTAAAAAGCCCTTAATCAAAGGGCCAGTTCTCTCACTTGACTGGATATTTTGGTCCAGTCCAATTCCCGCTTGCTCTCTAAAGACATGATATGCAGCCTCCCTTTTTTTAGACTGGAAAACAAATCGGCATCACTCTTAAAATCTACCTCTGCCAATGCCTGCCAGGGCCTTGGGTCTAAGCTTGAACACTTCAAAATCCCTTTAGCAGGAAAATGTCCACCCATGGCTAAAAATTAAATATTACTAAATGGCTTTTATTTAAAATCCTACATGCAAGTGTTTCAGGGATTAGCTCAAAGAAAGATGCCTCCTCTGTAGTTTTCTTTTCATCTTCTTCTGATCCTAAGAAAGCAGCCACGTCCTCAGCAACTTGTCCTCATACGCTGTTTTCAAAGAGGAAGAGTCAGGCAGAACCTTTATGCTCACAAAGTTCTCTCTTATTAGGGCAGAAGAGTCTTCCCACGGTCCTCCAGAAGGCTTCCCTTTACATCCCTGCGTCCAGGATGGTTTATATGCACCCCCCAGGCCCTGCCAGTAGCATAAAGGCTGACCCATCTCCCTCAAGGGTAGAGGATCTCCTCCCAGATTAATTGAATTGGGATTCCTTTAGCAAGGAATATGGAGGAATATGTTTGCATAGGTAAACAACTGTGTCTGCAACCATCACCTGAAAGTACCTGCAATAAAGGGCACTGATTATCTCATCAAATAGAAAGCTCAGAGGTGGGCAGCTTCGGGGCCCATTAGTTCACTAACTAACTAAACTGATGTGGTTTCTCTGTGATTCTCTCAGCTTTGTTCTCTTGGTCACTAGATTGCTGACATTGCATTCTCATATATGGTGTCCAAACACAGATACAGTATGTTCCTCCTCTGTGTTACTCTTTAAATATAGAAGAAAACCCTTTCCATGAGCCCTTAGCTGACTTCCCCTCTAGTTCTTTTGGTCAAGATTTGTCACGTGCTCATGTCTTAGCTGAAAGCGTGTCTGGGAAAGCTAGAATCCAGTCTGTTTCAGAGTAGGAGGTATCCTTCAGCTAGCAAGGAAGAAAGTCAAGGATGGCTGTTGAATAGGAATATAGCAATTATTAATCTACTACAAGTATTATAAATATTCAGATAAACAGCTCTCCATGAGGCTGTGCCAGTTGGAAAGAGGTTCACGAACAAGCCAGTTTGCAGTCATGTACCCCTTGGATGGGACACCAAACCAATCCTCTTGGTACATTATTAAACTCAGTGGGTGATGCACAAAGATGGCTCAGTTCAAGCCACCAGTCTTTATTCCTGAGGAACGCCAGTTCTTTGCCTTTGATCTTCCCCTTGGCCTGTTTTTCTTGTTGAAAGAGGCAAGCCCATCTCTTAGCTATAAGCCAGGATGCCTGTGGTAGTAAATCACCAAACAATTCCCCTTAAAATGGAGTTAGGAAGCACGTATTCAAACTGAGTATGCATGGCCGAGCTTGGGAGTGAGATGAATAGACACAAGCAGTGGGTGGTTTTCACCCTAGCCCTGAAAGCTTTATTAAGAATCATTGCTCACAAGCGCCTGCCAGGTCATTAAGACTAATTGCATCATCCTGAGAATAATGAACCGCATCTTCACAGATTGATGTGGTGGGTTTTACTGGTAAAAAGCTACAGCTTTATCCATATAACACCTCTATTTTTGTAATGCTCAACTTCCTCTTTGAGGCTCAGAACTTGAGACCCGCTAGCAAAATACATGACTATTGACTCTGTGGATTGGTGACGGGGCAGGGGTTGATGCAGAGATTACTGGGGGCCTGGTGGATCACAGGCAGTGTGTGGGACCAAATCCTCTTGGTACATTATTACCACTCCCTGGAACCTCATTGTTTTACAACCTGCACGACATATTTAACTTCCTTAAAGCCCTGAGGGATAGTCACTCTGGTTCCTAGCTTACAGAAGAGGAAAGTTGAATCTCCCCAGGAGTTTGCAACTTCCCCAAAGTCATACCCTTTAGAACCTCTCAAAGCAAAGCCTTGACTTAAACCCAGTATTTTCTGATGCTGGAGCCACGCTCTTTCTCCTTTGCTCATTTTATGAAAATTAGCTGAGAATTGCTGCAAATCAGTCTTCCCCAAAATGTCTCTGTGACCAGCAACCCCAGGTGTGTGTGGTTTTCAAGAGTCAAGATGTCAAATCAAATAACACTGTCTGCTCCCAAGGTTCCAACTTTGTGGCCACATAGGAATGAGCCAGACTTCAGGCAGTAACACTTTAAGTGGTAAAGCTAAAATGCAAACTCTTCCAGAAAGAGCAAGGGGCTCCCTACATCCCCACCAAGATGGAAGAGATCCTCAAAAGGGCTCCGTTTTGACAGAGGGAGAAGAGGCAACCACAAGGGCCTGCAAGTTCAAAAACGTCATAAACTTGTGGAGGGCTCAGAGCAGGAGCCCTAAATTTGGGGGTTTCCTGAACCAATGTGTGGCTCTCCACCTCTCTGCATTCGGCTCTCCACCAGAAGGTGGGCATGTGTGGGCAGCATCAACCAGCAACTTCACCCTCTGTCTTCTGCTTGGCTTCCACCAGTGCTATAATAAATATGGCAGCAGTCAGCTATCTGGTGACAAATTGAATACATTGGCCCCTTCCATCATGGCAGGAACAGCACTTTGTCCTCACAGGGGCACACACATTGCAATTAGGGATGTGTCCTCCCTGCCAGCAGCATGTCTGCCAGAGCTACTGTTCTTGGACTTAGAAAACACACAATCCATTGCCATGGTTTCCCACACAATGTTGCTTCTGCTCAGGAAACATTTTACTGCAAAAGGGCTGTGGCAATGGGCCCACACACATCAAATTCACTAGTCTTTCCATGCGTCCCATCACCCAGAGGCTGGCTTGATGTGTGCTGGAATGACCTGCTGAAGGCTCAGGAATGGCACCAGCTGGGAGCCAACCTTTATGCGATTGGGGTGTTGCCCTAAACAACATGCTTTCAGCCAGCATCCAAATGTGGTGTTCTCTCTACCATAGCCAGTAAGCAAAAGTCCAAGAATGGTCCCTCTTACTGTTACTTCTAATATCCTACTTGAAGAACTTTTGCTTCCTGTTACCATGTTCTTGGGCGGATTTAGAAACACTCAAAGGAGGAACGATTATTCTAGAAATGCAGTATTGTTTCTACTGAATTGGAAATTGAGACACCAGTAGTGGCTAACATTTCAGATTTCTCCTGGGAATGTAACCTCATTGATACTATCTCATAAAGATGTAGTTTCTGATGGGACTTTGCATATTCTGTGAATTTTTTCCCAGATGAGGAGAAGGGATGTTGAGAGGCAAAAGAATGGACTCTGCTGATGCCTTCTGTTTGATGCCTTCTAGACCTTTCTTGTCTTCGTTGCTGCTGCAACAACAAAAATGCCATAGATTAGGTGGCTTAAACAACAAACATTTATTTCTCAGTTCTGGAGGCTGAGAAGTACGAGATCAAGGCATTGGCAGATTCGGTGTCCAGCAAAGGCCCTCTTCCTGGTTCATAGATGGCAACTTGTTGTTTGCACATGGCAGAAAGAGGGTGAGACAGCTCTCTGGGGTCCCTTTTTTTTTTTTTTTTTGAGACGGAGTCTCGCTCTGTCACCAGGCTTCAGTGAAATGGCATGATTTTGGCTCACTGCAACCTCCCCCTCCCAGATTCAAGCAATTCTCCTGTCAGCCTCCCGAGGAGCTGGGACTACAGGTGCGCGCCACCATGCCCAGTTAATTTTTGTATTTTTAGTAGAGACGGGGTTTCGCCATGTTGGCCAGGATGGTCTCTGTCTCTTGACCTCGTGATCTGCCCGCCTCGGCCTCCCAAAGTGCTGGGATTACAGGCATGAGTCACTGTGCCTGGCCTGTGGGGTCCCTTTTACAAGGGCTCTAATCCCATTTCTAACAGCTCCACCCTCATGACCTAATTACTTCCCAAAGGCCCAGTCTTCTAATGCCATCGCACTGGGGGTGAGGATCTCAACATACGAATTTTGTGGGGACACAGTCAGTCCATACCACTTCTCTTCCATGATCTTTGCCCCAGAAGGTCAACCTGTGTGGACCAAATCCAACAGTTCCCTTGGCCTCTGGCTTCTTGCTGCATTTGGCCAGCAGGGCTACTCAGCAACAGCTTAGAGGGAAGGAGAGGCAGGAGTTGGAGTAATTACTCCTAGGCTCCCTCCCTGCAAGGTCTCCGCAGGCTGGTGATGTCTTTCTATGGATAATCAAGGGCTTCCCTTAGGGTGGCCCTCTCCACAAGACTCTCTCCTTTCAATTTCCAGAAACTTCCCTTCCCTTTACCAAGTGTTGATAACAGGGCCCAGCTTTCTAGTCCCAGGGTACTGTACTATCTCTTGTGGCTTTTCCCACCCCTAGCATGTCTTTGTAAATAGTCTTTTTATTAAACTGTCCTCAAGTCATCCTAATCTGAGTGATTGATGTGATCAGTAACTTAAAAAAAATTGTAAAAATAGCTTAGACTTGTAAACTAATTTTTTACAAAATAGTTATTAAGGTCATTATTCCACTAAAAATAATTGAATATATTTTGTTTTATGTAAGACTCAGTGCATCCTCCTTTTTATTCTCATTACAAAGGACCAGTCCCATGGATTGAATGTTTGTGTCCCTCTTCAAATTCATATGTTGGAAACCCTAATGCTCAATGTGATGGTATTTGGAGATGGGACCTTTGGGAGGTAGCTAGATCATGAGGGTCAAGCCTTTGTGATGAGATTAGTGCCCTTGTGAGAACAGAATGGAAAGAGCTTGCTTTCTCTCTCTCTCTCTCATATGAGAACACAGCCACCTGCAAACCAGGAAGAGAGCCCTGTCCAGAATCCAACCATGCTGGCACCCTGAGCTCAGGCTTCTAGCCTCCAAAAGTGCAAGAAATAAATTTCTTTTGTTTAAGCCACTCAGTCTATGGTATTTTTGTTACAGCAGCCCAAACTAAGATAATGGTATTGTCATCATGGACAGACATCCGTCTATGAACTAGCTTTTGAGAATCAACACCTTAGATGTCACCTAGTCCAACTGCTCACATGAAAAGAGTAAAAAGATGCTATGGACACAAATTTTTCCCCCCTTCACATTTGTATCTCAGGTACTTCCTAATTCAGCTCTGTGAGACTGACCAACACCTGTTTTTCTAGTTCTGCACAAAATCCATCATAAGAGCTCCATTAAAAACAACTTTAAAAGAGGTATTTTGTTAAATCTCAAAATCCTTTTGGAAAATCCCAGAGACCCTGGCCCTGCCATGTCTGAAGCTCTGTGTCAGAATATCCAAGGGAGTGAGCAAGTTCATCCAATGCTTGAGAACCAGCAACATGGTGCCATATGGCACATTCCCTTAGAGGACCTCTTCCATTACACCAGGATGTGACCTCCTTCAGCTAAGTCTCAGCCATGCAGGGCTCTAGGGGCTGCAGAATCAGTGAGGTGAGAAACTGCAGAAAGAGGTGGAAGAGGAAAAGATCTTCCCAACTCTTCTGTCTCATCCCTCCTGAGCTAGAGTTGGCTAGAATAGTGTGTCAGTTCACTCTGAAAGTGTAAAGGAACAAACTAATTTTAAGTAACTTAGGGGGAAAAGTAAATATGTTTTTAGAAGAGGCATGGAGACCTCACTAACATGAAGGAATGGCTCAAAAACAAAGGCCTCAATAAGGAGCCTTGGACAATCTGTTTGCAGACCTGCCCCAGGAATGATTCAGCTCAACTCACCTTCCCTGCCCTTCTCATTCAGCTCAAGACAAAAATTTTAAAGTGGTGGGGTGGCTACTGTTGGTGCCACCCGTGCCCCTCAGCCTACCTGCAGGTAACCTGCACTCAGGGAAGGCCTCAGGGTTACCAGCTTGAGAGCTCTCTCTAGTCACAGGAACAGGCTGGGCTTAAGCAGTTTCTTAGTCTATTTTGTACTGCTATAACAAAATACCTCAGACTGGGTAATTTATAAAGAACAGGAATTTATTTCCTCACAGTTCCAGAGGCTGGAAAGTTTCCAAGATCAAGGTTCTGGCATCTGGTGAGGGCCTTCTTGCTGCATCCTCACATGGCAGAAGAGCAGAAGGGAGCAAATCCACTCCAGCAAGCCCTTTCTGTAGAAGCATTAACCTATTCATGAGGGCAGAACCCTCATAACTTGAACACCTCCCATTTGGCCCCACCTTGCAACACTGTTGCATTGAGGAAAAAACTTCCAACACATGAATTTGGGGGGAACACATGAAATCAGGCCATAGCAAGCAAGCAGGAAGTGTTGGAGCTGATATCCCAGCTGAGAGCCTTACTCAGTGAGGGATATGAGCTAGTGCTGCAGTCTCCAACCTTTTGGACACCAGAGACCAGTTTCATATAATATAATTTTTCCACACACCAGGGGTGTGGGGAAGGGGGATGGTCAGACTGTAGTTAGATTCTCATAAGGAGTGCACAACCTGAATCCCTTGCATGCACAGTTCACAATAGGGTTTGCAATCCTATGAGAGTCTAATGTTACTGCTGATCTGACAGGAGGTGGAGTTCAGGCAGTAATGCTTACTCACCTGCTGCTCACCTCCTGCACTGTGGCCCAGTTCCTAACAGGCCACAAACTGGTACTAGTCTATGCCCTGGGGTTTGGGGACCCCTAAGTTAGTGGGTGAATACCCAGTCCTTGAGCTAGTCCATGAGTTAGTGGATGAATACCCAGCAACTCTGAGAGGCATGCTCTCCAGTTCTTAAGATAGTTTGTGTATTAGTCTATTTTCACACTGCTGATAAAGACATAGGGCAATTTATAAAGAAAAAGAAGTTTAATAGATTCACAGTTCCATGTGGCTGGGGAGGCCTCACAATCATGGCGGAAGGCGAAAGCCATGTCTTACATGGTGGCAGGCAAGAGAGAACCAAGGTGGCAGGCAAGAGAGCACCAAGCAAAAGGGGTTTCCCCTTATCAAACCATCAGATACCCTGAGACTTATTCACTACCACAAGAACACTATGAGGAAAACTGCCCCCATGATTTAATTAACTCCCACTTGGTCCCTCCCATAACACGTGGGAATTATGGGAACTATAATTCAAGATAAGATTTGGGTGAGGACACAGCCAAACCATATCATTCTACCCCTGGCCCCTCCCAAATCTCAGGTTTTCACATTTCAAAACCAATCATATCTTGCCAACAGCCCCCCAAAGTTTTAACTCATTTCAGCATTAACTCAGAAGTCCACAGTCCAAAGTCTCATCTGAGACAAGGCAACTCCCTTCTGCCTATCAGCCTATAAAATCAAAAGCAAGTTAGTTACTTCCTATATACAATGAGGGTACAGGCATTGGATAAATACACCCATTCCAAATGGGAGAAATTGGCAAAAATGAAGAGGCTACAGGCCCCATGCAAGTCTGAAATCCAGCAGGGCAGTCAAATCTTAACGCTCCAAAATGATCTCTTTTGACTCCAGGTCTCACATCCAGGTCATGCTGATGCAAGAGGGGGGCTCCCATGGCCTTGTGCAGCTCCGCCCCTGTGGCTTTGGAGGGTACAGCCTCCCTCCTGGCTGTTTCATGGGCTGGTGTCAAGTGTCTGTGGATTTTCCAGGCACACAATGTATGCTGTCAGTGGATCTATCATTCTGGGGTCTGGAAGATGGTGGTCCTCTTCTCACAGCTCCAGTAGGCAGTGTGGAGGCTTCAACACCACATTTTCCTTCCACACTGCCCTAGCAAAGTTTCCCCACAAGGGCCCCACCCCTGCAGCAAACTTCTGTTTGGACATCCAGTCATTTTCATACATTTTCTATAATCTAGGTAGCGGTTCCTAAACCTCAGTTCCTGACTTCTGTGCACCCACAGGCTCAACACCATGTGGAAGCTGCCAAAGCTTTGGGCTTACACCCTCTGAAGCCATGGCTCAAGCTATATCTTGGCCACTTTTAGCCATGGCTGGAGTGGCTGGTATGCGGGGCACCGAATCCCTAGGCTGCATGTAGCAGGGGAACCCTGGTGGGTGGGCCAGGCCCATGAAACCATTTTTTCCTCCTAGGCCTCCAGGCCTGTGATGGGAGGGGCTGCTTTGCAGGTCTCTGACATGCCCTGGAGACATTTTCCCCATTGTCTTGGGAATTAACATTTGGATCCTTGTTACTTATGCAAATTTCAGCAGCAGGTTTGAATTTCTCCTCAGAAAATGGGTTTTTCTTTTCTATCACATCATCAGGCTGCAAATTTTCCAAACTTTTATGCTCTGTATCCCTTTTAAAACTGAATGCTCTTAATAGTACCCAAATCACCTCCTGAATGCTTTGCTGTTTAGAAATTTCTTCCACCAGACACCCTAAATCATCCCCCTCAAATTCAAAGTTCCACAAATCTTTAGGGCAGAGGCAAAATGCCACCAGTCTCTTTGCTAAAACACAGCAGGAGTCACCTTTGCTCCAGTCCACAAGTTCCTCATCTCCATCTGAGACCACCTTAGCCTGGATTTTATTGTCCATATCACTATCACCATTTCGGTCAAAGCCACTCAACAAGTCTCTAGGAAGTTCCAAACTTTCCCACATTTTCCTGACTTCTTCTGCGTTTTCCAAACTGTTCCAACCTCTGCCTGTTACCCAGTTCCAAAGTCACTTCCACATTTTTTTGTATATTTAAAGCAGCACCCTACTATCTGATACCAATTTCCGTTTTCACACTGCTGATAAAGGCATGCCCGAGACTGGGTAATTTATAAAGAAAGAGGTTTAATGGACTCACAGTTCCACGTGGCTTAATAGACTCACAGTTCTTACATAGTGGCAGGCAAGAGAGAGAATCAGAGCCAAGCAAAAGGGGTTTCCCCTTATCAAACCATCAGATCTCCTGAGACTTATTCACTACCACAAGAACAGTATGGGGAAACTGCCCCCATGATTCAATTCTCCCCGTGGTCCCTCCCACAACACATGGGAATTATAGGAGCTACAATTTAAGATGAGATTTAGGTGGGGACACAGCAAAACCATATTGCCTTGATTGGCTCACTTCCTAATTCCCAAAAGACCCTAATTGACAAATATTTAACAAACGCAGCTTGTAAAACTTCCTCAAGTACTTTTTTCCTATTCACTCCTTGAGTCTTGCCTTGATTGTCTGATGAACCTCTGTACTCCTTCTCCTCTGTCCTGGGAGAGAGGTTTATCCCCCCACAACCACCAAACTCCTTTTCCACACATATTCCAGAATTGCAGGGGAGATTAAGTTTGTGCTAAAGACACTTATTGCAGGCAACACATGTATTAAGGCCTTCCACCTTCAGGTACTAGCAGCTATATGATTGATGGCCACAGTACCAGGTTTCCATCACACTTCACATGTATAGTACAATAGGCAAGAGTTCACTGACTGGGTGCTCTCAGCATGTCTACATTGATATACCTGTACGTCTTCTCACTGGGCTATTGGTGTAATAAAAGTCACAATCCCAGTGGCTTTCCAGCTCCAGTTCCTACCTTCATACAATCCAGTGATACTTCTCTGCACCCCCTCCATCCCACTCAATATGAGATGCCTTACGTGCTAGGATCCAGAAATGTGCCCAGCTACCCCAGAATGGATAACTGGACTAGAAAATATAGCTAAATCTGAACTGTTAATGACCCCAGGAAGCAAGATGATGCTCAATGACAGACTCAGTAAGTCTGGGTGGGCCAAAGCAGAGGCAGCTGCCCTAAGAACCATCTAGAGAGTGCCCTGAGCAGGTCAAACACTCCACCAAGGGAATCAAGAGATACTTTGATACCCAAATGTTTTTTTTTATTTGTATACATTAAGGTTCATTCTCTGTGCTGTAATGTTCTATGGGTTTGAACAAATGGATAAGGTCACTGTAATGTACCTGCCATTATGTTACCATACAGAATAGTTTCTCTGCCCTAATAAATCCCTGTGCTTTAAATATTTATCCCTTTTCTCTCTCCCTGAAACTCTGAAAATCACTATGTCTCCATAGTTTTGTCTTTTTCAAATCATCATATAGTTGGAATCATACAGTGTATGGTCTTTTCAAACTGGCTTCTTTCACTTAGTCAATGTATTAAAAGTTTCCCCATCATTTTTCATGGTTGAATAATAATCCATTGTATGGGTGTACTAGTTTGTTTATCCATACACCTATTGAAGGACATCTGTGTTGCTTCCAATTTAGGGCAATTATGCATAAAGCTGCTGTCATCATTCATATGCAGGTTTTTGTGTGGACACAAGTTTTCAGCTCATTTGGGTAAATACTTAGTAGCATAATTTCAAAATTTTATGATAAGGCTATGTTTAGCTTTGTAAGAAACTGACAAACTGTCTTTCAAGTAGCTGTAACATTTTGCATATCCACTAGCAATGAATGAGAGGTTTATTTTTTATTTTTTAATTTTAATGGGTTTTGGGGAAACAGGTGGTGTTTGGTTACATAAATAAGTTATTTAGTAGTGATTTCTGAGATTTTGGTTCACCCATCACCCAAGCAGTGTACACTGTGTGCAATGTGTAGTCCTGTATCCCTCACCATCCCCAACCCTTTCTCCCAAATCCCCAAAGTCCAATGTGTTATTCTTATGCCTTTGTGTCCTCATAGCTTAGCTCCCACATATGAGTGAGAACATACGATGTTTAGTGTTCCACTCCTGAGTTACTTCACTTAGAGTCTAATTCTATCCAGGTTGCTGCAAATGTTCCTTTTCATGACTGAGTAGTATTCCATGGTATAGTATACATATACCACATTTTCTTTATTAATTCATTGATTGATGGGCATTTGGGCTGATTCCATGTTTTTGCAATTGCAAATTGTGCTGCTATAAACATGCGTGTGCAAATATCATTTTTGTATAGTGACTTTTTTTCCTCTGGGTAGATATCCAGTAGTGGGATTGCTGGATCAAAGAGTAGATCTACTTTTAGTTATTTAAGGAATCTCCACACTGTTTTCCATAGTGGTTGTACTGGTTTACATTACTACTAACAGTGTAAAAGTGTTCTCCTTTCACCACATCCATGCCAACATCTATTATTTTTTATTAAGGCCATTCTTGCAGGAGTGAGGTGGTAACACATTGTGGTTTTAATTTGCATTTCCCTGATAATTAGTGATGTTGAGCATTCTTCCATATGCTTGCTGGCCATTTGCATATCTTCTTTTGAGAATTTTCTATTCATGTCCTTAGCCCACTTTTTGATGGGATTGTTTGTTTTTTTCCTTGCTCATTTGTTTGAGTTCTTTGTAGATTCTGGATATTAGTCCTCTGTCAGATGTATAGATTGTGAAGATTTTCTACCACTCTGTGGGTTACTTGTTTACTCTACTAATTATTTCTTTTGCTGTGCAGAAGCTTTTTAGTTTAATTAAGTCCTATCTATTTATTTTTGTTTTTTACTGCATTTGCTTTTGGATTTTTGGTCATGAAGTCTTTGCCTAAGCCAATGAGTAGAAGGGTTTTCAGATATTATATTCTAGAATCTTTATGGTTTCAGGTCTTACATTTAAGTCTTTCATCCATCTCGAGTTGATTTTTGTGTAAGGTGAGAGATGAGGATCCAGTTTCATCTTCTACACGTGGTTTGCCAATTATCCCAGCACCACTTGTTGAATAGGGTGTCCTTTCCCCACTTTATGTTGTTGCTTTGTTTCAAATATCAGTTGGCTGTAAGCATTTGGCTTTATTTCTGGGTTCTCTTTTCTGTTCCATTGATCTATGTGCCTATTTTTTATACCAGTACCATACTGTTTTGGTGACTATGGCTTTATACTATAGTTTGAAATTGGGTAATGTGATGTCACTAGATTTGTTCTTTTTGCTTAGTCTTGCTTTTGGTATGCAGGCTCTTTTTTTGGTTCATAAATTCATAAATAGATTCATAAAATTTATGAATTTTAGGATAGTTTTTTTCTAGTTCTGTGAAGAAAGATGGTGGTATTTTGGTGGGAATTGCATTGAATTTATAGATTGCTTTTGGCAGTATGGTCATTTCCACAATATTGATTCTACCTATCCATGAGCATGTGATATGTTTCCACTTGTTTGTGCTGTCTATGATTCTTTTCAGCAGTGTTTTGTAGTTTTACTTGTAGAGGTATTTTAGGTCCTTGGTTAGGTATAGTCCTAAGTATTTTGATTTTTGATTGTTTGTTTGTTTCTTTGTTTTACAGCTATTGTGAAAGGGGTTGAGTTCTTGATTTGATTCTCAACTTGGTTGCTGTTGGTGTATAGCAGAGCTACTAATTTGTGTGCATTAATTTTGTATTCTGAAACTTTATTGAATTCATTTACTAGTTCTAGGAGCTTTTTGGATGAATCTTTAGGGTTCTCTAGGTATACAATCATATCATCAGCAAACAGCAACAGTTTGATTTCTCTTCATTGATTTTGATGCCTTTTATTTCTCTCCCTTGTCTGATTGCTCTGGCTAGGACTTCAAGTACTATGTTGAATAGAAGTGGTGAAAGTGGGTGTCTTTGTCTTATTCTAGTTCTCAGGGGGAATGCTTTCAACTTTTCCCTGTTCAGTATAATGTTGGCTGTGGGTTTGTCATAGATAGCTTTTATTACCTTAAAGTATGTCCTCCCTATGCCAATTTTGCTGAGGGTTTTAATCAGAAAGGGATGCTCTACTTTGTCACATGCTTTTTCAGCACCTATTGAGATGATTATGTGATTATTGTTTTTAATTCTGTTTATGTAGTGTATTATATTTATTGACTTATATATGTTAAACCATCCTTGCATCCCTGGTATGAAACCCACTTGATCATAGTGGATTATCTTTTTTATATGCTATTGGATTCAGTTTGCTAATATTTTGTTGAGGATTTTTGCATCTATGTTCATCAGGGATATTGGTCTGCAGTTTTATATCTTCTGTGTATCTTTCCCTGATTTTGGTATCAGGGTAATTGTGGCTTCATAGAATAATTTAGGGAGGATTCCTTCTTTCTCTATCTTTTGGAATAATGTCAATAGGATTGGTGCCAATTCTTCTTTGAATGTCTGGTAGAATTCAGCTCTGAATATATCTGGTCCTGGACTTTTTTTCTTGGCAATTTTTTAAATAACCATTTTAATCTCACTGCTTCTTATTGGTCTCTTCAGAGATTCTATATTTTCCTTATTTAATCTAGGATGGTTGCATATTTCCAGGAATTTATCTATCTCCTCTAGGTTTTCTAGTTCATGTGTATAAAGGTATTCATAGTAGCCTTGAATAATCTTTTGTATTTCTGTGGTATCAGTTGTAATATCTCTTGTTTCATTTCTAATTGAGCTTATTTGGATCTTCTCTCTTCTTGGTTAATCTCAACTTTGGTCTATCAGGTTTTATTTTTTAATCTTTTCAAAGAACCAGCATTTTGTCCCACTTATCTTTTGTATATTTTTTTTGTTTCAATTTCATTTAGTTCTGCTCTGATCTTTGTTATTTCTTTGCTTCTTTTGGGTTTGGATTTTGGGTGTTCTTGTTTCTCCAGTTCCATGAGGTGTGACCTTAGATTGTGTATTTGTGCTCTTCCAGACATTTTGATGTAGGCATATAACGCTATGAACTTTCCTCTTAGCACTGCTTTTGCCGTATCCATGAGGTTTGATAGGTTGTGTCATTATTATAGTTCAGCTCAAAGAATTTTTAAATTTCCATCTTGATTTCATTGTTGACCCAACAATTATTCAGGAGCAGGTCACTTAATTTCCACGTATTTGCATTATTTTGAGGGTTCCTTTTGGAGTTGATATCTAATTTTATTCCACTGTGGTCTAAGAGAGTACTTGATGTAATTTCAATTTTTTGAAATTTACTGAGACTTGTTTTGTGGCCTATCATATGGTCTACCTTAGAGAATGTTCTGTATGCTGATGAATAGAATGTATATTCTGCAGTTGTTGGGTAGAATGTTCTGTAAATATCTCAAGTCCATTTGTTGTAGGGTATCATTTAAGTCCATTGTTTCTTTTCTGACTTTCTGTCTTGATGACCTGTCTAGTGCTGCCAGTGGAGTATTAAAGTCCCCCAGTATTATTATGTTGCCATCAATCTCATTTCCTAGGTCTAGTAGTAATTATTTTATAAATTTGGGAGCTCCAGTGTTAGATGCATATATATTTAGAATTGTGATATTTTCCTGTTGAAGTAGTCCTTTTATCATTATCTAATGTCCCTCTGTGTTTTTTTAACTGTTGTTGCTTTAAAGTTTGTTTTTCTGATATAAGAATAGCTACTCCTGCTCACTTTTGGTGTCCATTTGAATTGAATATCTTTTTCCACCCTTTTACCTTAAGTTTATGTGAGTCCTTATGTGTTAGGTGAGTCTCCTGAAGCCAGGAGAAACTTGACTGGTGAATTCTTATCCATCTGCCACTCTGTATCTTTTAATTGGAGCATTTAGACCATTTATACTCAATGTTAGTATTGAGATGTGAGGTACTATTCTATTTATTGTGTTATTTGTTGCCTGAATACCTTGTGTTTTTTTTTAATTGTTACTGTTCTATAGGTCCTTGAGATTTATGCTTTAAGGAAGTTCTATTTTGGTGTATTTCAAAGCTTTAAGATTTAGAGCTCATTTTAGTGGTTCTTGTAGTGCTGGCTTGGTAGTAGTGAATTCTCTCAGCATTTGTCTGGAGAAGACTGTATCTTTCCTTCATTTATGAAGCTTATTTTCGCTGGATACAAAATTCTTGGCTGATAATTGTTTTAAGGAAGCTAAAAATAGAACCCCAATCTCTTCTAGCTTGTAGGGTTTCTGCTGAGAAATCCGCTGTTAATCTGATAGGTTTTCCTTTATAGGATACCTGATGCTTTTGCCTTACAGCTCTTAAGATTCTTTGCTTCATCTTGACTTTAGATAACCTGAGGACTATGTGCCTAGGTGATTATATTTTTGCAGTGAATTTCCCAGGTGTTCTTTGAGCTTCTTGTATTTGGGTATCTAGATCTTTAGCAAGGCTGGGGAAGTTTTCCTTGATTATTCCCCCAAATACATTTTCCAAACTTTTAGATTTCTCTTCTTTCTCAGGAACAACAATTATTCTCAGGTTTGGACATTTACTATAGTCCCAAACTTCTTGGAGGCTTTGTTCCTTTTTTTATTCTTTTTTCTTTGTCTTTGTTGGATTGGGTTAATTCAAAAGCCTTGTCTTCAAGCTCTGAAGTTCTTTCTTCTGCTTATTTGTTTCTTTTGCTAAGACTTTCCAGTGCATTTTGCATTTCTCTAAGTGTGCCCTTGAGTTCCAGAAGTTGTGATTGCTTTTTATTTATTGTATTTCACTGTATTAAAGAAGCTTGTTTTGTCATATTACCAGAATTGTTTATCTGGCTCCTTCTCATTTGGGTAGACTAAGTCACAAGGAAGACCTGGGATTCAAGAGCTGCTGTTCAGATTATTTTGTTCCATGGGGTCCTCCCTTGATGTGGTATTCTCCTCCTTTCCCTGGGAATGGGGCTTCCTGGGAACTGAACTATAGTGATTGTTTTTGTCCTTCTGGGTCTAGCCACCCAGTGGGCTACCAGGCTCCAGGCCGGTACTGGGGAGTATTTGTAAAGACTCCTGTGATGTGATCCATCTTCAGGTCTTTCAGCCATGGGTACCAGCACCTGCTCTGGTGGAGGTAGCAGGGGAGTGAAGTGGACTCTGTGACGGTCCTTGGTTGTGTTTTTTAGTGCGCTGGTTTTACATTGGTTGGCCTCCAACCAGGAGGTGGCGCTTTCAAGTGCACATTAGCTGTGGTCCTATAGGGAGGATGCTAACTTGCCCAAGGGACACCTGGTTAAGTATTCAGGATTCTTAGCTAGTGAGCAGGGCCGTAGAGCACCCAAGAGATTATGAACTTCGTCTTCAGCTACCAAGGCAGGTAAGGAAAGACCACCAGGTCGGGGTAGGATTAGGTGTGTCTGAGCTCAGCCTCTCCTTGGGCGTGGCTTGCTGCAGCTGCTATTGGGGAATGGAGGTGTGGTTCTCAGTCCAATGGAGTTATGTTCCCAGGGTGATTATTGCTGCCTCTGTTGAGTCACACAGGCCACCAGGGAAGTGGGAGAAAGTCAGCAGTCACTGGCCTCATCCAGCTCCCATGCAGCCCGCAGTTCTAAAGGCCAGTCTCACTTCCACTGTGCCCCCTGCAACAGCACTGAGTCTATTTCCGGGCCGCCAATGACCAGGGCTGAGAACTTGTCCCAGACCATGAGCCACTCTGTTGAGAAAGCAAACTGATTTGGCAGTTTTTCAGCATCTCAGGGAGGCTGCAGTAGTGATCCAGTGCCATCAAAGGGTCTGTGGATTCTCTCAGCTTTCCTGATATATTCCTGCAGCAGTTCTTAGAGCAGTTCTTAGAGACTCATGATGTGAGTCTCCATGAGCCACTCTGTTCATCCAAGCAGGAGCTGCAAGCTAGTCCTGCCTCCTATCTGCCATCTTACCCTGATCCTCGGAGAGTTTTTGCTCCACATCAACACTGGCATTTAGTATTGTCAGATTTCTGGACTTTGGCTATTCCAATATGTATGTAGTGGTATCTCATTGTTGTTTTTATTTGCAATTCCCTAATGGCATATGATGTTGAACATTTTTTCATATGCTTATTTGCCATCTGTACATCTTCTTTGGTGAGGGATCTATTCAGATCTTTTGCTCATTTAAACTAGACAAAAATCCCAATTTCCAGATGGGCCCACATGAGTTTTTGCTGTCGTTGTTTTTGAGTTTTAAGAGTTCTTTTTGTATTTCGGATATAAGTCCATTACCAGATATTTGTCTGGCAAATATTTTCTCCCAGTCTGTGACTTGTCTTTTCATTCTCTTAACAATGTCTTCTGCAGTGCAAAAGTTTTTTTATTTTAATAAAGTCAAATTTAAAGAAGTGTTTTCTTTCACAGATTCATGCTTTTAGTATTTTGTCTAAAAACTCATCACTCCACCCAAGGTCACTTTGATTTCTCCTTGGTTTGTCCTGCATGTTTGCAGGTTTGTGCTTTACATTGAGGTCTATGATCCATTTTGAGTTAATTTTTATGAAAGGTTTAGGATCTGTGTCCAGATTTTTTTTTTTTTTTTTTGCTTCTGGACACTCAATTGTTCCAGTATCATTTATGAAAAAGACTATCTTTGCTCCATTGAATTGCTCTTGCTCCATTGTCAAATATTAGTTGAGTATATTTGTGTGGGTCTATTTCTGGGCTTTCTATTCTGTTCCATTGGTCTATGTATCTATTCCTTCACCTTCACTGTCTTGATCATTTAATTTCTGTCTTGATTACTATAGTAAGCCTTGAAGTTGGGTAATGTCAGTCCTCCAGCTTTGTTCTTGTTCATTATTGTGTTGGCTGTACTGGTTCCTTTGCCTTTCCATGTAAACTTTAGAATCAATTTGTCAACACCCACAAAATATACTGGGATTTTCATTGGAATTGCATTAAATCTGTAGATCGAGTTGAGAAAAGCACACATCTTAACAAGATTGAATCTTGTAATACCTGAACACAGAACATCCTTCCATTATCAATAATAGATCTTCTTTGCTTTCTTTCAAAAGTTTTATAGTTTTCTGCATAGATATGTATAGATCTTTTGCAGATTTTATTCACTTTATACCTTACCTAAGAACATTTTTTGGTGTTAATATAAATGGTGACACTTTGGTTTTCACAAAAAGGATTAAATGAATGCCCTTTTAAAAGTTAAATTAGCTAAAATAGTACTAATTTGTTTAGCTGTAAAATAATGCTGTTTGGTGCAAGCATTGCGCTTGGTTAACCAGAGAAGGAGGTTTAGGCAGAAAAACAGTGATTCTGGGTGCGTGGCTGCTCAGCCTGAAGTTTTTAGAGGAGGGAGAAGGACCATTGGGTTGGACAGGTCATAAGGTGGAAAGTCTGAGGTGGCCTTGAGAATCCCTTAAGGAACCTAAATAAGCCCAAGACACTGGGAAACTTGGTAGGGAAAAGTGAAAACAGGATTATTTCTACCAGTAACCCATAACTTCCAAAAGCCAACAAGAAGGTCACTTTGGTTTCCCAGCTAGCTAGTAAACTCTATTTCTTTTTGTGCCTGCTTCCTAATTCCAGAAACCCCAGGGCTGACACAGAGTACTTTGTAAAACGTCTTGCAGCAAATCAAAGCTCAGACCACTTTCCACAGGCATCTTCAGCTTTGTCCATACCTTTGTTAGACATGGAACAGCCCTAAAGGGCAGCTCCCAGGTTCTGTCATAAGCCTGGAGACATGATATCTTCAGGTCTCTTAGGGTCTAGAATTGGATAGGAAAACCCACAAATAACCCAGGTGTGGTTGGGAACCCGCAGGGTAGTCCCTGTTGAGGCCTGCAGCTTCTCACGGCCACTTGTCATGGCTTTTCATCCTCAGAGCAAGAAGATGGACTAAACAGCCTTAACTGTGAACTATGCTCCAAAACAAGGCTCATACGTAGAGGACCACCTCCACATATGGTTAAGGGAGACCCTGCCATCCCACAGCAGTGGTTCTCAACCTTGAGCGGCATCAGAATCCACACAGTGCTTCTTTTATTTTTTATTTATTTTTTTGAGACGGAGTCGCCCAGGCTGCCTCACTCTGTCGCCCAGGCTGGAGTGCAGTGATGTGATCTCGGCTCACTGAAAGCTCTGCCTCCCGGGTTCATGCCATTCTCCTGCCTCAGCCTCCCAAGTAGCTGGGACTACAGGCATGTGCCACCACACCAGGCTAATTTTTTTATTTTTATTTTTGTAATTATATTTTGTATTTTATTTTGTATTTGTATTTTTAGTAGTGACGGTTTCACCGTGTTAGCCAGGATGGTCTCGATCTCCTTGTGCTCAGCCCACCTCGGCCTCCCAAAGTGCTGGCATTACAGGTGTGAGCCACCATGCCTGGCCCCACACAGTGCTTCTTATAGCTCATATTCCTGGGCTGTGCTCCTGGAGTTTCTGATTCCTTAGGTCTCCAGTGAGGCCCGAGAGTTTGCATGTCTAACAAGCTCTTGCTGCTGGTTTGGAGACCATACTTTTAGAACACTGGTCTACAGATCTCCTGTCTTGTCCTTTCTAGTCTAGAAATCATGCTTGTTTGCTCATGGGTTCTAAGTGACAGCCAATCACCACCTTCCTTCGCCTTAGTGGGGAGTGAAAGGGACAAATTTCTCCCTCTTTGGCCAAAACTCTTCCAGAGGCTAATGACTTCTCATTTTTCCCTCTCTGCTCATTCGCATCCTCTGTCACTGAGTGCAGGTCTCATCTCCTCTCAGCACGTGGTGGGAAGAGTTCAGCCTCATCCCTCATGGCAGCTCCAGTCAACATCCAAGAGAGGCCAACCAAAGCCAAGTTGCTGGAAAGGGACTCTGAGTGGCCAGTTTGGGTCATGTGACTCCATTGCCCGTGGAGCAGTCTCTCTGAGAAAAAACAGGGTCAGAGCAGGTGGATAAGCAGCATTCCTGCCTCAGTCATAGGCCCCAGTGTTCTCCACTGTCCGTCAATAAGCCAGGCTTGCTTGTCCTGCGCATCTCACTGACACCAAGGGTGGAAGGGCTGATTTCTTCCTGCTGGTAAGCTGCAATTGGCTTTGATGAAGTACTCATATATGCAATCTCCCCAAGTGCACTGACATTCAGTGACCATCTCTGGAGGATCTGCCAAGTACCAGGAAGCAGAGTACAACTGTCACAGCCGGGCACAGGCATCAGAATGCTCTGCCACAAATCCTGGCCATGTCATCCTAGTCCCTGCCTCAGGATGGCTGTGGGGACCAAAGGGATTAACCCACACATGTGCTCACTGGGCTTATCATTTTGCATGCATACATCCATTCACTTCTCATGGTAGACATATATCATCAGTATTACCATCCCCATTTTATGGATGAGAAAATTGAAACTTAGATGAAGAAATCTACTTAAGGGATTAGAACCCCAGGTCTCTCTGATTCCAAAGCTCATGCTAGTAACCTCGATGTGAGATTGTCTCTCCAGATTGTATATGCCAGACACACATGCTTGATACTTGCAAATATACTATATCATTTAGTAATATGTCCACATTGCACAAATATGAATATGGATATGGATATAATATAAATATATAATATAATATAATATAAATATGAGTGTGTGTGGGTAACAAACAGCCATGACAGCTGACCTCAAACAGCAAGCAGCCTGTAGTGCTGCCTACTGAGTTTAAACAACTTTCATGGAATATAAGTACTCAGACAAGGACACTCAGTGACCAGGATGAAACAAGACAGAAATAAGACCCCTCTATAATTATGTCTAAACCTAATTAGAGGCAAGGGCACAGTGCAACCACAAAATTAACTAATAATTAGCTTCTGTTTCTTTACCAAGTGATAACTTTAGCTCCATTTTAATCCTCCAGCTTCCTAGATAACAATTACGAAGATACTCAACAAAAGAATTGTTTCTGCTTTCTAATAAGACCCAACCCAGAAGTAGCCTCCATTTCCCTAAACCCTCCTTAGAATGACCCAACAAGCCACACCCTATCAGAAGCCCCTATTTCTGAGATACTCGATTCCCCTGGTGTGTGCTTTCCTCTTCTGCAGAAAGTTAAATGAACCTAACCTTGCTTGACAAGTGTGTTCCTAGAGTCTTTGACTGGTGAGGCTTTGGCAATTCATATGCAACATACACACATACACACCATTCTAAAGCATTAAATAGCGTGTTCAGTGATTGATTGTGTCCACCAAATTCAACAACCTCATATGCAACTAATTCAGCAAATGGCCAGCTGAAGGACTCTTCCAGATTCCAAGCTCAGTTGGCCCTTGGTCATCACTCTGTGCAGAACCCACTCCATGCTCCCTTAACCTGGAAGCCAAGTCTCAGATTCCCTGGGGAAAGCCCCAGCACCCAGACTCATTTTCCAGCAACTTCTGCTAGCACAAATCTGCAGACCTAAATCAGGGATTACGAGTGTCTAAGAAGTTGGACTTCGAATCCTCAGAATGCAAGCACACACCCAAATCAAAATGTGCACAATGTGAGGGGAAGTCTCATGAGGAAGCAGAGAAGGGGATGCTAACTGCAAATGTTGAGGTGAGATGGAAAGCCAGAATTCCTTCTGGAACAGAGAGGAAAGAGCCCTGGTTTTGGAGGGAGAGCCTCTGCCTGGCTCTGGTGTGTGGCCAGGGTGACCTGGAGCAGAGACTGTAAAATAAAGAGATTGAACAAGTTACCTGATGCTCCAACCTGAGGCCCTGCAGGCCCCCATACTGACCTGTGTGGGGACACTGGGAAGGAGCTGAGAGGGCCCTGGAAGTCCCCTCCCCCACTGCCCAACAACTTTGCTCTAATCTCTCATAAGCGTCTATTCTCATTTAGACAGTGTTAAAAGAAGGACTTTAGCACATAACAAAAGCAGTTTGAAAAACCACTGGATTAAAAATATCTCTGATAGCCACAACTTTATGTCAAGAAAGGACAGTATAAAATTATTAAACACAAAAGGAAAACAAAATGTTCAGACCATTATTCAAAACTTGAAGGTCAAAAGTCCGATGGCCACTTTTAAGCAGGTATTGACGGAAGATTCTCTCGCTCACAGGGAACCTGAATGCGAAGTTGGGCTGACGGACGGATTTGAAGATAGTATTAGCATGCTACTTCCATTTTAACATTTAAGTAGGAATATATAATGTCATAATCTGAAAGAACTAAGCAATATGGAGGCTTCAGATACCGCAGAGAAACAGAGAGAAGGCAGTCTTGCTTTGAATCCCTCAGTCTGCACCACAAGCTGCTGGAATGTAAGGCTAGCCCTGTTAAGGCCCCGCACTGCAGGGCACAGCAGTTAGAGCCGTGAGTGGAGCCTTGCGGATGCTGGGAGGCAGGGAAAGTGGGAGAAGGGGCTGGTGGTGGGATTAGAGAGAAGGGGGAAGTGTGGGATTTGAGCTTGGGATTGGGGACCGGGGAATGGGGTGGGACTCGCTAGGTTGAGGATCCTACCAAGCACAGTGAGCAAGTAGGGTGCTTGTTAACAACCCCTCTGCCAGCTCATCGTCAATGTGCAAAAAGAATGCAGAGAAGTATGCTCTGCCATATGGGCTTTATATTTTTATTTTTCATATTTTTAATATTATCGAAGTATGACATCTTTATAGGCAAGTGCACAAATGCATATGAACTTACATGAAATGAACACACACTTAGCCATCCCCCAGAACCAGAAGCAAAACACTGCCACCACCCTGTACCCCCAAAACATCCTTATGCCCCAACTACCTCCCCACACCCTGCCTTCCAAAACCACACATTAATGTTTCTTCTTCTTGAACTTCATGTAATGGAGTCAGGCACAAAAATATGCACTCTTTTGTGCCTGGCTTCTTATGTTCAACATTATACTTGTGAGGCCCATTCACGTTGCTGCAGGTTGTTCGTTTTGTTCATTCTCATTGCTGTAGTAAGTATAGGACAAATTGTTCAGCAATTCTACTGTGGACGGACATTTGTATTATTTCCAGTTTGGGGCTACTATGAATAATGCTACTAAGACCATTCTAGTGCATGCCTTTTGATGCACAATTGCATGCATTTCTATTGGGTTTATTTCTAAGAGTGAGATTGCTGGGTCATACTGTATCCATATATATTTGGCTTTATGAGATGTAACTAACAGTATATCAAAATGGTCATACTAATCATATTCCCACCAGAAGTACACCAGAGTCTGTGGACTTTTTAAATACATATGTCATGGGGAACAAGAGGAAAAAGAGGAGAAGGGAGAAGAGAGAAAGAGAATAGAACTGGCCACATGAAAATGACCTCTCTCCCTTTTTTAGGTCATCAGAGGATGCAAGTGAGAGTAACACAAGCTTTGGCCTCTCTTGAGGGCCATGAGAGAAAAGCACACGCACAGGCTTTTGCCGCAGGGGCCTGCACTCTGAGCAGGGTGTGGTGGGTGGGGTGGCATACTGAAATGTCTGACCCTGCTGGGCTGCGCACCTCCCACTCCAGCAAGCCACACTACCCCTGGAGCCCAAGGCAGATGCACTCCTGCCCTCAGGGTTGCCAACAATTCCACCTGACATGTGCTTCAGGCAGAAGCCCAGATGCACCACTGATGCGATTTACAGAAATGATTTTTCCAACGACCGTGCCAATGTAACTGCTGCCAAACCACCCCAGGAACCAACGGGAGCTGGTGATGACTGTGCCATGTTCGGGAGGTCACATGAGGCCAGCAGAGGATGGAAGAGACCAGCAAAAAGTAAAGTTGTACTTTTGATTTCTCCCTCCTGTAAACTTGTCATGAAATAGTTACCGCTGGTAGAGTCAGCAAACAGGGCTGGACCAGAAGCCCAGCTAATGATGACTGGGTGGCCTGGCTGGGCCCAGTGTCTATGGAGCAGGAAAACATTCGCGATCGTTCTGATCAACGGGACTTACCAGTCATGGGGATTCACAGTAGAGTCTCGGTAGCTGCTGCTGCACATGGGGGTGGTAGGAGCCAGAGCCAATGTAAAACATCTCAGTTTGCCGGGTGTGTATACATTCTATTTCCTCCTCAAGATTAAACACTCTCACTCCCTGAGCGCCGCTGCTGACAGCCTTCTGGGTGTAAATGGTATGAGATGTCTGCATTCTATGTCCATTTCAAGTTGAAAAGAGAGCAAGAATAAGATTATATTTTTAGAAGCTGAGAGATACAGGCTGGCTGGGGGGTTGAGAGGGAAAGCAAATTCCAGCAACCAAGCTAACAGATGCTGTTCTGAAATGCAAATATTTCATCCAGTCACTGGGAAGTTCTATGCTGTTTGAGAATGGACTGGTCTGGCCTTCCTCCTTTTTCTTCATATTCCTGAGCAAATTCAGGAGAGAGAGCAAAAAATCTTTAAATTAACTAAATAATTAGAAGATAAATTAAATAAAAGATTATCTTCCATCTGGTTGGAATGGAGCCCTGCCTGGAGTCAAGGAGACAAAACAGATAAAATCCTCTCAAGGAAATGGCTTTGGTGAGGATGGCGAGATTTCCCGTTTCAAAATACACATAACCTAAATGACAAGAAGAAAGATATGTATTGGTGAGTACAATTTGGTGAGCATCTTCTTGGCTCTTTGTTTCTAGATCCAAACACTTTAATTTTAAAAAAATTTATTAAATTCTGGCTGAGTGCAGTGGCCCACACCCATAATTCCAGCACTTTGGGAGGCTGAGGTGGGAAGATCACTTGAGGTCAGGAGTTCAAAACCAGTCTGGGCAACATAGAGAGACCCCATAGAGAGAAAAAATTAAATTGGCCGAGCAGGGTGGCACACACCTGTAGGCCCAGCTACTCAGGATGCTGAGGTGGGAGGACCCCATTGAGCCCAGGAGTTTGAGGCTGAAGTGAGCTGTGGTTGCACCACTGCACTCCATCCAGCCTAGGCAACAGAATGAGACCTTGTCTATAAAAAAAAAAAAAAAAAAAAGAAAGAAAAGAAGAAGTATTGAATTCTTTTCATATGCAGATGCTATAACAAGGTGTACAAAAATTCTACTTAATTGAAGAAACAAAGATGCATAAGAGAGATCCCCTCTCCAAGGAACCTGAAGTCTAGAGGAGGAAACAAATGGATAACCCCTAGCAATGCCACGTGGTCAGGAAGGAACTAAGGAGGAAGCCTATGGTCTTGTCCACTTAGCAGCTGTGTACCTAGAGGAGCTCTTATTCCTCAACATTGTTGCAGGAATCAAACAGACTCAGGTGCCTAAAGCCCTAGATTGGTAAACACACACAAATGTCAGTCCTTCTGCTGAATTACCAGTTGTCAACGTGGCATCCCCAGGAATCCCACCTGAGACTTGGAGCCACTTCCCAGCACTCCCTTCCCTGAGAGGTTCCGGATTTGAACGTGAATCTTATTACCAATGAGAAGCCTGTGGTGGGAAGGCAGGAGGAAAGCTCGTGGGAGGTCATGTTGGCTCACACACCAGTTTTATGGAGCATGTGGTTTAGCAAACCTCACTGGCCACTCCCACTCTGGCAGGAAGGCACAGCAGCTTCTCAGACACGCCCAAGAGTTCCAGTCTTTCCAGTTCTGAGTTGTAGGTGACTGTTTCTCCCACCCTTTAACTGCAGCCTTCAGACCATGACTCTCCCAGCCCCTCCCATGTTTGGGTAAGCCCCAATCCTGTATGAAACACTTTATTTCTTTAACACATTTAGTGACTCTGTTCTTACCAACCAGGCTGATATATTTTTCATCCCATAAATGACGAGAAATAATAAAGTGTATCTAGGGACTGGCTGATAGTCTGACATAGCTGCCAAACACCAACATATTTTGAGAACAAAGTCATAGCCAGAGAATGCACGTGCATGTAAGTGTCTGTGTGAAGAACTCTTCATAGAAGTTAGGATTGGAGAGAGCAAAGGTCCTTGATGCTGGACTCAATACTGAGCACACTCATAGGTTTATGTGCAAAAGTTTGTCATGTCCCATTATTTTACTGTGATACTACTCATGGATCTGCAGGTCAGCCATAGCTCTGTTGAATTCAGCAGAGCTTGACTCCACACTACAGGGCAAGTTTGGTTCTGCTCTATATAACTTACATTCTGTAACCTAGGATGAAGAAGTTACCTGGGGCATCCTCTGCAGGGTAAGTAGGGTTCTGCTGCAACAGTGCTGTATAACAAAGAAAATAACCTACAACAGACTCCTGGGATCCCACGTGCATCCAGCCTTTTTCCATTATAGAAACTGGACTTTATTTTTATCCCCCTTTCACTATTTCTCAGTTCTCAATGCAAAAGTTTTACTGGCATGATTACTCAATAAACAAATAAATAAATAAATAATAAATATAAAGAACAGTGATACCTTGTACCCCAAACTTATGATCTCTGGAATGAGGTGTCCACACTCCAGGGAATAGGGCAGGCACTTCTTTGGGGGTACAGAAAGAAAATATTTATCAAATTAAATATTTAAGCCCATATTTATATTATTTTAACCAAAAGCAACCTTAGCCTTCTGAGAGTTAATGTATGGAATGACATGGCATTGCCAAAGGATCTGTATGCTAGTCATGTCCCCAGGGATCCTGAAGGAAGGAAGAGAATTCTATGATGCAAAGGGGTTGATAGTGATTTTTTAAAATCTTAAATATTCCTTGATATGGTTTGGCTCTGTGTCCCCACCCAAATCTCACCTTGAATTGTAATCCCCATAATCCCCACATGTCAAGAATAGGACCACGTGGAGGTAATTGGATCATGGGTGTGGTTTCCCCCATGCTGTTCTGATGATAATGAGTGAGTCTCAGGAGATCTGATGGTTTTATAAGTGTCTGGCATTTCCCCTGCTTGCACTCACTCCGTCCTGCCCTGCCACCTTGTGAAGAATGTGCCTGCTACCCTTTCACCTTCTGCCATGACTGTAAGTTTCCTGAGGTCTCCCAAGCCATGTTGAACTGTGAGTCAATCAAACCTATCTTTCCTTTGTAAATTACCCCGTCTCAGGCAGTTCTTTATAGCAGTATGAAAATGGACTAATACAGTAAGTTTCTCAACTGAAATTCCAGGAAATTAAGTCCTAATGACCTAAGACATCCACTGAATGTAAGAGATTAGCTTCACCCTGTGCATCTAGAATAGTACTAGCTAGCCATACATCTTCCTTGGAGAAATACAGAAAAATTATTCAAATCACTTTCTGTAGGTCATAATTCAGTTGAGAATGGCTGGATAAAACCTTCATGTTCAGCGAGACAATTTTTTGAAAAGTATCAAAAACAAGAAGGCAAACCTTGACTTTTTTCAGTGATGTTTAACTGAAACTACTTTACTACCTTACAAAATTTCAAAAAAATTATTTATTAGTGGACAAAAAGCCACCTTCCCTTTGAAAAAACACTTGTCGTTCTTCAACAATAAAAGATGACTAAAAGAATCCACGGAAAACAGTGTGGCAACAAATCAAAACACATCCCTTCATCAGCAAACACTGTTGGAATACTCACAGAAAACACCACTGAGGAAATAAGCATTTGAGCAAGCATTCAGTGCAGAAGACTGTACATGGATTAAGCACAGATGTTTCTAACAAGTTTTAGCTTATGGAATTTGCCAGACTGGTTCTGATAATCCACAAAGAAGTATTTTAGGCGATCAGTATAGTAAAGACGTGCAAAGAAAGATACAATCTTAACAACTGATTTCCTTAAATAAATGCAAGTTCTTAAAAGATTATAAAAGGAATTTTGGGGTAGGGCTGCTAGGATGGTATGACACACACCACATGTCACACATTGCCTCATGCTGGGCGTACTCTTGTGACAAATATGTTACAGTCAGAAGTACCAAGGATTACAGGATGTCAATGATGTTGGAAAACTTATAAAATTAGGACCTTTAAGATCAATTAGAATTTTTATAGCACTTCATAATAGAAGGGGACTTAAAACTTTTTTGTGACATATGAATATTTGTATGTTATCTCACAGCAAAGTACTTAAAAGATTTGTCAGACTTAAAGACGTGTTACACACTTTTCTTTTACAAAAAGACAAGTGTTTCAAATTTGCTGATCTCTTCTGTGATGACAAGTGGCTGTCACTGCTTTGCTATCTAACAAATATTTTCTTTTTAAGAGAAGTGCCTCACTGTCCACTCAAGGTAAATATGACATTTAAACAAAGAGGAAAAAGACACTGTTTTTCAAAGAAACGTGTATTATAAAGAGAACATTTTTTAAAGAGATGTTTGGGTATGTGACATGGATTTTTTTCCCCAAAATCGTGTGTTTTACCTATAAAAATGCTGCTATTTTCACACTTTAAAAATTTGGGACCTTTTCTAGCCTGTTAGACAATCTTCCAAATGAAGAGAGTCATGGGGTTTTAAAACACTTTGTTCAAAATAGGCAAGCACAAAAGCTTCTGATTAGTTTGCAAAAACAACTAAAGGTTACCAAGGAAGAATAAAATCTGCTGGAAAAATTCTAACAAAAACCTTTGCAATTGGGGACGATTGTTCACACCTGTGATCCCAGCACTTCGGGAGGCCGAGGCTGGCAGATCGCTTAAGCTCAGGAGTTCAAGACCAGGCTGGGCAACATGGCAAAACTCCGTCTCTGCAAAAAATACAAAAATTAGCCAGGAGTGGTAGTGCATGTCTGTGGTCTCAGCTACTCGGGAAGCTGCGAGGTGAAAGGATCACTTGAGCCTGGGAAGACGAGGCTGCAGTGAGCTATGATGGAGCCACTGCATTACACTAGCCTGGGTGACAGAGCAAGACCTCATCTCAAAAAAAAAAAAAAAAATCCCTTTGCAAAGTTGAGGAACAGACTGAGGAATGTGTATCATCATTTGATATGTATAGCTCACAATGTATAAAATTGCTATTATTGAACCAGACTTAACAAAAAAAATTGACAATTTTATATGGTTCAACCTAATCTACATGTTTGTGTGGCGTCTAGTAACCTAGACTCTCACGGCTGCCCTGAGAAAGGGACTTGTACCCCAAGCCCACCCATCTCCAGCTCCAATAAAGTAGAAACTTGGGGTAGTAACTGGAACTCCAGGGAACCAAGAACCTGACACCTCACTTCCTGATTGCCCCATGAGCCAAACAGTTTGCCCCATGCCTCTAGGGCCTAAGGCAGAAAAAAATGCCATGAGTGGTCTCTAAGTAGATGGGCCAAAACAAGCTAAGAGATCCCTTGCATAATGAGGGAAAGAACAAAAATGTTCTGTGTGACAGAGAGAGAGGCCCAGCAGTTTGGTTGAAGAAGGATATAATAATGGAATTAGGTTGGGAGTGGTGGCTCATGTCTGTAAACCCAGCACTTTGGAAGGCCAAGGCCGGAGGATCTCTTGAGCCCAGGAGTTAGAGACGAGCCTGGGCAACATAGTGAGACCTCGTCTCTACAAAAAAATTTAAAAAATTAGCCAGGCTTGGTGTTGCCCACCTGTGGTCTTAGCTACTTAAGAGGCTGAGGAGGAAGGATTGCTTGAGGCCAGGAGTTCAAGGCTGCAGTGAGTTATGATGATGCCACCGCACTGCAGCCTGAGTGACAGAGCAAGACCCTGTCTCAAAAATAAATAAACAAATAATGGAACTGGATATCTGTGAGGAAACTTCTAGCATGAATCAATGACTGAGGGCCAGATGGAATGAGGTCTATCATGGAAAACTGAAACTGAGAAAAAGATGGGCACCCCTCACTCCCAATCCCTGAACACTTTGGCTCTCTGAAGTTTCCCAGAACTTAATGCAACTGGGACGATACAGGAGGAGAAACCCTGAAATGAAAGAGAGAAAATCTCCACCACTCAGACAAATGCAAAGAGAAATCAATTCTGTTAAGGACAAGCAGAAAAAGTGGCATTTCTGGCTCACCTGAGGGTGTGGCCTGAGATGGACATTTCTATGGGATTTGGCTATCAGGGGTGGTGAAGGCCCATTCTCCCAATCCAGGTGGCCTATCCTCCATCTTGAATGAGAATTCCTTGAAAGTATAGATTAAGAGAAATCTGGGGGCATTTCCCAACTACACTAAGAGCTTTTACAAGATGCCCTTGGCTTGGGATCTGTAGGAAAAGAAATGCAATTCTGAATCAGAGGTGGGTGTATGGCTCCTTATTTGTTCAGATACAACAGCTTTAGAACAAGTGCCTCAAAGTTATCATTTCTCTCCTCTTATCCTATACCCCTGCCTTCAAAATTCTTAAAAATAAATGCAGCAATTGATTAGAACAGACAGATTCTTGAGAGCTAAAATATCAGGAGATATGGAGCTTCCATATATCTTGCCATCTTCCCCAGCAATGTTTTCACTGGGGAGAGACGAGCACAAAAGCAGCTGTAATCCGAAGTATTGATTCTAGTGCTGAAAACATCTTTCACCAGTCTCTGAAATTATATTGTCAAGCAAGGAAAGCAAATAGGATGAGCATTCTTGTCGATTGCAGCTATAAAAATGGATGAGGTGTTATGGACCATGGATTTTCAGGGAACTCACTTCCATCTTCTCAAAATATCTTCCTCTAGGTACCCACCTCTCAGGTTTGTAAGCTCAGTGGCTCCACAGTCAAGCATGTCTGCTCTAGTGCAAGGATTTTGCGAGAAATTTCTGGGATATTTCTTAATTTTTTAGGAGCTTCCAGGGAGGTTTCCAAAAACAGAAAGTCCTGGTGAATATGCTGGAGAGTAGCCCCTTTATCCTTGCAAGTTATAGATTACCAGATAATTAGCAAGACTGAGGTAGGTGATAGGAATACAATGATGATAAACAAGATGAAATCCCTACTTTTACTGATCCTACAGTCCAGCAGAGAATACAAACACAGAACGCAGCTCACCACCACACAAACGGGGCTGGGGATAGCAAAGAAACACCAAGAAGAGTCATGCAGAAAAATGGAAGGCTTCCCAGAGGACGTAGCGTCTAATCCAAGTCAAAGATTAAATGAAAATGTCTTGGCAGAGAAAATAGAGTAGACAAAGGCTGACAAGCCTAAGAGAGATTTGGGGGGATCTGCAGAGAGTTCAGTATAATGGAGAAGACACATGATTTTTTTTCCAGAAGGGCTTATTGAGGTATAATTTAAATGTAATACAACACACCATTTTTAATGCTCAGTTCTGTGAGTTTTGGCAGATGCATATAATGATGTAACCATCACCAGAATCAAGATATAGAAGAATTCGATCACACCCAATTTCCTCCAGTGCTCCTCTGTAGCCAATTCCCTCCCCTGACTCTTTGCCCCTGGTCACCACTGATCTGTGTTCTATCCCTCTGGTTTGTCTTTTTCCAGAATGGCATATCCATGAATCACAGGGTGTTCAGCCTCATGCATCTGGCTTCTTTCACTTATCATGATGCATTTGAAATCCATCCATGTTGTTGCATGGATTAATGAGATTCTTGATGCATACATTCACACTGATCATGTGATCATACAAATCTAAATGGTAATAAAGTTTTAATGATCAGGGGAAATCATAGAGGGGATTCTGGAAATACGGGTGCTTACATGCATAGCTGTTTACCTCCATCTGGAACTAGCAAGTCACAACCAACAATCACCTTCGAAGAGAAAGCTCTTGCCTGCCCCTGCTCCCTGTTTTGCATGTGGTCCTTAGAAGGCCTCCCTAGTCCACAGACTTTTGTGAACCTGGAAAGCTGCTGAATACTGAAGTGCTTTGACACCAGTTTCTGTAGATGAGGGAGTTGCTGTTACTTGCCCCAAAAAACACCTAATGACAGAGAGGCTCCTCCCATACTCCAGCAAAGTGAACCCAGTTTTCTGGGTTTTACCCCACCACTGAATGAGAGCAAAAATGTTTGTCCCTTACACCATCTGCCAGTTGTGATACTAAAGCTATAACCTGTAAGAATTCTAAAGGAATATACACCCCTGAGAAGATAAATAAAATGAGGCCCATTTAAGAAAGTAATGCTTATTCTTAGCTGATTCACTGGAATCACCTGGGGAGTTTTAAAAGCCACTGATGCCTTTGTTCCACCATCAGAAAGTCTTTATTAATTGGTTTCACTGTTTCCTGAGTATTGGGACTTTTAGAAACTCCCTAGAGGGATTCTCATGTGTGGCCAGTGTTGAGAACTGCCAGATTAAGAAACTCCAGCAACCCGAGGGAGAACACTGTGTTTAAAAGGAGAGCAGATGACAATTGTTTAAATAAAGCTAATGGAAAAGACAGATGAACTTAAAAACAACAACAAAAAAAGCAAATGAGAACTCTCAAAGGGCATTAAATTTAGCACAGAACAAAAGATTTTCTAGAACCAGAGTACTTACTTTTGAAATTACAAGTTCAATAAACTGAGAAGACACTATTCTTTGCTGAGGACCATATGACTGTTTTGGAAGCTCAACTGGAAGAAGTATTTTATAAATGATGTGGAATTCATGAGGAATTAAGAAAAGAAACTTGGAGGACAGATCCAGGATATCTGAATGTGACTAATAAAAGTTCACTAGAAAGGGAAAAGAGAACAGATGGAGAAGTAATAAATAGGGTAATCAAGAGAGAAAATAGGTCTTAGAAAAAAAAAAGTTTGAGTTTTCAGGTTACAAAAAGCAATTGAGTCCCAAGTAAAGTCAATTATAATTTTTAAAAAACGTCTAGGTTACCTCCAGTAACATGTCCTGATAAAATTTTTGAATTCCAATTATGGAAAAGAAAATATTACATACTTATAGAAAGAAATGATAGATTACTTACAGTGGAAAAAGAATGGGCTACCATCAGACAACTTGTCTGCAACACTAGAGGTAAGACTGGAAAAACATTTAAAAATGATTGAATGGGGACAGTATTCTAAGAATCCTATATATCCAGCCACAATATCAATCACCTGTCATGGGAAAGATATTTTTAGACATGCAGAGACTCAGGAAGTCTATAGAAAAACATAGATAATTCCTATATTAAACTATTTCAGATCATAGAAAAAGATGAACAACTTTTCAAATCTGTTCAATGAAGGTTGTGTAACCATATTGGAAAAACTTTATATAGGATTTATTTTTTTAAAAAAGAGAAGCAAAGAACAAATAAATGAAATAAAACCCACTACTCTACGCCAACTTTATTTGTGACTATAAATGCAAAATATAAATGAAGCACTGGCAAATTGAATCCATCACTATATTAAAAGGATGATATTCTATGACTAGGGAGCATTTGTTCCACAAGTGTAGATGGCTCAATTCCCAGAAGAATACATTTTTTTGATAAGTTGATGTCTTATGAAATTTAGGAAATGTAAATCATAATTCCAACATAATTTTTCATAGATATTGTCAAGCTGATTCTAAAATATATATACTAGAATGGCAAAGGAATTAGAATAACCAAGATGAATTTTTAAAAGAAGCATTAAGTTAGAAAAATCACACTACTTGATTTTAAGACTTACGCTTAATAAAGCTATAGTAATTAAGACAATGACCAAAATGAGAGCCCAAAAATAGATCCACACAAATAAGATCAACTGATTTTGTTTGCTTGTTTGTTTGTTTGAGACAGCGTCTCGCCCTGTCGCCCAGGCTGGAGTGCAGTGGCGCAATCTTGGCTCACTGCAACCTCTGCCTCCTAGGTTCAAGCAATTCTCCTGGCCTCAGCCTCCTGAGTAACTGAGGCTACAGGCATATGCCACCATGCCCGGCTAATTTTTTGTGTTTTTAGTAGAGACGGGGTTTCACTGTGTTAGCCAAGATGGTCTCGATCTCCTGACCTCATAATCCGCCCACCTCGGCCTTTCAAGACCAACTGATTTTTAAGGAAGGTACAAAATAAATTTATTGGATGAAGAGTAGTCTTTTCAAAAAATGACAATTTGGCATTCATATGCAAAACACTTAATCCACCTAAGCACACACCTTATTAAAAAATAACTCAAAATGGATCAGAATTACAAATATACATGTAAAAACATGAAACTGTTAGAATAAAATATTCATGACTTTGAGTTAAGCAAAGAGTTCATAGACATGGTGCCAAAAAAAATAAACGTTAAAAAAAAGTAATGAGAGTTTGCAAGGATATTCAACTTAACATAATAACTCATGAATTAAATGTATTAAATTATGGTGCCTAGATATTATGTCACCATACATAGTTTTTTTTTTTTTCTTTTTTTTTAATTATACTTTAAGTTGTAGGGTACATGTGCACAACGTGCAGGTTTGTTACATATGTATGCATGTGCCATGTTGGTTTGCTGCACCCATTAACTCATTATTTACGTTAGGTATTTCTCCTAATGCTATCCCTCCGCCATCCCCTCACCCCACAACAGGCCCCAGTGTGTGATGCTCCCTGCCCTGTGTCCCAGCGTTCTCATTGTTCAACTCCCACCTATGAGTGAGAACATGCAGTGTTTGGTTTTCTGTCCTTGCGAACAGTTTGCTGAGAATGATGGTTTCCAGCTTCATCCATGTCCCTACAAAGGACATGAACTCATCCTTTTTTGGCTGCATAATATTCCATGGTGTATATGTGACACATTTTCTTAATCCAGTCTATCACTGATGGACATTTAGGTTGGTTCCAAGTCTTTGCTATTGTGAATAGTGCTGCAATAAACATACGTGTGCATGTGTCTTTATAGTAGCATGATTTATAATCCTTTGGGTATATAATGAGATCGCTGGGTCAAATGGTATTTCTAGTTCTAGATCCTTGAGGAATCACCACACTAGTTTACACTCCTGCCAACAGTGTAAAAGCATTCCTATTTCTCCACATCCTCTCCAGCATCTGTTGTTTCCTGACTTTTTAATGACTGCCATTCTAACTGGTGTGAGATGGTATCTCATTGTGGTTTTCATTTGCATTTCTCTGATGACCAGTGATGATGAGCATTTTTTCATGTGTCTTTTGTCTGCATAAATGTCTTCTTTTGAGAAGTGTCTATTCATAACTTTTGCCCACTTTTTGATGAGGCTGTTTGATTTTTTTCTTGTAAATTTGTTTAAGTTCCTTGTAGATTCTGGATATTAGCCCTTTGTCAGATGGATAGATTGAAAAATTTTCTCCCGTTCTGTAGGTTGCCTGTTCACTCTGATAGTTTCTTTTGCCGTGCAGAAGCTCTTTAGTTTAATTAGATCCCATTTGTCTATTTTGCTTTTGACGAGTATTTGAATATATTTTTGTAGTGATGTACAAAATAGGTATTTGTTAGTAGTTTTGGGGAAAAATGCTTCCTTTCATTTTTTATACCTCCCTATTTCAATTATGATTAGAACGTTCATAAAGATTGAATGTGGAATTTTGTAAAATGCCTTTTTAGCATTTGCTAAATGTTATTTGCTATAATAATATTTTTTCTCCTTTACATTGTTCACATCAAAAATTACGTTAAATATTCTGTAATAGAAAAGGATTGTATTATATATCACTACTGCTATCACAACATGGTTTGGGAAGCATTTTCTGCTGTAAGACAAATCACTCAAGTTTAATATTACAGAACTCAGAGAAAGACACTATAAAGAAAAAAGACTAACATTAAAGATGAAAGGGCAAAATTAACTTCATTTGAAGATTGTATGCTTGCATACTTAGAAAATCCAAAACACTGCTAAAAACAACCTACTAAAATGAATGAGGATTGAACAATATGGTAATACAAAAGATAAATATATGTTACTGATAAAGTTGGGCTGTTTTTTTTGGGGGGTTTTTTTTGTTTTTGTTTTTTTTTTTTTGAGATGGAGTCTCGCTCTGTTGCCCAGGCTGGAGTGCAGTGGTGCTATTTCGGCTCACTGCAAGCTCTGCCTGCCGGGTTCACGCCATTCTCCTTCTTCAGCCTCCCGAGTTGCTGGGACTACAGACACCCGCCACCATGCCCGGCTAACTTTTTGTATTTTTTTTTAGTAGAGACAGGGTTTCACTCCTGACCTCGTGATCCACCTGCCTCAGCCTCTCAAAGTGGTGGGATTACAGGCGTGAGCCACCACGCCTGGCCAGAGTTGGGTTTTTTTTAACATGCTAGGTGGAGTACAAATATAAAGTGTTTTTATTTTTATATCATGATGGGCTTTAATAAATATTCTGTTAAAGCTTTCTTTCCTGTACCTTTCATTTGGGTAGCATCCTTTTTGTTTCAGGAACAAAAAGCATTCTGGTCTAGCTAAGTGTTAAAATTACACAGCAAGACAATTGACCCATCATTATACTATAAACAACTTTGTTTGCTCCTATATATATTTAAAATAATTATTTTGAATTACCATATTGCATAACATAGTATTTATGTATAATATTTAATGAAATGTTCTCTAGTTTTATTAGAGATAATCCTTTAATAATGACTTTTTTAAATGAGACAGCATCTCACTTTGTCACCCAGGCTGGAGTGCAGTGGCGCGATCTTGGCTCACTGCAGCCTTGACCTCCCAGGTTCAAGTGATCCTCTTGCCTCACTCTCCACAAGTAGCTGGGATGACAGCTGCACACCACCATGCCTAGCCAATTTTTGTATTTTTTGTAGGGATGGAGTTTCACCATGTTGTCCAGACTGGTCTCAAACTCCTCAGCTCAAGCAATCTGCCCACCATGGCTTCCCAAAGTGCTAGGACCTATTACAAGTGTGAGCCACCACGCCCAGCCAATAATGATATTTTAATTATATGACTACATTCTTAGAATTATTTCCTTAAATTCCCAAGTATGTATAAATGCTTTAATATTTCTTGGGTTTTCATTTTCCAAGTTCTTTTCCAAGAAGGCTGTACCAATGTGCACTGTTATTAATTTAGCAATATTGGTTGACTATTTCTCTCTTACCATTGTGATTAAGCAGAATATTTAATTGTATTTTATCATCATCTTTATCCTGTTCCTATTATCTATATTTTATATAAGTATATCTTTTTAATGTAAAAAAAACGCCCAGTGATCAACAAGGGCTCTAACTTTAGTATAATACCAATTAAATAATTCTTGTTCAATACATGTTTGGTTTAGAATCTTGTCTGACAAGTGGTCACAGGGGAAAGGGGCCTGGATCTTTTGTTCCATCCTGAGCAGAGGGGTTTCTTTGGCTGACCATTCTTTCCATTGAACTTAACAACAGATTTTTTACTGGAATTTAACAGTTGTTGGAGGATGCTTTAGGAATAGATAAAAGAGCAGTACAGAGGGAAGGGGTCAAGTGTACTTCTCAGTGATGAGGGAGGTATGAGAGTGACCCCAAAAAGGCCTAAAAAGGATCCAGGAGAGGTTCTGGATTGGGGTAAGAGGCAGTAAGTACACTCCAGCCTGTTGCTTCCAAATCCCTGTAAAGGATGCATTGAGCAGCCATGTGAAGAGCTGAAAAACAAGCAGTAACAGGCAGATGGGCAAGGAGACTAGAATTCAAGGTCCATTGGACTGGCAGTGGTGCTGCTTTATTTCCCTCCAATACAATAGGTCCTTCAATTACCTTGCTTTGTTCAAAGTCATTTCATATAAACTCAATGAGAAAAACATCTATTCCCAACTGGGACCACTGTCTGTGTGGAGTTTGCATGTTCTCCATATCTGTTTGGGTTGTGGGTTTTTTCTGGGTTCTCTGGTTTCCCAAAGCTGTCCACATTCAGTTAATTGCATGTCTAAATTGTCTCAGTATAAGTTAGCCTGGTATGAGCAATCCTGTGATGAGAGAGCGTCCTGTCCAGGGTTGTGCCTAACTTGTTCTGAGTTCCTGGATAGGGAGGCTGTGGTCACCTGTGACCCTGCACTGGAATAAGTGGGTAGGAAAATGAAAGAAAGATACAAAGAGAGAAAGAAAGAAAGAAAAAGAAAGAAAAGAAAGAAGGAAGGAAGGAAGGAAGGAAGGAAGGAAGGAAGGAAGGAAGGAAGGAAGGAAGGAAGATAAAAGAAAGAAAAAGAAAAAGAAAGAAACAAAGAAAGAAAGAAAGAAGGAAGGAAGGAAGATAAAAGAAAGAAAAAGAAAGAAAGAAAGAAAGAAAGAAAGAAGAAAAAAATTGTAAAATAAAAAATTCATAAACTCTACAACAATCATACCAATGCAGGACAATAAATACATCACGAAAGTGCTCAGGGAGCCACCATGTTTGTTATTACTTGTTTTTGAACTGTGGGATGGTGAGAGAGGCTTCTTACTATTTTCACTTTGCAAACATTTATTCCTTGATTTAACCCACCACCGCTATGACTGCCATAACTCACTGATTCACCAAAAATTGGGTAAATAATGATCTTACTTGCTTTTATTAATCTTTCTTAATTGTATGTGTAGCTCACATTTATTTCAATGTTTAATATTAGAAGTGTTTTGGGTCTTTATTTATAAGTTTAGTGATGCTTTTGTGACCAGAAAAATTCCTTAGGAACTTCACTCTTGTTGATATCAAGTAGCCTATAGTAAAATTGGTTTCATCAAATGTTGTTTCATTTAAAGTCACAGTTTCCAAAAACCTATTGACAACATTAGGTGAGGACTTAACTGTATTCCCTGGCCTGAACTCAGTGTAGCCCAAAGCTTGGATGGATAGAGACCATTGGCATGGATAGAGACTGCTCCAGGAGCAGCCCTCCAGTCTGACTTGAAGAGTGTGGAAGGGGTCTTCTAACATCATAGAGAGCAAGGTGTAGAAATCTTCACCCCTTTATTTTTGTTTTCTTATTCTCTCACACTCTGGCTTCCAAACAATCTAATGCCAATGGTGGCACCAGCAAAAACAACAATGAGGGCCGACAGGAGCCTAAAACTCTGATGAAGAAAACTTCCCTTACCAATTGGGGGAGCTGTGATCCTCCCTGGGAAGGATAAAATCCTGTTCTTTTTCTCTTTCCTCTTGCTGCTTGAGCCTAGACATTGGTACACTTGGAAAGGTGTGTGGCAGATCAGAATAAATACGCTGCCATGTTTCTGTCTGGAGGAATGTAAAGGGGAGTCTCTAAGGGAATCAGAAAGTACTAAGGAAGTCACGGACAGGATGGGGCTCAGGAAAGCAGCCACATAAGTTCATCATGAATCTACAGCTCAGCAGCAAGCTGTGCATGCATGTATCTCCCTATGAGCAGCATGCCATAGATCAAGAACTGAACTGTGGGACAGATTGCCATCCAGATACCAGATGGAACTGGGTGAGACACATGGGACAGATACTAATAACACCACAAGGGTTTGAAAACGTAACTAACATTGAAACCACAACCTAAAAAGACTGGTCAGAACTTGTGGCCTCAAAAGGTTGATTGCCTGGTAAAACAAAAATATCAATATCCTACAGAAGATTAAAACAAAATCCAGAGTTTTACAATGCAAATATTTAAAATGTTCAGTATACAATCCCAAATTACTTGTCCTGTGAAGAACCAAGGAAATCACAATTCTTAGTGGAAGAGACAGTCAGCATATCAATACAAAGATGACACAGAAGTTAGAATTATCTGACAAAGACTTTTAACAGCTATTACAAAAATGCTCCAACAAGTTTGAACATCCTTGAAATCAATGGAAAGATAGAAAATATCAGCAAAGAAATGAAAGCTAGAAAGAAGAATAAAATGTAAATTTTATAACTAAAAAATACAATAAATGAAATTTTAAAAAAGGATACGCTACATAGAAAAATGGAGATGACAGAGGAAAGAATCAATAACCTTGAAGATAGAGCAATAAAAATTATGAAAATGAAACCATAAGATTATGAAATCTATAAAAAGATTGGGGGAAAATGGGAAGAGCTTCAGGGACTTGTGGGACAATACCCCCAAGAAAGCCCCCAGAAGAAAGCAGAAAGAGGGCAGTGCAGAAAGAATACTTGAAGAAATATTGGCTGAAAACATTGTCGAATTTGATGGGAGACAAGAATCTACACAATCAAAAAACTCAACAAGCCCCAAATAAGTTAAATATGAAAAGATCCACACTGAGACACATTAAAAACAAATCGTGAAAAATCAGAGACAAAGAGAGCACCTTGAAAGCAGTAAGAGAGAAGCAACTCATCACATACTAAGAATTCTCAATAAGATTAGCTGCCAATTTCTTATCAAAAACCATGGGCACCATAAGACAGTGAAATGACATATTCAAAGTACTGAAAGAAAACTACTGTCAGCCAAATATTCCATATCTATCAAAACTATCTTTCAAAGCTGAAAGAGAAGTGTTTTAATTTAATTAATAAAATTTAATTAATAAAACATTCCCAGACAAGCAAAATCTGAAACAGTTTATCTCTAGAATACCTGCCTAACAAGAAATGCTAAAGGCAGTTCTTCAGGTCAAAATGAAAAGACACTAGATGGTAAATTAAAGCCATACAAAGAAATAAATAAAGAGCACTGGTAAAGTTAACCACATGGGTAAATATAAGTGTCCTACTGTTTTGGGATGCAGTATTGTATTATGTATTTTTGGAAAATAATAATTATACATTTACATTAAGGGGCAATTTATAAATATGTAATTTGTGACAATAACAACATATAAAGGGAAGAAAAACACTGTATGACCAGAGGATTTATATACTATTGAAGCTAAATTGGCATTGATTCAAATTAGTTTCTTATAAATTTAAGGTATCAGTTTTAATCCCCATAATAATCAACAAGAAGGTCACTTTTAGAATATACAGAAAAATAAGTGAGAAGTAAATCAAAATGGTATACTGTGAAAACTCAGTTAAATCAAAAAGAAGGCAATAATGGAGGAATGCAGGAACAAACAAAGAATAATATATTGAGAGGCAAAATAGCAAAATGGCATAAGTCCTTCCTTACTAATTACTTTAAATGTAAATGGATTAAGCTCTCCAATTAAAAGGCAGAGTTTGGAAGAACGGATTTTTTCTTTTTTTTTTTTTATTTTACTTTAAGTTCTGGGATACACATGCAGAACATGCAGGTTTGTTACATAGGTATACATGTGCCATGGTGGTTTGCTGCACCTATCAAACTGTCATCTAGGTTTTAAGCCCTGCACACACTAGGTATTTGTCCTAATGCTCTCCCTCCCCTTTCCCCCCACCCCTTGGCAGGCCCCAGTATGTGATGTTCCCGGGACTTCCTGTGTTCACATGTTCTCATTGCTCAACTCTCACTTATGAGTGAGAACATGCAGTGTCTGGTTTTCTGTTCCTGTGTTAGTTTGCTGAGAATGATGGTTTCCAGCTTCATCCGTGTCCCTACAAAGGACATGAACTCGTGCTTTTTTACGGCTGCATAGTATTTCATGGTGTATATGTGCCACATTTCTTTTAGCCAGTCTATCATTGATAGTCATTTGGGTTGGTTCCAAGTCTTTGCTATTGTAAATAGTGCTGCAATAAACATACGTGTGCATATGTCTTTATATTAGAATGATTTATAATCCTTTGGGTATATATCCAGTAATGGGATTGATGGGTCAAATGGTATTTCTGGTTCTAGATCCTTGAGGAATCGCCACACTGTCTTCCACAATTGTTGAACTAATTTACACTCCCACCAACAGTGTAAAACTGTTCCTATTTCTCCACATCGTTGCCAGCATCTGTTGTTTCCAGACTTTTTAATGATTGCCATTCTAACTGGCGTGAGATGGTATCTCATTGTGGTTTTGATTTGCATTTCTCTAATACATTCAGGTCCAAAGTTTAGGGGGCACCATTGTAATTTGTTTTCTTCAACAATACAACTTAATCACTATTTTGTACCCCCCATTCATTGGGGGCAAGAAGGCTTAATCTATCTCAATGTCAGGATAACCTGAGTCATCTCGGATTTCATCTGGATTTTCCCCTTGCCTTCCTTGTCCCTGATAAAAGCGGTAGCTGGCCAGGTGCAGTGGCTCACGCCTGTAATCCCAGCACTTTGGGAGGCCGAGGCAGACGGATCACAAAGTCAGGAGATCGAGACCACCCTGGTTAACAACAGTGAAACCCTGTCTCTGCTAAAAATACAAAAAATTAGCCGGGCATGGTGGTGGGTGCCTATAGTTCCAGCTACTCGGGAGGCTGAGGCAGGAGAATGATGTGAACCCGGGAGGTGGAGCTTGCAGTGAGCCGAGATCACGCCACTGCACTCCAGCCTGGGTGACAGAGCAAGACTCCGTCTCAAAAAAAAAAAAAAAAAGGGTGGCTGAGGGATTGGGGAGGTGGGCACGCATGGGATGATGCAGGCATCCGCAGGAGCTCTCCACCATGCTCGGCACCTGTCTGCATCAGCATCTGCTGAGCTGCCTACCCCCTGCCTGGTTCTCGGCATTGCCACACTCCCGTCAAGCTTGAGTTGATGACCCAAATCTTCTGCGTCCTCCCCTATGAGGACGTCGTGAAATCTGCGTTCATCTCAGGGCCCAGGAAAGCTCCACGAGCCTGGAAGGTTCACATGGGAACCTTCCGAGAGCCTCCTTGCCTGCTCCAGGGTCTTGCAGGTGAGTGGAGGAGCCCCGACCTGGGCTGCCTGTTGGGGCTCTCTTGTCCTAGGATTCTCAAACTCTTCTTGAGCTTCAAAGTTTATTTAGAAACTCAAAACCTGAGTGTTAATTGGTTTATTCCTTCTGCATTTCTGGGTGAATATGTGCCAGGAAGGGGCATATCCTATTGATCTTTCAATCCAAGCAGCCCACCCCAAGGTCCAATACCACAGACGCTGTCCTCTCTATATTTGAGGAAGTTCCTCAGCACACTGAGCCCTTGTCCAGGACAAAAGCGCTGCATATTAAGCACTTTGCCAACCACTGAGTTAAATTCTTTGTATATGACGATTCACTTAGTCCTCACAACAAAATATGTGCTAGTCGTATTTCCATTTTACAGTTGAGGAAACTGAGTCACAGAGTGATCATGTAGCTCCCCAAGCTCCCACAGCTAGTAAGCACTGAGGGGGATTCAAGCCCGGGTACTTCCAGGTACTTCCTGCCTTGATCTTATCAGCCACGCTGGCTCGGCTGCTTTACTGCGACATGGCTGCTCAGCCCAACCCCACTCTCAGCCGTCCTGGACTGGCCTTGGCTAGTTGGCATGTGACCGTGGTGGGTGCCACATGCCCTTCCAGACACCCATCGGGCCAGGGGATGCATTCCCCTACATGCCCCTCCCCAACCCAGTCTACACTCTCAGCAGGGGAAGCCTCCACCTAGTGGACACAGGAGTGTGCAAGCACCTGCCCTGCTTCCATCCACGGTAGCCCAGGGCCCCGGGTCACTGACCAAGGCCTCTGTTGACTACTAACTACGTGGAAGCTCAACTCCCCTCTGACCAACTCCATGCCCCACAGGTGCTGTAACTGTGAGCACACCTCAGAGCCAGTGTCCTAGGTATAGCCCAGAGACAGTGAGCATGCGAGCAGATGGCCCCTCCGTGGGGGTGGCTGGAAAGCAAGCCATCTGCCCAAGCGTCTGAACAGACTGGGCCTGGGGAAACCCATGGCAGAGATCTGGACCTGGTGAAGGACCTGTCTGCTGCCCACTGCCGGAAGCCTAGGTAGCCCAGGTGATGCTGCTGGGTGCCATATCCCCATGTCTCAAAATGCATTTCGCAAACACAGCTCCTGGCATCTTAGGGAGCAGCAGGGGGCCTCCTGTCACCTGGCAGTGTGTGTCTCCTCACACTGAATCTGGAATAAATCCTTGCAGGTGGCAGACTGGTAGCCTGGAAGGGAGGACTGTGGAGGGGGTCAAGAGGCCTCTCCTCAAACACAGTGTGGGGGACAATGAGCCCGATGAACCCAGAGATTTTTGAGACCTGGAGCTCTCCCGCGTGAGCTGTGTGAGTTTGGGCCATTGGTTTGCCCTCTCTGGAAGCCACCCTGTCACATGGAATAACGGGCGATGAAAGTTACATGTTCCCAAGGAGACTTTCCTGTCAGGGCAGGGGACACTCAAGGCCATTTCCCCTCTCTCTTCCCCAACCCCTGTACTCCATTAGGCCTCAACTAGGAGGGGAAGAAACAGACAAGAGATCTCTCCCAGGGACTCGGGTCCCAGACAGTCCTAGATAAGCTGAGAAACCTGACCCTTGGCAGCCCTGAAGGACTCCGAAGTAAAGTCTGTGCCACATAATGGAAAATATTATTCAGCTGAGCTTTAAATAGCTGATGTGATGTGTCTGGGGCTGGAAGGTGGCCCGTGGACGCTGCCAGAGCAGCCGGTCCCCACATGTGGGGCTTGAGAAGGACCCTGAGTCACTTCAAGGTTCAGAGCTTTGCAGGGTCCTAGGGGCCTCCCCAGGAGCACCTAGTTTTACTCAGGGTTCCCAGGAAACCACAGCTGTTCCCCACCTCCCACACACCTCAGCGGTGGTCAGGAGGTTACAGACAAGCATTATGCTGCATCAGCATCCTAAGAAAGCAGTTCTCAAACTCAAGGGCGGGTCAGAATCATGTAGAGGACGTGTGGGCTCACAGGCTGCTGGGCTCCAGCCCTGAGTTCCTGATTTAGGAAGCCTGGGGGCCTGATAAGCTGCACTTCCAACAAGTTCCCAGATGCCATGCTGCTGCTGGTCTGAGGCACACTTTGAGACTCCCGGCTTGAGGCCAGCTGTACTAGAATCACCTGGGAATCTCTAACAATCAAAATACCCAGATGACACCACAGGCAATTAACTCCGACTCAATGGGGTTGGGGCCCAGGCATTAGCATTTTTTTTTTTTTTTTTTTTTTGAGACGGAGTCTCGCTCTGTCGCCCAGGCTGGAGTGCAGTGGCGCGATCTCGGCTCACTGCAAGCTCCGCCTCCCGGGTTCACGCCATTCTCCTGCCTCAGCCTCTCCGAGTAGCTGGGACTACAGGCGCCCGCCACCACGCCCAGTTAATTTTTTTTTTGTATTTTTTTAGTAGAGACGGGGTTTCACCGTGGTCTCGATCTCCTGACCCGCCCGCCTCGGCCTCCCAAAGTGCTGGGATTACAAGCGTGAACCACTGCGCCCGGCCGGCATTAGCATTTTGTAAAGCTCCTCACAAGTTTGCAAGCCATTGCTCCAGGGAGTCAGGATACCACAGGGTGGAAACCAGGAACAGCTCCAGGCAGCGTACCATCAGGGATGAACTGGGAAGTGGGATAAAAGGTGCCTCTAATGCCTCCTAGGAGCCACTGGAATCCCAGCTAGAAGGGGCCCACTCAGCCGCAAAAGGCTTTTGGGAAGAGCCTGATGCTGGTGGGCTGCTCACGTGGACCACATTTGGGTTCCTCACTGCTTAAAATGGGCCTGGGGACCAACAGCATCACTGGGAACTTGTGAGCAGTGCAGAATCTCAGGCTCCACTCCAGAGCTGGCAAGTCCGAATCTACACTTGAATAATATCCCTGGGCAATTATTGTGCACTTTAAAGTCTGAGAAGCACTGATGAGTGAGGTAGGTGAGATCCGCCAGCACCTGAGTAGGGGGTGGAGGCAAAGCCCAAGGGTGTCCCCAGGGCTATCTAGTCAGCTCCCCAAATCCAGATAACGCTGGCAAGCTGAGGTGCTCTTATTTATACGCAAATCGCCTGGAGAGCTGGGTGTGTGTTTCCACATCTGTATCTTCAGAACTCCCAAGGAAACTCCCAATTTGCCAAGACTAGGATTCCAAGAGGTCCTCTCCCCCTCTAATCGTCTGGCTGAACCCTCAAACCTGAGACCATCAAACCTGGATGGAGTTATAGCCCGTCCTAACCAGAACCTAGCCCAGCCATCTTGAACATGGCCGACACATTAGAATTACTCAGTTTGCTTTAAAATCTCTTCTGTGTCTGACTACATCAGAAGCTGTGGGGGTGGGGCCTAAGTGGGAGGGCTTTGAAGCTCCCCAAGTGACTCCAATTAGAACCAGGGAGGGCCCTACAGTAATCTTCAATATTCTCTCCACTGACCTCCCTCCCACAGCCTTCACCTCTGCGTAGCGTGTGCTGTTAACTTGGATACCAGATTCTCCTGATGGAAAGATACCGTGATCTTCCTTCCAGAGAGGGAATGACATTCTGCACACAAAGCAATTTTGCTTATCTTTGCTGAGCTTGCAAAACTGTGAGAGAGCTACAGTCCTTGGATTGGTTTACTCATGTCTATCTGATTTCTCAGCAAAACATTCATCAGTTCGAGCAGCTGCCATCAGAGCATGCCTGTGGCACCAACAGAAGCTGCTGGACCAGCAACATCCAGGGAACTGAGGCTAGAACAAATTTCCCTTGTGCCGTCCGTATTCCGGTGGTGGCACACATGCATGCCTAGTTGGCAGTGCAAGCACTCACTTTTGTTTATTGTAGTTATTTATTTATTTATTTGAGATAGGGTCTCACTCTGTCACCCAGGCTGGAGTGCAGTGGGGAGAGTATAGCTCACTGCAGTGTCAAACTCCTGGGCTCAAGGAACTCTCTGCCTCAGCCTCCCAAGTAGCTGGGACTATAGCATGTGCCACCACACCCCATTAATTTTTTTTTAATTATTTTGTAGAGATGGAGTTTTGCTACATTGACCAGGCTGGTTTCAAACTCCTGACCTCAAGCAATCCTCCTGCCACGGCCTCCCTGAGTGCTGGTGCGAGCTACTGCACCCAGCCAGAACTCACTTTTATGTTGTCTTTTGCATTCTTCTAGAAATCACTAAGAACAAAGATTGAAAGGAAATCGTACCATTTCCATGCAGCATCCTGTTGTAAACCTCCTTGGATCTTGTCAACAATTTTTGCAATGAGCCAGGCAGATATTGTGCTTCCCAACTGTAGTGAGCTAAGTAGTGGGAATGGTGGCCCCAAAGATATGTCCCACTCCAGATCCCTGGAATTTGTGGATATTATATGGAAAACAATGTGATTAAGTGAAGGATCTTGAGAGGAGTTACTTATTCTGGATTATCCTGGTGGATCCTAGAATGTAATCTTTGTAAGAAGAGAGAGGGAGTTTTGAAACAGACACACACCGAGAAGGTGACGTGCAGATGGAGGCAGAGATTAGAGTGATGCAGGTCCAAGTCAAGGAACACTAGCAGTCATCAAGAGCTGGAAGATGCAAAGAACAGATTCTCCTCTAGAACCCTCAGAGGGAGTGTGGTCCCTCACAGAGCACCTTTGCTCTGTGAAGCAAATTTTGGGCTTCTGGACTCCAGAACTGAGAAAAGAGGTTTGTTTAAAGCCACCAAGTCTGTGTTCATTTATTGCAGCAGCCCCAGGAAACTAGTACACCAGCTTACAGATGTGAAAAAGGAAGGATAGACATTGAACGCCCGTTCCAAGATCTCATAGCTCATAGCAAAATGGGTTTGTCATCCCTTCCCCAATTTGGAGTTTGCTGGTTTTCTAAGGAATTCAACAGGCAGCAGGATGTGTGGATTGTGTGGAACCAGTCTGAGATTGGGATGCAGCACCTGAAAGCAAGCCTCTCACACACTCCTTCCCTACTTTCCCCTTGCTCTGTATATTGTGAGGAATGAATGTGGGAATGTTAAGCATTGCATGGTGCTACTGATCTGGAAGAGCAGTCACCCCCTTCCTTGACCCCTACCCCTAGGTACAGTAATTGTGATGAAACTTCAAGAGGCGGGACATATCAGTAGTTGGTTTATTCAGCCCCTATCTCAGCCTGGGCGAGGGTTTATGGAAGATGCAGATGCAGAATTCTGAGTCCCTTTATTCAAGGAGCTCAGAAAGCAGTTATAGAGAAAAGAATGACCAGTTTTAAAGAAGCAGAGATTAAAGCATCTCTAACGATGTTTTAGAGACACGAGCACAGAGTTCTCAAGCATAAGTAAGCATCAGAATTCCCTGGGGGCTTGTTAAGGCACAGGTGGCTGGTGCCATCCCCAGAGTGCCCGTGTCCATGGGTCTGGGAAGGACCTGACAATGTGCATTTCTAACACACTCGCACATCTGGCTGATGCTGCTGTTCCAAGGACCACATGGTGAAAACCGCTGGAATAGCAGAAGCTCAGAGAAGGAAGCCCTGGCCGTGCACTGGACCTGGCTGGGATATTAGGGAACTTTAATTCCTTCCTTTCTGCTCTGTTAAGTATAAAATTAGGGGCATGCAGCTGCAGCTGGTGCGGGCTTCCCGGGAGTGGTTATTTTGCTGCCTCCATGCAAGGCACGTGGTTTCTAGCTCAGCGTTCCCTCTCTGCAGTGATGGACCCATTTTATTTTTGTTCCAACCCATTGTGGACTAATTCTTCTGTAAAATACAGGATTGGCTGGGCGCAATGGCTCACGCCTGTAATCCTCACACTTTGGGAGGCCGAGGCGGGTGGATCACCTGGGGTCAGGAGTTCAAGATCAGCCTGGCCAACATGGTGAAACCCCATCTCTACTAAAAAAAAGAAAAAAAATACTAAAAAATAGGCAGGCGTGGTGGCGGGCACCTGTAATCCCAGCTACTCAGGAGGTTGAGGCAGGAGAATCGCTTGAACCTGGGAAGTGGAGGTTGCTGTGAGCCGAGATTGCGCCATTGCACTCCAGCCAGGGCAATAAGAGCGAAACTCTGTCTCAAAGAAAAAAAATACAGTATCATAGGTGTGGGTGTTGCAGCTCTGTTGAAGCTCCACGAATGTTTCTAAATGCTCATCCTGTCACCAACTGGTAACAAGGAGCTCATGAACCAGCCCCAGGCCACGGGCCACTTTGAGGGGCCCCAGCATGGCGCTTCCGCGTCCCCTAGACATCTTCACACATGCACCCCGAAAGCAGCCCACGGCCCAGCATGAGCCAAGCACAGGGAACGGCTGTCATTCCCTCTGAGTCTGTGCCCAGAAATGGGGTGTGAGCCCACTGGAAAAGCATGAAGGAAACCGCAGGATGGTGCCCACTCGCATGAAGGCAGGCTCACCCCTCCCTACCCGAAGCCCAGCCCCAGGGCACCCTTCCTCTGTAGCTAAGGAGAGATGGTTCTGGAGGCCATGGCAGGTGCTGGGGCTTGAGAGAGGAGCTCTGACAGGATCCTGTGAGAGGAACTAAAGCAGACACGGCCACACCTCTCTCCAGCTCCAAGCCCCACACCCCCAAACTGTACCCATGGCCCAAAAAAGGGTCAGGCCTGACTGACCAGGAGCTGCTGCCCCCAAAGGCCCCTGTGACTGCAAAATCTGGCTAGGACCCCAGGACACTCCTCTTTCCTGACCTGTCCTGCCAGCTCCCTTCCCGGGCTGCCTTGAAGTTCCAGGCCCCATCCTGGCATCTTTGGCAATGACGGGTGAGTCACAGAACCACAGGAACCCGAATCACCATAGAGACGGCCATGGGAAGTCAGGCTGTGCCCCCAGTGCCTTGCTGGGAGTGGCCTGAAGCCATTTGCCGCCCACTGGCCACTTCTCCAAGTATTTGGGCTGTGCCTGGAAGCTGGAGCCACGGGGAGAGCAGAAAGTGGACAGGAGAAACAGCAGGCAGGGTCAGCGAGGCCAACACAAGGCCAGATGCTTATCTGGGTAAGGAGAGGAGCCCTGTCCATTTTGCTTTGGTCTTTGCTGAACGTATTTCCAAACAATGACTCTCCACTTCCTGCCTTCCACTGGCCTGGACAGCACTGCGCTTTTTACTTTGGCCTTTCCCTGGCATTTAGCATTTCTCCAGCCTTCTCCAAATTCCCACTGAAGTGTAGGGGTTGCAAAGGGGCACCAACACAGGTCCTACTCTCAAGGCAGTTAAAGTCCTGTGAGTTGTATCAGCTGGCTATTGCTGCATGAGAAATCTCCCCAAGCTTCCTGACTTACGAACAACAATCATTTGGCCTAAACATTACAATTCATGCTGCTGTGGGTCAGGGATTCCGGCAGTGCTAGGCAAGGACAGCTCACCTCTGCTCCAGAGTGTTGGCTGAGGCAGCTGGCCAGGGACTGGAGGGCCAAGATGGTCTCACTCATGTGTGCGAGCCCTCAGCTGGGGAGGCTCATGTCTGGACCTCAGGTCACCTTCCTGTGGCCTCTCTTTCCACACAGCATCCCCTCCTCCAGGGCCTTTCGCTCCATGGTGGTTGGACTGTTCCTCGGCTCCCACACCCAGAGGTTGTGCTTTCACAGGTCTAGAGTGCAGCCCAGGCATCAGAAATTATAGTCTCTCCAAGAGCTTCTGTAATGAGCAGCTAAGACTGAAACACCTCCACCTCCACTCAGGCCAATCACTACTTAAAGTGTGGCTCACAGACTGGCAGTAAAGGCACCCCTGGGAGTTGGTGAGACTTGCAGATGTCCAGGCCCCTGCACAGCCAGAGGAGTACATTGTGTCGGCAGAACCACAACTGTCGTTAAATGATGGCGATTTCAGCAGGAAGGGCCGGTGTTGGAGCTGTGGCTTGTGCTCTGTGAATTGCCTTCTCTTTCACCACAGGCGTTCTGGAAAAGAGGCCTCTGGGTGATCTCTCAGCTCGATTGATCCTGCAGACAGATATTTCCAGTATGACAGAGCTATCAGGAGCAATAAAAAATGGAAAGAAATACTCACACTGCTTAGAACTATGAGAACTATGAGGAGATCAGGGGACAGAGGGAGGCAGATGGTTTGTGCTGGGCCTGCCTGGGGAGATTAAGGATAGGGTGGTTTGGAGATAGCACAGGCCACAGGGAGAATGAAGGTGATTCTAGCTGCCTCTTGCTCTTAAATCAATATCTCTCTGTTTGTGAAACAGGTTGTTGTGCTCCAAATTTCTGACAATCTACCTCTGACCTAGAGTGGCTGAGGATTTCTGCAGAAAAATCACAAACCTTGCAAGTGGGGAGCTGGTAGACTGACTCTCTCTCCGCTTCCATCCCCTGTCCCAGGCCAGTCCCTAAACATTTCTCTCCAGCTCCTGCGAATTTCCTTCCTGTCTCCCTGCTCTAAGTCCTCTGCTGAAGAGCACCCTATGATGATGTCACAACGCAGCATCAGCAGCAGAATGAAACGCAGCCCCCTTAGGTGGCACGGGAGGCCTGCCATAACCTTGCTCTCCCCTCCTCTGTCTAACCTCACCACCTCATCCTCATGGCAAATGTTTGCAGTTCTCTCAACAGGTGATAGTGCTGAAGGAGTCTGTCTTCCTGCACTAGCTCACCTCCCTCCTCTGCCTGGCTAACCCCTAGGGCTGCCGCTGGCACTACCGGATAGAGATGGGTGCCCCCTGGTGTTTGCACCTGGTGGTGTGGCATTTGTGTTCCTAGGTCCAGCTCAGGTGGCACCTTGCCCTTGATGTCCCCTGACATATGAGCTTGGCTGCATGCCCCCTTCCGGCTGCCATAAAATCCCAGTGCTTGCCTCTACTACTGCATCGTCCAATATGGATGCCACACTTCAAGTGTGGGACAGCTGCACACTTGAAATGGTCTAATCCCAGTTGAGATGTGCTGAATGTAAAATGCACCAAATTTCAACATTACATAAAAAAGAATGCAAAATAACTCACTAATAATATTTATATTGATTTACACATTTCAGTGATAATATTTTTGATATATTGGATTAAATAAAATACCTTATTGAAATTAATTTCACTGTTTTTAATGTAGCTACTAGAAAATTTACAATTTCTCATGTGGTTCAATTTATTCCTATTGGACTGTGCTGGTCTCATAGATTATTCTGCCAGAACCCCTCTTGACTTAGCTATAACCTAAAGCAAATTATTTAATTTCTCCAAAACTGTTTCCTTCTCTATAAAATGAGAAAAAGGCTCATCTTTTAAGGTAACAGTGAGGAAAAAAGAACATGCATCAGCATGTTGGAAAATCTCTGTTAGTATAACCATTACATTCATTGTATCATATAGAATTAACTGTCACAATGACCTTAGTGGCCTCAAGGGTCATATTTATTTAAGATACCTAGATTCCCAGACAGTACCTGACACAGAACAAATCTTTTAGGCACAGGCTATAAAATGCAAGTGGGGGATGTGAGTAGCAGATGATAGGCTGGCTGATTTGCGAGAGCCCTAGCTCTAGTGGGTCCATTAGGGCAGGCATTCCTCCCTCCCTCCCCCGCAGCGGTCTGTGTCTGAAATCCATCACCGCCCCCCTGGTGTCTACCTTCCTGGCCAGCGCACCTGCAGCCTGCAGCACCTGCAAGACCTTTTCTCCCAAATTCCCTCTGCAACACTTCTTCCATCTAGTTCCCAACCTTTTACAGACACCTTGACCCTGGCAAATGCTGTTGGAGAGGTGCTGCCCAGGAAGAATCTTGCAGGGAGCGGAGCTGTCTTCCCTCAGAAGCCATGAATCATTACACTTGCTTCTATTGTTGCAGGAGAGCAAACAAACATTATTTTCTCCAGCCATTTCTGGGCCTTTTTCAGAAACATTCTTGTCCCCAAATATGAACTTCTAAACCAACAGCAAATTATTCTGGATAAATGCTAGTCAATGTGATTCCTTGGAAAGAAAATCCTAGGGTTTATCTGCAAAAGTTAAAGGCCACATTGTTCTGATGCTCATGTGGGTGTAGCAGAGGTGGGTATAAGCCCTGGGAGCCAGTATCAGGGCCTGCTTCATTATCAAAGCCCCGTACCTTTAGGGTTATCCTGAATTTGCCCTTAGAATTTGATTTAGTTTGACTTGAGTTTGCAACATGGCATTGATGTTCTAGAAAGACCTTCTCCCACTCCAGCAAAGGTGAGCAGTATTACAGGTGGGGCTATAATGTCCAGGCATGGCCCAGTCCACATTGAGCTCTCTACAAATAGATCTCCTGGAAAAAGCAGACCCTAAAAAGTAGACTCCCGCTTTGTGGGAGTCTGGGAGTCAGTTTCTTTGGCAGAGAATAAGGGTCAGAGGTTGGAAAGGTTTGAAGAGACAAGGACTAGAAAGCAGGACACATCCCACCAAGATCAACTGCTGGCCTCGTTCAAGGACAGAGCGAGGACTCAGGACCACAGCATCTCAAAGCCATCAGAGGCATGGGAACCATCAACCTAACCACCTACTTTGCACCTGTTTAGCACACGAGAAAACTGAGGCCCAGAGACAGGAAGAAATTGTCTAAAGGTGACCTATGAGGAGCAGGCTCCCACCCCAAGTCTCCTGGTTCCTACACTACGCCCCTAACAGGGCTCCTTCCAGCCACACACGTCACGCACAGGACTCACGTAGGAATCATTCTTAGCCCCAGCTCCTGTTTATCAATACACAGATAGGATAGATGGAGCCACAAAAGAGCTGTCATGGCCAGGCGCGGTGGCTCACGCTTGTAATCCCAGCACTTTGGGAGGCCGAGGCGGGCGGATCACGAGGTCAGGAGATCGAGACCACGGTGAAACCCCGACTCTACTACAAATACAAAAAATTAGCCGGGCGTGGTGGCGGGCGCCTGTGGTCCCAGCTACTCGGAGAGGCTGAGGCAGGAGAATGGCGTGAACCCGGGAGGCGGAGCTTGCAGTGAGCCGAGATTGCGCCACTGCACTCCAGCCTGGGCGACAGAGCAAATCGTGAACTGAAAAACAAAAAACTGTTTTGCCTACAATACCATCATTAGAACTTCTGAATTTCCTTCAGACATCCTGGTTTAGCATACTGAATGGTGATATTCTCAGGCAGCACGGTGTTGGGGACAGGGAGGAAGAGCCCATTATGAACATAGGATGCTGTCCAAGCGGGAGAAGCTTCAGGTGCAAGTGGGGAGCCTCTGGGACGCCAGAGGACCAACAGCTGAGCCTCTAGGAGAGGAGGGGGAAGGGGGCTGAGCGTGGAATCCTAAACTTCCTCATCAGCGGTGGATTCAGCTATGGGCTCCAATGTTTCACCCCTCTGTGAACCCACGCCCTTACTCTTGTAACTTTGCAGTCCCTCCCACTAAAGACAGAATGAACTCCTCCTCCACCACCACCCCACCACCATGCTTTGCTTTGGCCAGTGTGATGTAGGAAGAAGTGTCATGTGCCTGCTCCTAGTCACACGGTGTGGAACAGAGGCTGCAGCCAGCCACCCAATGGGGCAGGGCTGTGGGACAGGAGGGGCAGGGCCCATGCTGGTCAGAGCCCAGGGAGGCGCCACCCTTTCCAGATGGCTGGGAGTGGATGGGCCACTCAGGTGAAAGGAAGACCATGAATAAAGGCATGGAGGAAGGAAAAGAAAATAAATATTTCTAGAAGAATGAACAGCTCCAAGCAGTGATAGCAGCATTGTCTGAAAGAACTTGCTTCGATGATGGAAATACTCGACACCTGTGTTGTGCAGTGAGGGAGCCGCCAGCCTTATGGGCCCGTTGAGCACTTGAAATGTGCCACTGCTACCCAGGAACTGAATTTGTTACTTTATTTAATTTCAAGAAATCAACATTTAAAGGGCCACACGTGGCCAGCAGCTCCTGACTGGATGGTACAGGTCTGGAGTGTTGGGTCCTGGGAGTGCTGAAGTAAGACTAGACTGGAGATCCCTGGCACTCAGTAGAATGTTTTAGCTAAAGGGGCCCAGTAATCACGATAGCATTTGCTGCCTTCCAGGACCCATGCACAGCACTTGTCATACATGATCTCATTTAATCTTCCCAGCATCCTTGCAGGGTAGAACAGGTCATTATCCCCGTTTTACAGACAGGTGAACTGAGGCATAGAGGAGCTAAGTGCTGGGGAAAATCACCTGAGAGGCACAGCTGGGTCCAAATCAGACTCTGACTGCCAGGCCCCTTCCACATCCATAGGGGCCCAAACAGCCACTTACAAAGGCTGCAAAGTCCTTTTCTGGGTGTTTTCCTCTCTTGGACGCTGGTGTAATTTGCCCCATCCCCAATAAAAAGCAGAATCTGAGATAGGACTTGCGTACAAGAAGTAATTTTTGCTGCTTTTCATGCTGTGGTTTGGGGAGGGACTGCTGGTGATCTCATGGCACAGGAGTGGCAGGGATGAGAGGCAAGAAAGTCAACCCAAAGAGGTTTTATTGAGCTGGTCATGCCGCAAGCCAGCAGAGCTCCTTCCCGATGGGCTCCTTGGAGAAGCTGTGCGCATTGCGCCTGTGAATCGGCCACCTGAGATGGAGAGGAGGGGAGTGCCATCCTCCCCAGCTCTGTCCCCCATTAGTCAAGGACTGTCTCATCTCTCAGAGGGACACGGATACAGCAAGGGGGACGTGAGGCCAGATTACCCCTGCCCTGAGATGGTTGTCACACCCACATCAGGAGCAAAAATGTGGCTGACACATGTACGATTCCACTTACAGGAAATGCTCAGAATAGGCAGGCCCAAAGAGCCAGCAGGTGGCCAGGGCTGAGGGCCAGGAGGTGTGGGGAGTGAGTGTTAATGAGCACAGCATTCCTTTATGGAGTGACGAAAATGTTCTAGGATTAGATGACAGTGATGGTTAACGGTGAATTTTGTTACGTGAATTTTGTTCTAATTTTTAAAAAGTGGGCTGGCAGGAACCATGATGACAGCAAAGAAATGCAGCCAAGTTCCAGGCTCTGAGCTCAATTGCAGGCCCAGCCCCATAAATCCATAGATGCAGCCTCATCCCAGGAAAGGCCTGTCTCTGCACTCAGACCAACCTCCACCCCTGGAGCTCTGACTGAGTGTCGGGGCCGATATGGAGCCCGGGAAGTCGGGATTAGCAGTCCCAGCCCTTCCCAGCTCCTCTTCTCAATGCCGCCTCTCTCTGATGGACTCAGACACAAGGAGGTCACTGCGTTTGTCCAAGGCTATGATGTGAGCGGCTGCCAGGACTGAGCGCAGAGCCCTCACCTGCCCCTCCCCAGCAGAGCCATGTAGGAGGCACACAGGCATCCGCCTCCAGCCCCCATCCCTGAGGTCGAAGCAGGATATGCAGCTGATGTCTCAGCACTGTCCTTCCCTGTCCCCATTGTGCAATCTCGTCACTCTGAAAGGCTTTCTGTTCCTCTGTTGCACCCCACACCAGGCTAAGGCAGACAGAGCCTGAAGGGCACCCTGTCCTCTAGTGCCTGCAAGTACTTCGTGGGGACACCTGGGCCTCCTTTCCTCCTCCTGGCCTGATGAGCTTCGTATGCTCCTCCAGGAAGGGTCCTAACAGCACTCCACAGAACACGGTTTAGATACACCTGAATTAGTGTACTCCAATTCACCTGCCAGGGATGCTAGCACAGTGGAAACCCCACCCCTCCATTAAGAGGTGGAGTCTACATCTGGGTGGCCTTGTGACTCACTTATAGCCAGGAGAACATGGTACTGGTGACATCAGCTGACATGTAAAGTAGGGTCCAAATAGCCCATGCAGCTTCCATTACCAGGTGCTGCAGGGGCCCTTGACTTTGAGGCCCTGAGCTGTTGCCTAAGGAGCCCAACTACCCCAAGACCTTCATATTGTGAGGAAGCCCAGACCTCATGGGGAGGCCATGTGTAAATGTTCTAGTTGACAGCCTGATATGGCTTGGCTGTGTCCCCACCTAAATCTCATCTTGAATTGTAGCTCCCGTAACTCCCACATGTTGTGGGAGGGATCTGGTGGGAGATAATTGAATCGTAGGGGAGATTGCCCTCATACTGTTCTTCTGATAGTGAATAAGTCTCATGAGATCTGATGATTTTGCAAGTGGCTTCCCCTTTCACTTGGCTCCCATTCTGTCTTGTCTGCCACTGTGCAAGATGTGCCTTTGACCTTCCACCATGATTGTGAGGCCTCCCCAGCCACGTGGAACTGTGAGTCCATTAAACCACTTTTTCCTTGTGAATTACCCAGTCTTGGGTACGTCTTTATCAGCAGCATGAAAATGGACTAACACACAGCCCCAGCTAAGGTCCCAGCCAACAGCCAGCATCAACAGCCACACGGGTGAGGGAAGACCCTACAGATAATTCCAGTTTCCAGCCACTGAGCCTTACCTAGACATGGATTCTTCTTTTCAGCCAAGGCCCTGAATATCACAAAGCAGACACATGACACTCTTGCTAGACACTGTCTGAATTCCTGAGCTCCAGGATCTGTGAGCATGATAAAATGGTTGTCTCAGGCTGCTAAGCTTTATAATGCAGCCATAATCCCTGAAACACCGTTCATTCATAATTATTTACTGCACATATACGATGTGTCTGGCCCTATTCTGTGCATTGGGGATGCAAAGATGAAGAAACATTCAGCCCTTTCTTTAAGGACAGAACGGGTTACTGGTGCTATGTGTGTGTGGCATTCAGTGCAGAATTCTGTAGTGGCTCATTTTAGCAGGGAAATCCAGAGGGACTTCCTGGAAGAGGCTTCCAGAAGTATGGAAGGGTGAGCACAGAAGTGTTTTCGCCATAGATAGTCAGAAACTGCACAACATATTTAAGAAGTTATTGGGTTATGAACTACTGGCCCCTTAAAACCTGACTAAGGTGCCATTCTGCCAGGAGCCCCCACTCTTGCCTATAATATCTGCCTCTCCCTGAAGCTTTGGCTCAATTTCTTAAACATGCCAAACTCTTATCACCAATCACAGCCATCTCAAGTGCCTTTTCCTTTGCAAGAACACTGTTCTTCCACCCTGCTTAGTTCTCACCAGGACAGAAGGCCTCCCCTGAGATGCCCCTCCCATCTCTCTCTCATGCACATCGCATGTGCAATTGTACATATATCTGTCAGCCTGTTTCCCTGCAGCCTCTGCTGCTAGATTTTACCACAAGGGGAAGAGCATGACTGTTTGGCTCATCCCTGTATTCTCAGAGCCAGCACAATGTGGGACACATGTTACACACTCAGTAACTATTGCTGGGAGAATGAACTAGCCTTGTCCTGGGACCTGTTCTAATCCTTGATCCTATGGTTAGCTTCTTCTAGTTCCTAACCTAATTGTGCCTCCAATCATTGGTTTTCTGGATCCCGCCCTCCATCTTAAAATACCTTTCTGCTACCTTCCACGAATTGTCTTTGCTAACCCAGCTATGACACAACCCCACTAGGCCATGGTTTCCATTATCCACCTGGAATCACCCAGCTCTGTTTTGCCAAGCCTGTTCCCCCAAGGTTCCAGTATCACCAACTGGCAACAGCACTTCAAAGTCAGACCACACAGAAGGCTACAGCATTGTAGTAAAGACTCCAGTGAGGGAGGGGTCTCCCAGAGCTAGAGAGAAGGAGAAACAGATGACAAACTGCAGAGAACTTCTCCAACTGCCAGGATGCTGACCCTCCCTCCTAAAGGAAATCACATGCACCCAAATATTCATATTTAGAGGGAAAAGATCTCAAGGTAATATGAGGTCATTTCACTGAAGTGACTCCAGAGGCAACAAAATAAGTGTCCAGGGAGGTTAGCTTCTCCTTAGAGATGCTGGGAAGCTTGACATTTGCAATGGGAGAAGAGGGGGCGGGGCGACAGGAAAGGTGTGACTGCAGACGTCAAGCTCTGCCTGCATGGGGTGGCTTCAGAGACATCGTCCCCTGGGTTGTGCCATCTCCTTAGCAAAGATAGAGACCATGAATTGCTTCTAAATATAGCCAGGAGACCAGCACATAGAATTATTCAACAGGAATGCAGAAAGCTGATTTGCTGCTGATCCCCATTTGGCCTGGCTTGATTTCACAATCAAACGAAGAACCTTTTTTACTTCCAAGAGTCCTATATTGTCTATTGGTGCCAGCAGCACTGAGAGAGAAGCAACAAGCTCACCCCCACTCGATCTTCCACAGCAATCCAGCAGTCCCACATTTGCTTTCTCCCCGCATGTCTTTCTGGGGAAAAAAATAAAAAAGGCAAAGCCAGTGTGTGAGATAAGTCATTTCAAGGGAGAATCATGGATCCAGGGCCAAGAAGAGGCCACAATTACCGTTTTTTGCTTGTTCTCTCCTCTGCCGAATTTATTATTAGTTTCTGATCTATAAAATCACATCAGAGAGACCTGAGCTCACATTCTGGCTCTGCCACTCACTAGCTATGTGGCTTTAACAAGTGATTTAACCTCTCTGTGCCTCAGTTTCTTATCTGTAAAATGGAGATAATAAGCTTTCTCAAAGGGTAGTGAGAGGATTAAATGAAATTCATTCAACATCGGATAATTATTTATTGATCACCTACCATGTTCTTTTTTTTCCTTCTTTAACTTTAAGTTCAGGGGTACATGTGCAGGATGTGCAGGTTTGTGACATAGGTAAACGTGCGCCATGGTGGTTTGCTGCACAGATCAACCCATCACCCAAGTATTAAGCCCAGCATGCATTAGTTATTCTTCCTGATGCTCTCCCTCCCCCACCCCCACGACAGGTCCCAGTGTGTGCTGTTTCCCCATATGTCCATGTGTTCTCCTCATTCAGCTCTCACTTATAAGTCAGAACATGAGGTGTTTGGTTTTCTGTTCCTGAATTAGTTTGCTGAGGTTAATGGCTTCCAGCTCCACCTATGTACCTGCAAAGGACATGATTTCATTCCTTTTTATGGCTGCATAGTGTTCCATGGTGTATGTGTACCACATTTTCTTTATCCAGTCTGTCATTGAGGGCATTTGGGTTGACTCCATGTCTTTGCTATTGTGAACAGTGCTGCAGTGAACATACACTTGCATGTATCTTTATAATAGAATGATTTATATTCCTTTGGGTATATACCCAGTAATGGGATTGTTGGGACAAATGGTATTTCTGCTTCTAGATCTTTGAGGAATCGCCACACTGCCAGACGCTATTTCTAGGTGTTTAAGATACATTAGTGAATAGTACAGACACTGACCCTTGCCCTCATGTAGCTTATATTCAAGTATGGACAGATTAACAATAAGCAGTAACCCTAATAAATAATACATTTACAGTAAGTTGGGTGATGCATGGTACAGGAAAAAGAATGTAAAGCAGATGAGGTAGAGGATGGTGGCCACATATTAATTCCTTCTCATTTTACTCCTTCTGTTGGGAGGTGGGACCTAATTCCCATCTCTGGTATCAAGGCTTCCTTTTGTGACTTGCTTGACCAAGAGAATATGCCAGAGAGATGTTGTGAGAATTTCAGGACAATGCCAGAGGACTCGCAGTTTTCTTCTGCAGCTCTTGGAACATTCTTTCTGGGAGTCCAGAGCCCCCGAGGAAGAAGTCTGACTTCCCCGAGGCCACCTGTTGGAGAGGCTGTGTGTACGTTCTCTGGGTGACCATCCAGCTGTGCCCAGCCTTCCAGCCATCCCTGCCAAGGGACCAAGCATGTGACAAAGCCATGTGGGTCATCCACAGGAGTCCATCCACCAGCTGAGTGGGACCAAATGACACGGAGTGATGGGTGTGATGCAAAAAAGAATCACCAGCTGAGCCTGGTCTGAATTTCTGACCCGCAAATCATGAGATATAAGGCAATAATCGTTTTTAGCCACTAAGTCTTGGGAAGGTTTGTTACACAGCAATAGGTAAGTAGGATAGGATGGTAAGGGAGGCTTGGGTTTAATGCATATAAAACCCTTAGGCCAGTCACCAAATGGCATCAGATATTGTTATCCCCATTAATGGTTTTCACTGGCCCTCCCTCCTTTCAGCAGGAAGGATTTCAGAGCCAGGCCTTTCTGCTTGGCACCACTCAAAAGACGTTTCTGCTTTCACACATGGGGAGCAGATTCTGTTTCTCTGCTTGGAGATAATGTCCCAAGGAAGAAGCAGGTGTAGACGGGCTCAGACTTCAGAACTCTAAGGATGGCTGGGTGAGAAAAAGGTCCCAGATGCCCTGTGGGCAAACATAGACTTCTGCACTTACACTTTACCCTCCCCTCACACACACGTTACACACACACCTTCTCACCCCCAAACTTGGAAGGCTGTACTTGGAAGAGCAGAGAGGTTTTCCTGGTAATAATAATCTTATATCACACTTTAGAAAATAATTACAATTGTGTCTCATGAACCCACACAAAGCTGTCCTGAGAGCACGGTGAGGAAACCAATGTCACACTCATGTTAAAGTTCTCTCTCTAGCTCCATTTTGCTCAGCTCCAATGTTAAGAAAGGTAAACAACCTCCCAGTGGAGAATGGCTGTAGCTTTCAGACCAGCAAATTCTGCAGTTTTCTTGGGAAAAAAAGTTGAAAGACTGCTACTGTATTGATTAATTAAGCATTTATTCCACAGCAAGCAGAATCTTAGTAAATGATTCATGAAACTAAAAGGAGAGGGGAAAGCCTCCCACCCTAAAAGGTAAGTGTGCTCAGGTCAGCATTCTAATAAGAAAGTAAGAGTCATGGACTAGGAAGAGCTATTTGAATATGCGAGTAGAATGTAAATGAAGAAAAGGGTGCAATATGTCATTTAAAACAACAAGCAGTGGGCGGAAAAAGACTGGCCAGAGAACTCAGAGAATATGCAGTTAATCAATGATTAGCTAAATGCTTTACAAGGTAGTTTTGGTAAAGGGTCTTATTCCTCTGTAGCAGGTCAAGTGGATAGTATTGTATCAGTCCCTATGCCTGATGAGGAGCCAAACAAGTTCAATGGCATTCCGCAGCACCTCACCGTCATCTAACAACAGCTATTCCATTCGCAGGCATAGGAGCTCAGAGAACTTATTCCATTGCTAGGGTCACATACCTTGCATATTCAATCCTGTTTGAGAGGTTGTAGTTATCACTGGAAGAATAATTGAAATAAATTATATTTATCGAACACCTATAACGTGCCCAGAAAGATGCTTAGAGACTGTGAGGTAATGCTGTCCTCATCCTCAAAAGAGATAAGCTTAAAAAGCAGTAAATACATAAGGAGAAAAAATAATGATAAATATTGTGTGTTTACTAGAGCTTACAGAAAGGAAATATCCAAAGCAAGCAACAGGATCCATGGTTTACCTTGACAGGAAAGAGGAAAGAATGACCAAGCCAAGTGGAAACCCAAATACTTCTTGACATTCAGTCTCCTCTGCTGTACTTATCTTTCAACTTAGGGGAGGAAGAGAGAAAGAGGGGAGGGGAACCAATCACTGGTGAATGCCTAAGAGGTGCTGGGGGTGTGAGAGCTGTTATTTCATTTATGCTTCACCCCCACCATACAAGGAGGTGCTACTGTCAACGAACTGAGGATTTCTAGAGCTTAGATCCGAATGCAGGCCTGAAAGGGTCAAAGACTCATGCCCTTTGCTCTCTGGCAGGTCACACTGCTTTATACACAAGCCGCTCCCGTGATTCCAAAACTACTGTGATTTTTGAGAGAGCTGCATGTAAGTTTGTGCTTTTCCAACCATAGATCAGTCATCCTTCAAATAACTGCCCTGTATAGGGAAGGACATTCCCCTTCTCCAAGGGATCACGAGTTAGAGGCGGAACTGAAACTGAACCTGTAAGAAGTGTGCCTGGGAAGAACTCTGTGTCCTGTTACTGGCAGCTTTCTGTAGAAGCCTGGCTGCATGTATCAGGAGACATATCAACCTCAGGAGGAACTTCTTTAAATTGACAGTTTCTGACCCCAGCCAGAGAATTTGATTCAGCCGTTTTGTGGTGACGGCTAGGAATTGCTTTCCAGGTGAGTTGGATGCAGGCAGGCCGTGGCCCATCTATTAAAAGTTCTGTTCCAGATGCTTCAGATGCAGGACGTGAACATCCTTTTCCCAGCAACCTTGGTTTCTGCCTCCCTGTACACCATAGGCCCCATCTCACAAGAGATGGGGAAGTGCCGCTTTACAGAGGCCTTTCATTATGTTTCACGTTATATCAGTTAGGATCGCGTCAGGAAAACAGATTTCATCCCAGACATTTCAAACAGAGGGAATTCATGAAAGAGGATTGGTTACACAGGTGATGGAACTGCTGAGAAGCCACATAAAGATTAGTGACAGCTGGAGGCCACTCCACCTGCAGGGCTGGAAGGACAAAGAGAGGAAATGGTGTTACTGGCGGTGCAGAAGTTAAAGCCGCAGCTGGCATGAGCAGTGGGTCTAGGGCTATGGAGGAAGGAGCTGTCCAGCAGCAAGAGAGCCAGGGAGGAAATGCTACCCAGAGCAAAGACGGAAAGTCAGATGCTTTTCATGCCCCCCCATCGAGGGGCTACGGTGCAGTTCTGGAGACCTAAATAATACCAATGCTTAGAGAGTATTCTTTCTCAGTGGTCTAGAGCCTGGAGGATTTAACCTGAGAAAGCTGGTTTTAAAAAAATTTAAAAATAAAGAAAAAATAAAGCCTGGAGGAGCCTCAGAATCTGCTGGATCCCCAGCTCAGAGATCCTGATGCAGTAAGTCAGAGACAAGGCCTGGGCAGGGGGACTTTGAAGGGACTGTAATATGCAGATAGGGTTAAGAACTGATGTATCAGAGCATAAGCCCCAAAAGAGCAGCAATGCATCCTCAGTGGTACCACAGTGTCTGGCTCAACAGGGTTGTGTAGATACTTAATATATAGGTATTCAATGAATGAATGAATAAAAGAACGAACGCAGAACAGTGACCAGAGCCCTTGGTGATCCAGGTAGACCAGAGGGATGCCACAGCTGGGCAGGGAGAACATGAAGAGGGTCAAGGTCAGAAGCAAGGCAGTGCGAAAAAAGATGAATCTGGACACTAAGGCTAATCCCAAGCAAAACATATTTTAACCTGAAATGAACCAAATGCCAAGAGACAGGCAGATTCCCAAAAGGAGATGCAAACCACTGAATCCAAAAGATGAGAGGTTGGCTGTGGATCCACTTTGTCTACAGAGAGTTGCCATCCCCTGCGTTCATCAAGGCACCAGCAGTGAGTCTGACTCTGGCTTTACCATGGTTTTACTTCAGCCGTTTCCCTGACACGCAGGGTGCCCCACACCTCTCCTCTTATTTTGCCTCCTGACATCGAGGTATTGTATGTGGCAGGCAAGGTTCAAAGAAGTTTCCACAACAGTCCAGCTCATCAGTGGCACCGTTGGAGCTGCGTCTACCCCACCGGTTGGAAGAAACTATCCCACCTGGATATGAAGTCTTGAGCAAGCCACAGGTGCCCTTTGCCTCTCACTTTCCCAGTCCTTATATCACTTCCCTTTCTGTCTTTTCCATTTCTCTCTCCCTTTCATTCTTCCACATCCCTCTTTCTTCTCATCACAGCTCTCTCCTTCCTTTCACTCTCTCTTTCCAATTCTCCCTTCCCCATTCCCAATACCCTGGGAGCAAAGCCTTCCTCAGTCTACATTTCTACTTTCTTCAGAATAAAATAGGACTAGTGTACTCATGTCCATGATACACGGCTTTCTAGAAGAAAGGAGAGTGGGTTGCCTTGATTAATCCCCTGAGAAACTTGAAAACTTGGGACATTTCAAATTGGCATGAAAGGACTGCAGGCTAGGTCCCTGGCAGCTATTTAATCCAATCTGTACTTTAACCAGCTCTTCTGTCCCCATCTCTGGAAGTTCCTATCAGAGAACACTGCCCTTTTCCCTGCATTGCTAGTACAACGGTTGCTGTGCCTCCTAGCCCCGGGAGTTTCAGGGGCACCACAGCTGGTTGTCCCACAGCTTTCAAGATGTCAGAACTGGCCACAGGGGCTCTTGCTGTGAGTGACCTACAAACAAGACCAACACACCCTAACCTGGTGATGATTCCCAAGTCTGGCTGCATGTCAAAATAACCTAAGGGGCATGAAAAAGGCATCCAGATGCCAAGACCCACCCCAGACATACTGAATTAGGCTCTGCAGGGACAGAGTCCAGGCAACCAGCTCAATACCTCACCACTCAACTCAGAACCACCACCCTGGAGGAACTTTTGGCCTAGAAAGGTGGTGCTTTTAAACCTAACTCACAAAGAGGTCACTGGCCAGTGATTTTCAAATCCATTCACATTGTTTATGTAACAGTCCATGTGTATATTTTTAGGCCTACTATGGGCATTTCAAAATAAACAAAAACAACAACAACAACAACAGTCCTCCATGGCAAAGTATCAACCCTTTTCTGCCTTATGGATTCAGACTTTTCCTAAATCCTAATTTAGACAGCATGGTGCATTTTTGTGACTTCTATCCCCCTTCTTTATTGCACCTGATGGGAGTTCTAACCTGGTTTCAGATGAACAAGAATGCTCCAGAGAGCATCAGGTGATTTGCTCTTGGCCTCACCCAACAGGGATGGCGGGCATGGAGTTTGACCATTGTGGGGACCGGAGCCTTCTCTCCAGCTCCATCAGAGGGAATGGGAGAACATCCTGAAGCTAAGGGCCTCAACTTCCCATCTGTGCCCCCAGGATGGTGCAGCCCACCTCCTCCTGCCAAGAAAGGCACAAACACAGAACAGACACATGGGAGAAGACAGTGTTGCTTACATCCCTTTATTGAAAAGCATTCACTCCTGTTAGGACATGCATTAGGCCCTAACCCAGGGGCTCTGGGACATTTCTTAGCAGCAAAATCATGTGTTTTTTTAAGCTTCTTTCTTAGGAATCCCACAGCACAAATAGATAACAAAGAGCTGCTGTAGTTGATGCCAGGGGTCTTCGTTGTCCACTCTCCTCCCCCACCCTACAGCAGCTCTTCAACCCTTGCATGGACCTCTAGGCTCCCATAAAACCCAATTCAAACCATTGTCCTAACGTTTGGTGCCCTCTACTCTCAATCAGTACTTTTTGTGTGGTTCAGGTATATGTCTGGAGATCTGCTGATGGCCCCATAGAATGGAGGGTCATGGCGGTTTGCCATCCTATGGTCACCCAGAAGAGACCAAGCAAGTCATGTCACCCCTCTCAGTTTGGACACTCCCAAAAGTAAGGACTTTTCAGATAAAGACTTGGGTACAGGTAATTTCTTTAGGAGAGTGATTTCAAAAAAACTGAGACAGGGGAGAAGAGGCACTCCCCTGAAAGGGTGCATTACTGAGGTCTCTGCTGAGCAACAGGGGTTCAGCTCCACTGGGAAGTGTACACAGTACCCCCAGAAGTATCTGCCTGAAGGAAAGGCAGCTGGATATTTATCACTAGCTCTGGACCTCCTTGAAAGACAGTTGCCCCAGTGCATTAACTCCCCACACATATGTGCAGGCACGCACGCACACACATCTGGGTTGCACTTACACTCCTGCTGCTTGGATGGACTGTGCCCCTCGGAGTGGCTGAAATCAGACATGAGCACTTTTGGACCCATCAGTGTCCTTGGGGATGCCATGAGGCTCTCTTTCAAAGGCAGGACATCTCCTTAAAAATCATATGCTTATTATCAAAAACCACACAGAAAATGGAAGTGAGACTCTTCCAGGACTTTCTTCATGCAGAAACACCCATCCCCTGTGGATGTACTTTGAAATCCAAGGAGGACTTCCTTATATTCACACCCACGTATCTGCTTCTGCCTGAACTTCAGCATGGAGGCTGCCATCCAGCTCCTCCAGGCTCCAAGAACAGGGGTTGGAGGATCCAGGCTGACCCTGCCCACCCTAACTGCAGAAAGCTCTCCCTTGATGGGCATCTGCTGGCTGCATCTTGGGCTCTGGCTGTCCTCCCAGGTAGCTAAGCTCATCCTTGCAGCAAGGCATTCAGCTGGAGCACATTCCAGCCATCAAGCGGGGCTGCGCCTTGTCCTGAGCTCAGCTGAGTGTCACCAGGATAAGACAAGTGTGGCTTTTTCAGCTGGAACTCTTGGTCCCACTTACTATAAATTCTTCCACTTTGTTCAGAGAAAGCAAAACCCTTTTTTTCCATTAACACTGCCCTCAAGTGAGATTTAGCTTTTCAGAGCTGGTCTGCACCTGGACTTAGAGAATATTCACCGCAGGGAAATATTCCCATGGGTATGAGAGGTTAAACCAACAGAATACAAAACTGTGTGTGCAGCAAGATGCCACTTCTACTAAAGAAAAAAAAGAAAGAGAGCAAGAAACGCTAGAGGAATAAACCACAAGATGTCATTTGATCAAGGGTTCACGCTTGACTTAGGATCCTGGTTCTCAAAGTGTGACCTCTGGCCAACAGCATCAGCATCACCTGGAAACCGATTAGAAATTCAAATTCTCAGTCCTCATCTCTGCCTAGACTTACCAAATCAGAAGTTCTTGGGGGTGGAGCCCAGCAACCCACGAGATTCCAGTGCATGTTAAAATAGAAAGACCACTGACCTAGGCTCATTAATTAGGCACACCTTACTCCCAGTCCTAGGAGCTGGGAGGAAGCAGAGCTTCTGTCCTTCAGGAGTCCGTGATGTAGGAGGAAGGAGAAAGCAAGTGCTTGCAACAATAAAATACCAGGGAGAATAGCCATATGGGCAACCCAGACAAAAGTAAGGGGTTGTAGGAAGGTGAGTACTAGAAGGATGCACAGCAAAGTAAAAATAAGGGAAGGGGGAAACAGAAGTGTAAAAGAAAGGTGATCAAAGAATAAAATAATCAAAACAAAGCAGGAAAAGGAAGAAAGAAATTGTGATTGGGCCAGAAGCCCAGCTCCTTAAAGCCCTTAGTGGTTCCCTAGCTCATTTATCTGCTAGTCTGGCCAGCTTTCTAACAAGCACCAGGCATGTGGGCAGGTGCTAATTTGCAAGGCTGATTTAGCAAGTAAGTGCCAGTGGTAGAAAGTTGGAACCTCCTGTAGTCCTTGAAGTCTCCACACATAAAAAAAATTGGAAACCTCAATATTTCAGTTCAATGTCTCTGTGAGGAACAGACAGCAAACAGCTTCTCAACACCTCTGCACCATCAGTAGAGAGGATGCAATGCCTAGGAATGCTAGAATTTTGACTGCTTATAAATAGCAAAGCCTTGAGTCAGATAGGCAGAGATTTCCTAAGCAGGCATCAATTTAAAAGATTATGAGCCACTCCTTCACCCCATGCTCATATATGGTGTAGTTTTGTCAGGGTGGGTCATTTTTTTGTTTTTATCCATCACCTCAAGCATTTATACTTTGTATTACAAACAACCCAGTTATATTATTTTAGTTATTTTTAAATGTATGATTAAATTATTTTTGACTATAGTCACCCTGTTGTGCTAGCAAACACTGGGTATTATATTCTATTTTGCTGTAGCCATTAAACATCCCCATTTGGTATAGTTTTTAATCCTCTACCAAGTTCCTCTCTGGGCTCCTCACTTTGCAGTACATTAGTTGCTATGGAAACGATGAAGCCCCAATGTGATGGTTATAGCTTGATGGCTGCAGAAAGTTATTTTGTACAATGATTGGATATTATATAAATATATACATATATAAATTATATATAATATATACATATATGTGTACAGTATATATAGTATATACATACATAGTATATACGCACATATGTATATGTTATATATTATATACTATATATGTATATGTATATCTAATATATGTATATATTATATACATTATATAATATATACATATATGTATATATTATATACGTTATATAATATATATAATATATGTATATATTATATACTTATTCATATACACACATAATATATGTATATATTATACACACATGTGTATGTATATATTATACACACACGTGTGTACGTATATATTATACACACACGTGTGTATGTATATAGGTAGTATATATTATACACACACGTGTGTATGTATATAGGTAAAATGCAAGACTTTAGGAAAATTCCGATTATTTAAAGAACTTCCCAAAGGTAACAGTACACACATTAAAGTTAAAATGCTAGGCATGTGGGACCAGCCCCTCCCACCACCTGGGCTATACATTACAGCTTGGCATATAAGAAGGGAATCTTGGGTGAGGAACCAGCAGGCCAGAGCAGGAGAAATCCTGGCATAGCAGATGGGAGAGCAGGATTCCTGCCCTGGGCCCCTCTCTAAGTCTGCACATTATCGCCTGGGTGACCCAGGACAAGCTCTTTCATCTGTCCAAGACTTTTTCCTCCTCGATGAGAGAATTGAACAAAGTGCTTCCTAAAGTGCCTTTCTGTGTGCACATCCTAAGGGTCTTACCATGCTTAATCAATGGTCTCCTCTGTTTACAAAGACTACTATCTCGTGGCAAGGATGAATTCATTCATTTATACCCTCATTTATTCATCCAACAGCCATTCAATAAGTGTCCGTGTTCAGCCATGCTCTGACACTGATTGAATTCTGTAGGAAGTTGAAGAGTTGAGACTTCTGCTGAACAAGACTTTTGGAATGAAGAGGCCTCATAGCATGGAAACATAGTGGGATGTAGTAGAAACATAACTGTATTTCTCATGGTCAGCTCTCTTATCTCTTAGCCTGGAATGCAAACACAGAACCAACCCAAAAGGACAGTTCCACAATTCCATCGACCAAGCATTGGGCCCCAGATGATCAATTCCTCGTATCTATGTCAAAAAACCTATTGAGGCAGTGGAATTTTTCTTCTGAAACTCTGTTATTCTCCATATCCGACTCACATGCCTTTGCTTAAGAGACAATGAACTGGTCCTGCCTGGGTATCCAAAAGTTCAGGATTAAAGAGACTAACTCAGTCTGGAAATGTCTCTACGTTTCTTTGGTCTCTACTTTATCTTCACTTCAATATAAAAAATGAAAACTAAGGCCAAAATTCAGATTCAAAGGTTATTTCTTGGCAATAAAATTCATACTGTTTTCCAAGCACGATATCCCAGGACTTTCCCTCTGAGTGAGTCTCTGAAACTCAAGGACTTTGAACAAAAGGGTCTATAAAATCCACATTGGTGCAACAAGACATCAGCTGCCTCACTCTCTCCATTTGCTACCCATAAAGAAGAAGGCAGGGCAATAGTAGCCTCCTTATTAAGGGGGCTATTTATTAATTGCCCAGTGATAATTAATATCTACTTGCTCAACCATCCTGCCTGATAGGAACTGTTTTCTTCATATTTCAGGTGGGGAAAGTGGCAGTCAAAGAGATTAGGCAGCATGCTCCTTGTAGTATGTTATGAAGCTAGGGTGAAGCAGGTCCATTTGATTTCAGAGCACAGGGCAGTGTACACAGCAATGTATCAGTTGTCAATGGCCACAATCATGCTCTGTAACACAACACTCTAAAATTCAGAAGCTGACAACAGCTATTTCTCATTCCTCCTGACTTTGTGGATCATCTGGGCCTTCTGCTGGTTTTGGTCAGTCCTCCCCGTAAAGTTGGTTAGCCATAGGTTTGGGGCTACTCTCAGTGGGGCGCTTGTGTCTGTCAGCTGGTTCATGATGGCCTTGGCTGGGATCAGGGAAAATGGGACTCTGTTTCCTGTGTAACACTCCAACAGCTAGCCCAAGCATGTTCTCCAGGTTATTACAAGAGCAGCAGGAGAACAAGCCCCAACATAGAAGCATTGTTCAAACTTATATGTCACACATCATATGTGCTAACATCCCGTTGCCAAATCAAGCCACATGGCTGAGCCAGGAGTCAGCTGAGGCCATTGATGTAAGCAAATCTACCCTAGACACATGGATCTCATATGCCCAACACCCTTTCTTCCTCCATGGGTGCAGGAAACATTGGTGGCAAGACTTTCATTTTTTTAAGGGAAATATTTAACATTATGGCATCCATTTGCAAACAGCATTGAAAATAAACCCATATTCTAAGGAATATGAAAAATATTTTTGGGGGTTAACATGTAGATGAAAGAACTAAATAAGATCTGGCTCTAAAAGAACTAATCTTGAAAACAAAGAATTTATTTTCTTTTTTCTTTAAGGTAAATTCAGAATTTCCTTTGGAACAAGTTTGGTTGAAATAAGGAGCCAACATCCAAATCTGAATCCTTATAAAGTCATCTTTTTTTATAATTTATAAGAATCTTAGCCAGTCCCTGCAAATCAACTAATTTCAAAGCAATCTTTTTAACCTTCTGGAGTGAGGATAAAAATTCAAATTTTCTTAAAGACGAGGAAAAACAATGAGTTAAACCACAAAGCCAGGGTTATTTCTCCTGGGTAACTGGATTAAGGCCAAAGATCCCAATGGCAGGGCCAGTTGACTTTATGACACTCACATGCTTAGATGGCACCTTATTCTTCCAACACCAAATGTCTGAATGTTTTGAGTGTTTTATAGACCAAACATTTGGATGCTTGACCACATTTTTCCATTTTCCATCTGGAAAAGAATGAACACTGTCTGAGATTTGTCTCTTAGACTTCCTAAGAAGATGACCTTGAATGCCTTAGAAGCAGCATCAATTCAACCCAGCATGAATTGCAGTGACTGTCCTTACAATCAGCTGCCTAAAGGGCATCTGTGTTAGGTAATCCAGAGCATTTGAATAAAAATTAAGGTTGAAGGAATTAAGATGGAATTGGGAGTTTATTATGTGTTCACTATGTGCTGGGCCCTTTTAAATATATTAACATTACATAGGATACCACTGGCCTTCACTTTGCACTTAAGAAATGAAGTTCCACGTGCTTAAATGATTCACTCAAAGTCACATGGCTGGTCAAGAATCAAGTGCCCTGTCATGCCCTCGAGAAGCCTGCAAGCACAGTGTCTGACACACAGATGTCCTCTTTCAGGCATCTGTTTAGACACACACACAAATCACGTTTGAAGAGTTATGAAAAGGAAGCCGCTCTCTGCGATGTCTGTGATGTGTGTGCCCGCACACGTACGCATGCCTGCCTCTCCTCCCAGCCTGCTCAGTCCTGTCCACCTAACCATCCTCTAGGTAAGTCAGTGGCACCAGACACAGTCCCCGTCCAGAGCAATGGTGTGCTGAGTGTTGACAGAATAAAGAAAAGCCTTTGCTCCAAGCACCAGCTTTTATCCCTCACACCAGGGCATAGACAGCTGCTATTTAGACTTTGAGGTCTGGTTCACAATGAAGATCCCCAGATCAAAAACTCCCCCATCCAAAAGGAAAAGCAATCAACTTGAGCAAATTCACTATTCCATTGCTGCTGGCAAAGCTGGGAAAACACGGAAAGAGGATCAAGTGAAGGGGCTTGAAAGGGAAGAACAAGTGTTTGTGCCCAGCCAGAGGGACTCACTGTATTCCTTCAGCTCAGGAGTTGACTAAAAATTGCATAAACCCAGGCCAAATAAAGTGCCAGGTCCACACCTTGAGTCAACCAAAGTTAAAAAACTTGGCCTTTCCCAATCGGTTTTATTTTCAATATAAGCATTTCACTTTCAACCTGATGCAACGAACCTTGACTACTGTGCTTTCTACACAGGATCTTCTCCTCATGTTGGCGAGAGAATTTTTAGGAGTTGCCTTCCTTTTTACAGACAGTGTCTGACCTGAGCGATCACAGCTTGTCTGTCTGACCTCAGTGGAGCTTCTTAAACACGGTTGGCCTCTACCTGCCTGGATGTCAGAAAGGCGGCTGTGATGAAAATGGCTTCCACCTTCATCAAGGACATAGCAAGCACCAGGCAACCAGCAGTGCCCAAGAGACAGAGGCGGCTCTGTGCTTCATCTCCGCTGACTGGTCAAAAGGGCAGCTACACTCAAGGTGGAATTTACACAGTGACTAAAACTGATGCTGCACACATTCCTTGAGTCAAACGGACTGCTAACCATTGTGAGATGGCAGAGATGTCGCCTTTCCTCTCCAAACCCCAGTTTCCTGAATGGTAAAATGGAAAAGATACACCTAACTCATAGCAGCATAGGAAGAAATAAACTCAAAAGCCAACAAAATGTGAGTTATTTGCCGTTTCATTATTTTTATTTTATTTATTTTATTAAGAGACAGGAATGGCCTTGCTCTGTCGCCCAGGCTGGAGTGCAGTGGCACAACTGTTACTGGTGGTGAATCCCTACAGGTCTGCAGCAACCTCGATTTTTGCCTCCTCAGAAGAAAGAATTCAAATGAGGGGCATAAGGCAGAAGGAGAGAACAAGGCAAATTTTAGAGCAGGAGTGAGAGTTTATTAAAAAGTTTTAGGGCAGGAATGAAAAGAAATAAAGTACACTTGAAAGAGAGCCAAGTGGGTGACATGAGAGATCATGGTTTGACCTTTGGACTTGGGGTTTTATATGTTGGCATGCTTCTAGCTCTTGCCTTACTTCTCCCCTGATTCTTCCCTTGGGGTGGGCTGTCAGCATGCACAGTGGCCTTCCAGCACTTTGGAGAGGCCTCATGTGTAGTGTGTTTACTGAACTTGTGTGTATGCTCACTTGAGGTGTTCCCTTAACAGTGTTTCTAAAGAAAGGTTATACCAGTTAAGCTCCTCCATTTTGCCTCTTAGTGTGCATACGTGAGCCCACTCGCCCAACTCCTGAGATCTTATCCAGAAGCTGCTGATCACCAGTTTTATGTTTTTCTATCTATTGGGAGACTGCTTTTCCCTGCTGCTGGCTGTGACTAATTATTACTTTAGAGAGACAATGTAATAACCGCCTGATCATCACTTGGTGGTCATCTGACATTCCTGGTGGTGGCGGGAGCCCTCTCCTGCTGGGCTCATGCCTGACTAGCTATCTACTGTAACACAGTCATGGATCACAGTAGCCTTGATTTCCTGGGCTCAAGAGATCCTCCAACCTCAGCCTCCCAAGCAGCTAGGACTACAGGCTTGCACCACCACATCCAGCCAGGTTTTCTATTTTTTGTAGGGATGAGGTCTCCCTATGTTGCCCAGATTGGTCTCAAACTCCTGGCCTCAAGCGATCTTCTTGTCTTGGCCTCCCAAATGCTGGGATTATAGGCATGAGCCACCACACGCAGCCTCACTTTATTCTTAAATGGATGAGGCCAGGCAACACTGATGAGTGATGGACTTACTCACAGTAACAGGCACCATTTTTGAGGGGCAATTCTGTGCCAGGCACTGTGCTAGTTGCCTCCTATCCATTCTGTCCTTCAATCTTCACAACACAGAATTTTAAAGCAATGTCCAAAAGGTTGCTTGGTCTGTTATCTGAAGACAGCAAAGATTTACTCAGGTTGGGCCCACCCCAACAGAAACTTATCAACAGAAGTCATTAGCATGGATGCTGTACTAAATATTGGTAGACAATCCTCCAGGAAATATAACCCATTCTTGGGGCAATAGACTTCTTCTGGATTCAGATATTTTCAAGTCAACCTCCACTTTCTTAGATTAAAAAGTATTACTGACTCCCAGATGGCAATATGGCTGGACCAAAACCAACTTCCTGAGAGTATTAGCATTAGATACCTACTTTGTGCTTGGCAGTGTACCAGACATTAGAGGGCTTCAGATAAATAGAAACCCTGCCTTGAGTACTCCAATTCCAGCCAGCCAGCCACCCAGCATGTCAATCATTCATTCATTCAAAGGTGTGTATTGAGCTCCCGTCCATGTTATGTAAAGTCAGAGAGAACTGCTGCCTTTCCGGAGCTTACTTTCTGGCTGACTTACTCTCAGGATATTGTTACAATGCAAAGGAAGATAATTTAGAATCAATAGGTAAGGAGCTATACTCACAATGGGAGAAGAGTTGGTTAAGTTTTCTGTAAGACAGTCCAGCAATGAGCATTAAAAGCTATAATATTTATAATCCCTTTGGCTCAGTAAATCCACTTTAAGAAATATATCCAAAGGAAGTCATTCTATAAGTAAATCATCATACATGTGCATGAAGATTTTTTATAAGGTTATTCATCATTGGCATATTGCTTAGAATCATACCAAAAAAAGAAATGAAGAAAAAAGAAATAATCCCAATCACCAGTAAGGAATGAATTAAATAAGTTATAGTACATTCTTTCATGCAGTGGAATGTTATGTGGCCATTAAAGGTTATGTTCTACACATGTTGTTAAGTAAAAAATGGCAGGTCATAATACTGGGTCATCTTCAGGCCTTAATACAACTCCAATCATCAAACCAGAACTGAAGAGTAATGTATGTTAATAAGTTTTCTGATGGTGTATTTAACAAATATTTCTTTTTTTTTTTTTTGAGATGGAGTTTTTTGCTCTTCTTGCCTAGGCTGGCTTGCAATGGTGCCATCTCAGCTCACTGCAACCTTTGCCTCCTGGGTTCAAACTATTCTCCTTCCACAGCCTCCCAAGTAGCTGGGATTACAGGCATGCACCACTAGGCTCAGCTAATTTTGTATTTTTAGTAGAGAAGGAGTTTCACCATGTTGGTCAGGCTGGTCTCAAACTCCTGACCTTGTGGTCTGCCAGCTTCGGCCTCCCAAAGTGCTGGGATTACAGCCGTGAGCCACCGTGCCTGGTTACAAATATTTCTTTAATAATTATATTTTGCCATATTTTCCTTAAAATTCTACTCAATACTACATCTATTGGGATATCCTCCTATTCTCTTTTTGATCTCTCCCATTCCCCAAAACTCCCAGCTTTTCTGCCTTTCTTCCTCACTACTCTCTCCTCTTCCTTCTCCTCTTCTCTCTCCCTGCACCCCCTCCCCCTTCTCTTCCAAATTCCTCCCTTCCCTGTTTTTCTTCCTTCTGGTATCTCCATGCCCTTTCCTGTATAGATCAACTTGGTCTCTCTCAGCTTGTCCAGATTTCTTTTCCACCAATCTCTCTACCCAGAATAATAAAGACATCCCTTCTCAGAAAAGGAGGGGAGAAATGCAAGCACTTATGATTTATTATTTTGTGTCTTTTATGTATATATACTATTAATATTGGATATATCTGACTGTTAAGATGTAAAGGGATTTTATCTTATTTGCTTATTCAAATTTTTCTTTGATTTTTCAAAAGTCAACATGCATTTTGCTAAATGAAAAAAAATCTTTTTTGAATGATAAAAATATATTGGACACAGTAGCATTTAGAAGTCTCATAATTGTCCTTGAAGGAATTATAAACTTCCTGTGAATGTTGTTAAAAAATCATGCAACAAAATGGTGAGCACCTTCTGGAGAGGTCCAGGACTGCTATGATGTCCCTAGGATGTCTCTAGGAGACATCTTCCTTATTGAAACACTGAAACCATATGACCTCTTTTCAGTTAACAATTCCCAACTCCTCTTCTCCTGCTGAGATTCAAATCCCAGCCACAGAAATGACAAGATTCTCAGTGTAGCAGACATGCCATGGAAGAGTGGTCTTTTTTTTTTAATCAACAAGGCCATGTGGTAGGCCACCTGCTTCAGAATGACTCAGGTACTTGGTATAAATGTCAATCTTACACACTCACCCACTCAACTTTTGTCTTTCACTTTTTAGCCACATACACACAGACATGACTGCCACTGCAATTTACCAAAAATGGCTATGATTGTGACTGTATCTTTAACCTTCTATTACCCTCCCCAAACACCCGTGACTATGAACACGATGAGGACATACTCACATCATATACCTGTCCCAGCTCTGAGGCTGCTCCTGGCGATGCAGGGACACAGGTCCTCCCTCATCTCCTCCCACTATTTTGGAATGTCCCCAGGTGGTGTTTTACAGATGTAAAGGCACAAATATTCCCATGTTCTATTGCAGGCCCTTGTCATGGTCCTTGGCCATCAATATCAGTGCCCTCCATGAGCATACTCTTGTAAATCCCTCCTCTCAGAGCTGCCCAAACCCTGATTCCCAAGGTGCCGGAGCAGAATAGGATTCCTTGCTCCCCTATTCTGCGTTGCACCTCTTTGCCTGGACCCTGAAGTATGGATGCTTGTGCTCAGCATCTCAAAAGCACCTTGTGTAAACAAGTTCTATTGCCTTTTGTCTCTGGCTCTCCCACTGGGAATTTCAAGCAGTCTCAGAGGCTGGGCAGGGAACCACCCCTTGCCATCCCTCCCTCCATTTCATCTCTCCTCTTTTACTACCAAAAATCTTCCTCTCTCTTCAACAACAGCATCAGCAAGGCATATGTATAAGTCATGCGGACACTTGGCCTGGGAAATCGCCCAGTCTCCTGGCAGAAGGAAGTGGGTCCCAGCTCAAGCCCAGCCACAATCCCCTGCTACATCAGCTTTAGTCAATGCCTCTTTGGGTCTGCATGGGCATTCTCACTGCAGACTAGATGCTTTGGGCCATGAGGAGCATCACACCATCAGACTCCAAATCAAAGATCCATGCGGCAGATTATATTTACCAAACATGGTCAAATATGGGTGAAGCTTTATAACTCCTTCCCACAGAATGTGCCAGAAGTGATGCTGTATAATTTCCTAAGCTAAATCATAAAAAGTCACACAGCTTCCACCAGGATCCCTCTCACTCAGGACATGTATCTTGGAGCTCTGAGCTACTGGGTAAGAAGTCTGGCTGCCCTAAAGTCATCACCCTGAAGAGATCCCATGGAGAGACCACTGAGAGCAGAGAGAGATTCCTGTAGACCCCTGCTGTCCCAGCTCTGGCTGCTCACATCTTCCCAGCACCAACTCCCAGACACATGGATGAGTGAAGATTTCAGCCCTTGACCTTTGAGGTGCTCCAGTTGATGCCATGGATGCAGAGATGAGCTACGGCCAAGCTCTGATCAAATTACAGATTTATGAGCAAAATAAATGTTGTCATTGTTTTAAGCCACTAGGTTTAAGGTGGTTTGCTCCACAGCCACAGTTACCAGGACAATCTGCAAACCCTGGGCTCTGAAACTCCAAGGTCTCATAGGAACTAAGATTGACTTTCCCTTCCCCCTGGGTGATCAAAGCTTAAATCACTAACACCAGCAAGGATGGTGGTCCATTGTCATGTGAGAGAGGAACAGAGCAGGACTGCAGGAACATGCAGACACTTGGCCTGGGAAAGTGCCCAACCTCCTGGCAGAAGAAAGTAGGTCCCAGCTCAAGCCCTGCCGTGATCCCCTGCTACATCATCTTCAGCCAGTGCCTCTTTGGGTCTGCATGGGTATTTTCATGGCAGACTAGATGCTTTGGGCCATGAGGAACACATATGGAACCACAGCAGGACTGCTTTCTTGGCCTCCAGGATGTATCTGCTTTTATATTTTTGAGACCTACAGTCATTTGTCTACGTGGAAGTCATGAACAATAACTGCTCTAGGAAAGAGGAACTTTGCACACTGAGCTTTGAGTCACAAGGAGATGGGGTCTTGGCTGCTTGGATGCCTCCCTAGATAGCTGTCACACCAGCAGAGGCTTGAAGCCCACAACCAGACCCTGAGATGAGTATTTGACAGCAAGTGATTTATTTGGAAGGTGATCCAAGTAAACACATAGGAAAGTGGGGAAGGGAAGGAAGCCAATAACACATGTGCTATCAGGTCAGTTAACACTATGGGCAACGGAAATTCTGCTGGGGAACTCTGGGAGACCATGTCAAATGTGCTTCAGAATTGTCCCAACCAATGGACAAGGAAGGAAGGGTAATTTCCAAAGCCCACCTGGCCTGTGCCATGCAAGCCATGAGCATACTATGTAGAGAGTGGCAGGTGCTTCCAGAAGGTTGCCATTGACACACATGAGAAAGGCGAGCACTGAGGGCTATGAACAGGCATCAGCAGTGTCTATCTGAGCCACCTTAAAGATGGACAAAGTGCCAAGGCATCTTCCATAGTAGAGCTGGTGGAAGCCATCACCTGACTGCTCCGAGATATAATCACCCAATGGGTTCTTCCTGCCTACTACACAGACAAAATCAATTCACTAAGACCATGGCATTGCCTTAAAAAAAAAAAAAGAAAAAAGAGTTTATGGCCTGGCATGGCAGCTTATGCCTGTAATCCCAGGATTTTGGGAGGCCAAGGTGGGAGGATTGCTTGAGCTCAGGAGTTCAAGACCTGCCTGGGCAACATAGTGGGACCTCATCTCTACAAAAAAAAATAGCCAGGTGTAGTGGTGCACACCTGTAGTCCCAGCTACTTGGGAGGCTTAGGTGGGAGGATCACTTGAGCCCAAGAGATGGAGGCTGCAGTGAGCCATGATCACAGCACTGCAGTCCAACCTGGATGACAAAGTGAGACCCTTTCTCAAAAAAAAAAAAAAAAGTTTAATTGGTGAGTAGGAGATGAAGTTCTCAATCAAATTAGTCTGGAAGGCTTGGAGGTTAGGGTTTTTCAAGGATAGTTTGCAGGGCAGGGGGCTAGGGAATGGGGAATGTTGATTGGTTGGGGATGAAATCATAGGAGTGTGGGAATTGTTCCTTGTTCGTTCCTGGGTAGGGGTCACAGGACTCACTGAGTCATGAGTCATTGGTCTGGGTGGAGTCAGCCAGTTATCAGGAATGCAAAAGTCCAAAAAACATCTCAAGAGACCAATCTTAGGTTCTACAGCAGTGATATTATCTATAGGAGCAATCTGGGACATTGCAAGACTTGTGACCTCCAAAACAATGGCTGGTTATTGGTTAACTAAGCCTACATCTTAGAGAATTCAGGCTCTCCTCTCAAAATACTAACCTGGTGACCTTTCATTAGTTTTCTGAAGGCAGTTTAGTTTTGGGAAGGGCAAACAGTATCTTTTATTTTTTTTTTTTTTTTGAGATAGAGTCTAGCTTTGTTGCCCAAGCTGAAGTGCAGTGGCAAAATCACTGCTCACTGTAGTCTCAATCTGCCAGGCTCAAGCAACCCCCCACCTCAGTCTCCCAAAAACCTGGGACTACAGGGGCATACCACCACTCCCAGCTACTGTTTTTCTTTTTTTTTTTTTTTTTTTTTTTTTTTTTTTTTTTTTGGAGAGACAGGGTTTCCCTGTGTTGCTCAGGCTGGTCTCAAACTCCTGAGCTCAAGTAATCCTCACACCTCAGCTTCCCAAAGTGCTGGAACTAGAGGCATGAGCCACCATGCCTGACCAAGCATCCTTGTTTTAAGATTAAACTATAAACTAAATTTCTCCCAAAGTTAGCTTGGCCTATGCCCAGGAGTAATCAAGGACAGCTTGCAGGTTAGAAGCAAGATGGAGTCAACTCTGTCAGATTTCTCTTACTATTAACATTTTGCAAAGGTGCTTTCAATGATGGCTAGCTCAACAAGAGGTGTGCAGCAAGCACAAAGGTCCTGAGGAAGGAACGTGGAAGCAGGTTGGGAAATGAGGTCAGAGAGAGGGTGGCAGCCTAGAATATTCAGGGCCTTCTAGGCCACAGTCAGAACTTTGGATTTTACTCTGAGTACAATGCGAAGCCATTGCATGGTTTGCAGCAGAGCAGCACAATCCAACCTGCTAAGAGAATTCCTCCAGCTGCTGTGCTGAGGAAGGATAGTAAGAGGCGACCAGATAGGAGACTGCCCCAATACTGCACACAATAGGTAACAGTGTTCCGGACCAGGATGGGGACTGTGGAGGCTGTAAGAAATGGGCAGTTCCGGCATATTTTGAAGGTCAAGCCACCAGGAGCATGCACAGTGTGAACAAAGGGAAGCATCAAGGGTGCCTGGAAATTGTTTTGCCTACACTCCCGGAAGGGTAGACTTGCCATTAACTGAGATGAGAAAGACCAGGAAGAGGAGGTGTGGATGGGGAAGGGTCTGGAGCTTGCTTTGGACATGTGAAATGGGAGGTGCCTGCTGGGCATCTGAGTGGAGATGCCAAAGAGGCAGTGGGATAGAGAGACATGAATTTCAGGGCAGAGATCTGGGCTAGACTGTTCTATGCAGACCTACCCCCAAAAAGTTCAAGGAAGCTGAGAGGCTGAAGAAAGAGACTGACATAAGCAGTTTCTCAGAAAGAAACATTCAACAGGGACTTATGAACAGAAGCCATGTCTGTGTCTCGGGGGACAGCAAGATAAGATGGTGGATCCCTGTGCCATCACCCCCAGACCCAGGGCTTGTATGCCATAGAGAAGTAATGTGTAGGACAATTGAAGCCAAGCCCCCACTTCTCCACCAGGGAAAGGCAAGAATGCTATGTGAACCCGCTTACGGACAGGACCTACGGTCAAGCTTGATTTGACCTAAGGGTAGGATTTTTGGTATTAGCGGATAAAGTAGAAATCTTAGAGGCATTCCCAGAACAGAGGTTCATCAGAAGTCAACATGGCAGATTAGCATTCAAGATGGAGATGCTTTGGCCTCCACATGAACATATACCTTTGAGGACAAAAATGAATAATAACCCCATTAAACTGGAGGGTGCCTGTAACTCCCCTACTGATTATTGCTGGGCTCAGACAGTTGTTTTGGAAGTTGACAATGAATCCTTCTGGCAGCCCGTAGGATTCCCTTCTTGGTCTTCAGACAACCCAGTAGACTCCCTTTAGTAGGGAGACATTTCCAACATTTATGTGGCTCCCAAATTCTCAGGGCATAGGGCTGGGCTTTCACTCATGTCCGGGTCTCTCCTTTGCTCATCCCCATAGGCCTTTTCTCCCCAGGCTTGTCTCTTGGTAGCTGTCTCTTGGGTGGTTGACAGCTCTGAGAGGTGCCTGTGAATGGCCCCTTTATGTCCTTCCACTGATACCGATGGAGAATCAGCACCCCTTTGGCTTCAGGCACTGGCTGTTGACATTAAAGCCAAGGATGCTGGGGAAGGCAAGTTGAGCAGACACTGTCCTTGTGCAATATGGGCCCCAATGCACAGATCCGGTTACAATCTGGGATGCTCTGGCAGGGGTGGATTAGCCTCCCCTTCTGCTAGGCCCCTGGGACGGAGGCTGAGGGGAAACCTACTGCCCCACAAATGAAGCCCAGAGCATCTCCTCTGAAGGAGTGTCATGTGAAGCTGAGCCCTTTTGGAGGTGCAGCCCCAGGGTGGTGGGGTGACACCACCAGCCCCGTCTGGACTGGACTAGGGGAGACCTCTGCAGGCCACACTCCTAGCATCCGAAAGCAACACGCCTTTTCCAGTGGTCGTCTGGACATGTTCTGAGGCATATTGGAAAAGGACACGGATCTGCAACTTCTCTGATACTTGGAACTGCTGAATTTTCATGTTTTATGTGAGATGTTCTCATCCAAGAAGTCCCGAGTTTCCTAATAGGAACATGGTGTGTCTGCCTGAAACATTTGGCCCTTGGAAACACTCCACATCTCCAGCCAATAAACCGTGATCTAAAACAGCCTGGGCTGCTCACGGCTGCTTCCAGCAAGACGGAAAATAAGCAGTTGGATGATGGTGTCTGAGAAATGACAGTACCAAATTTGTGCTGCGGAAACATCGCCCCCGAATGCCACAGAGACTGAGTCCTGCCATGTTGCTCTCCTTGTTCCTTATATTTTAAACTGACTTATCAAAAGTCTATCTGAAGGGCTTTGGTTCTCTCTTGAACAATTTGACCCCAGGCCTCCTGGCAGTTTTTGTCTTTATAAAATTGTAAAATTCTTTTCTCTTTTGCTAAAAATGTTTTAGGGTCCATGTATATTCTTTGCTTCAGGAGTACTCAAGTTAATCCCAGCACTTTGGGAGGCCAAGGTAGGAGGATTGCTTGAGCCCAGGAGTTCAAGACCAGCCTGGGCAATACAGTGAGACTTCATCTCTATTTAGAACAACAACAACAACAAAAAATACTTTAAATTAAAAAATTAATTTCTAAATAAAAAATAAAATATAATAAAATTGGGTTTGGCAAAGAAACTCCATCTTGCTCACCCTCTCAATATATAGGGGGACAGGATGGCATAGTGGGACAAGGTGGGAGGTGGGAGGTGTGAGGTGGGGTCTCACATTGGTTCTGGGGCCCTGGGCAAATTTCTAACATCTCTGCAGCTCTATTTCCTCACCTGTAAGACCTGGGGGCACAAATTAAAATGCCCCAGGTAAGGGGTCTTATGATTCCCTAAGCGGCAAGTCCCACACCAGACACTCACACAGCCTCCCCATCTCTAGTTCTCTGGCACAAATTACAGCTACGGACCTTCTAGTCCTAATGGTCTATGTTCTAGACCTGGGATGGGAGGAACACCAGAAGCCAAGGTGTCAAACCCCTTCCAGCACTCAGGCCCCTCCCTCACCCCCTCCCTCCCGCCTCTGCCTCCAGGTGAGGCCTGGCTCTGAGGGAATTGGGAGATTTTATCATCTCTCTGAGACTCCTCAAGAGAAAATTCTTGCAATGCAAATGGACTTGGGGGAAGATGTGCCTTCAAGGGAGGAAACTCCATGCCATCAACACAGCTTCCATCCACAGAGCAAGGCACAGGGGGCTGAGAGGGGGGTGCAGGCCAAGTTGGCCAGCAAAGAGAAACAACCACAGTGAAAAATGCCAGTGAGGGGGCTTCATTCAATGAAGAAATATTCATAAGGGCTCACTGTGTAGCAGGCCCTGAGGATTCCGAAGTAGACAAAACAGACAGAAGTCCATCCACGGAGCTTATGTTCTTGTGGGAGAGAGCGGGGCAGTAAACAAATACACAGAGAAACTCTACATCAGACGGTGGTAAGGAGGGAAAATAAAGCAAGCAAGTGGAGAGGATGACAGGGAAGATTTCAGCAGGAGGCTGAACTGGAGTCAAAGAAAAGAGGAAGCGGGGACCACTGAGCGCCTCTCCCTGCTTTGACCCGACCGTTGGGACAGCCGGGATGAAAATGGGGGTGTCTGTGTGGGGTGATGTGGACCCTCATTCCGGGACCACTGGCCTTTCTTACAGTCTGTGAAAGAGTCACCATACAGCTGAGCCCATCAAGGACGCCAGCTTACAGCCACATGCCACTCGGACACAAGAATGGGCCTGGTCAGCATGTGGCAAAACTGAATTTGAGTTCCTTCCACTGTGGACTGCCTGTGTTTCCTGGGCTGAGCACTCCAGGTCGCCCCACACCAGACACTTCAGGCACCTACAATACTTGGAAGTTTTTGACTTCTAACTCACGATGATGTTACAATGAGAAGTGGGAATCCCAGCCAGTCACTGTTTGCGGTGGTCCCCAATTGACTTTCTGTGCTGCAGCTGTGTGAGAATCACACAGGAAATGGGCTAAAAGTTGAGTCATGGCATCCCCAGAGCATGGCTCTGTTCTAGTCTGGAGTAGAGATCTGGTGAATGACAGCAGCCACGCTCCAATTTGTCCACACCTCTCCGTATTCACGGCCCTGGGTGGTCCCATCCCACGTGACTCTGGGCTTATCCAAATGACAGGCTTTGACTTCCTGCAATAAACCCACAGAATTGTGAGCTAAATAAATGGCTGGTGTTTTAAGCTATTAAGTGTTTTCTTCTAGTTGTATATATTTAAGGTATACAACATGATGTTTTGACGTACATCTACATAGTGAAATGATTCCCACAGTCCAGCAAATTAACAGATCCATCTCCTCACATCCTTTTCTTTGGTGGAGGAGGTGGATGGTAAGAGCATCTAAAATCTACTTTCTCGGCAAATTAAGCCATCAAGTTTTGAAAGAGCTTGTTATGGAGGAAAAGCTAACCCAAGCTTTGATCATTTCTGTAAGACCCAAGGTTTGATCATTTCTCTAAGCACTCCAGGCACATGCAATGGTGCAGTCTGGTCTGGGAACCCATGCTGTGTTTACCTCCATCACCACCACCTCCCACTACCTTTCCTCCAGCGTCACTATGTGAACATGGCTGTGGCCTTGCTGAGGGAGTGGGGCATGGAGAAGGAGGCCTTCAGGGAGGCCTTCTACCCGAGACCCACTCCTTCTCAGTTCCCACAGAGAATGGGGTCTGCCTGGCAATGTTGGACCCCACCCCGGGATCTGATGGAAAAGTTTGGCATTTTCCAGGTTAATTCTAGAGACAGGTGATATTGGGGAACAGTCATGATAAATAACCACAGCCTAGTTCCACGTTGGATGTGGACAAATAGAAGATATAGAAATGGGACACGAGAGTTTTCTGTCTCTTGGAAACCTGGGCCTGAGGGAGAATGAGTTGGACAGGACAGAGATACAACATTCCAGGGCCTTGAAGGAGAAGGTTGACCCTGGACCCTCCCAGGCCAATGGCAGAGAGGAGCACATGGGAGGGAGAGGGAGGCCTGGCAGAAGAGTGATGGTGACCCAGTGGGAAAAACACTGCTCTCAATTTTCACAAGTGGAAATTAAACTCATCCAAAAATCTCAGGAAGAAACATGCCTCTTCAGCAACAGTCAAAATCATTCTCTAGACAATGCCCTGGTGTTGGAATAAGGATGTGGGGTTTTTGAAACCAGGGAAAGAGGCAAAGCGGGCCTCCCAAGGTCATTGCCCAGCCCTGCTCTTAGGCCAGACCTACCTCAGCGCCAGGCAGCTGAGGACACTTGAGGGAAGGGCTGCCTCAGGTTCCTTCCGTGTTTTTTCCCAAGGTTCAGCCCTTGCTCTGGTCACAAAGCTCTTCTTACTAGCCACAAGACTCCAGCCAAAAATTGGCCTTTTCCCCTAGACTAAACGTTGCATGACAATCCCGTAAGTCATCCACTTACCCACCAAAAAAAAAAAAAAAAAGTTATTCATCTGAGAAAATACAGCCCAGAAAATGGGCTACATAAGCCAAATTATTTTAGAAACTGCCTTTGATCCACAGGAGAGGGAGTGTGGAGGCATAACTACAGCTCTACCCTTGGAGTCCATAGAGGGGGCTGCTAGGCCAAGCTCTGTGACCTTGCAGAAGGCATTTTCTGGCTGTGAAATGAGGGCTGAGCTCAACGAGAGCTGGAGTCCTGTCCACTTCTGCCCTCGCATAGTGCAAGGATCCTGCTCAGAGTTCACCCCAGCATGACCAGCCTGGGTTTGGGAAAGGCTGTGCATTCACAGTACCAGGCAAGGAAGAGGTAAGTATCCCACATGCAGCTGGTTTCAAAGAAGAGGTTCAAGAGAAACTGAGTCCTTGGGCGAAAGTTTTCCTCATCTGTACAGTGGGGATACTTCCAGGACCTAGCTAGGAGGGTAATGCAGACGGAATGAGAGAATGTATGTGAGCATTAAAGCACCATGCCTGGCAGGCAGAAAGCTCTCTGTGGACATCAGCTGATGTTAATATGGCTGCTGCAGCTCTTTACCAAGGGCTCACATGTGGTGGGCATTCCTACTGGGATACACGTCACTGATGGTGGCCTCAGGGCCTTCAGGTGAGCAGTCGGTCCCCTCTCCTCTTTGACGCTCCCAAACTGGATTTTAGTTCTGTTCAACCAGTAGTTCCAAAGGGTCTTCTACACAGCAGGCCCAGGGGACAGGGGTATGCAGAGGAGCCAGGTAGGGTGTCTCTGCACAAGTGACTCAGTCCAGGGGGAGTCCCTGCAGCTGCTGCCTGCAGAAGCAGCCACATGCAGAGCCACGGGTTGGAGGTGTGTCAGCAGCCTGCTCAAGTGCGCTCACAGCCACATGACGCAGTCTGGCTGCTCAAAACTAGCCCTCAGGTCAGATGCTCCAGGGATGAGTGTTTACATTGAAGCTTGTAGCAGCTTAGCCCTCAGGCCTGATGAATCCAGTGCACACTGGCCCAGCCTCCCACTGCCAGCACCCCCATCTCTGTCTGAGGGTCTCCTCTGGTACTGAAGTCACTTTAAAGGGAGAATAAATCAATGTCCTTGGAGATCAGCTCTCAACGAGTGGCTGATGGGACGTGGTGGGTAAACGCCCCAGCTCCCTCACTCCTCAGGCAGGGCAATCCTGACATGTTCCGCCCTGGCTTTCTGAGCTCCCAGCAGGACAGAGCCCCAGCTACCCACAGTAGTCATTCATTTCATAATGCACCTCAGCGGCCTTCCCTTTCCTGTGTCACTGCCTCACTCTCCCACCATTTTCTTCACCTCCCAAATAAGCCACTTGCCCTGGAGTCCTTGTCCCAGGGTCTGCTTCTGGGAAACCCAGCCTAATAAAAGCTTATGCTTTTTTCCTTGCTGGCTCCACTTGGACCCTGAAACCCTTCTATTGGTATCTCCCACCTCCAGGGCCTGGCTCCTGCACTCCACATCCCCAAGCCCCAGATAAATCCTGCTATGAACTGAACTTGCCTGGGGTGCAGCATTTCACCTGCCTGACTGTTGGAGCTTCCATGTCCGAGCCGCTCCTGAGTTTGCCACGCTCTCTGGACCAGTGCTGTGGAGGCCAGGCGCCCCTCAGGGTGGGCTTCTAGAACCAGCTTAGGACTCTTCATGCCTAGTGTTAAGTCTTTGGCCCATCCCAGCACCGTGAAACCCCTGCCTGCCCCTCCTGATCCTCAGCCAGCAGCCCCGGAGCGAGTCCTGGGCACCCTGGTACAGTTCACTGCTGCCATCTGGAACTCCAGCCACCAGGAATTTTACTCCAAGGCCTGGTCCCCACGCCCGCAGCTCCTGCCTGCCTGCCTCTCCTCACCTCACCTTCACTGCACCACTGGCTTGAAGAGGACTCTTGCTTTTCTGACCCTTGAACTCTGGGAATCTGCTCTGAGTCTTGTGCCTTTGGCCATTTCAGAGCCAGCTCAGCTCTGTTCAGCCTGGTCCAGGCTGTGAGGACAGCAACGCAGCAGCTATTTCTGATCTCAAGAGGACTTAGACAAGTGCATGGGCAATTAAAACCCACTCTGATCAGTTCTATGATGAGGAGCATGCAGGGTGCTGCAGGAGCATGGGAGGGGCAGCTAGAGGGTGACGTCAAACCCCTGACTAAGGTCAGCCAGGAAGAGTGGGAGGGAGAAGCAGACTCCTGGCTCAGGGAGCAGTGCGCACAAAGGCCAGAGGGGGGATAAAACGCTCTCCAGTGAACCCGGTGTTACTGAAATGGGAATAAACACAGGAGCCTGACAGTATTTAATGACACATTCTCCTCTCCACTGAAGCTAGAATTTAAATATTTAAACCTGGGGATGGTTAGTTCACCGGTGAGCTTTGTTTACTCATGGAATCCTACCTTTGAGTTCTTCCCTCTGTGTCACCCCATCTCTACAGGGGATAAACACCATTATCCACAGAACCATTTAGAAGATGTCAGCCAAGGTGCAAACAGCTTAATTTAGCCCTCCATGTGTGGGTTGCAGCAAACTCAAGCTCTGGGGAATCATGGGATTTCATTGCTGAGTTGTTTGCTGTAGGTAAAAGGCAGAATGCTTGAGTCAATAGATGACAAAACCAGCAGTGGGAAACCTCCACCTGATTGCCAGCCCTGTCAGCTAACCGCCTCTGGCCCTGCGTAGTCATCACTGCAAAGACGGATGGCTGATGTAGAGAGATTTGAAAAAGAAGGCCAGGGGCCTCACCTGGCCCACCATCTCTGACAGTTCCAGCTCATCTTTTCATGGGGCTGCCCCACAGAGCCATGGCATAAGCCCCATTCCACAGGTGTGGGACGTGGAATGGACTCAGATGCGTCCTGGGTCTTGAAGAATCTCAGTCAGTTGTGTCTCTTCTTTCTTGTCATGTCTTCTCTGATCTCTGTTGAATGAATGGGGCTGGGATAGGAATAGGGAGCGTGTTTGTCAGAGGGAAATACAAAAAGGGCTGTCCTAATCTGGAGAGGTGGGCAGCAAGAGGCAGGCAGGGTGGTGGGAGAGGACAGTGGTAGCACTGAATTCATCCACACTGCATGGAATTGACAGAATTTAAGTGGGCACTCAGATTTGCAACAGTATTTTCTTTTCTTTTCTTTTCCTTTTTTTTTTGAGACAGAGTCTTGAACTGGAGTGCAGTGGTGCAATCTCGACTCACTACAACCTCCGCCTCCCGGGTTCAAGCGATTCTCCTTCCTCAGCCTCCCAAGTAGCTGGGATTACAAGCATGCACCACCACACCCAGCTAATTTTCGTATTTTTAGTAGAGATGGGGTTTCACCATGTTGGCAAGGATGGTCTCGATCTCCTGACCTCGTGATCCACCTGCCTTGGCCTCCCAAAGTGCTGGGATTACAGGTGGGAGCCACTGTGCCCGGCCTTGCAACAGTATTTTCTATGCAAGTTTGACATTTGTGCAAAGGGAAAGTTTCTCTATTCCCTCCAACACACACACAGACACACACACACGGGTGGTTCGCTCTTTGCCTCTTCCTGTAATCCCTCCCACTCCCTGCAAATGATGGGCCTTGTACCAGAGGAACTTACAGAGTCCCCAGGGCAGGCACCTCCTAGAGGGTACCTTCAAAGTTGTTGGAGAAGGAGATTGTAGAGATGCCTTACAAAGAAATGGTGAAAAGTAGACTGGATGTTAGTGGTCACGGTGAATCTGAATGCAGTGCTATTGGAAGGACAGCAAATGGCCATGCCAAATTCTGCCTAGGACAAGGATTTTACAAACAACTGCTTTTACCTGAGCCTTTTTAAAACTGTCATTTATTCCATTAATCTCACTTCCTCTAGTTATCTCAGGGAACAAGCCAGGTGGGTTATTTCCACCCTATCAGCCTTGTCTATATCCCATTCCGACCCTGTCTTTGGAAAAAGGCCCTGAACCCTGTGACACTCCCTGATTTCATATTTTCAAAATGGCCCATTTTTGTGGCTCTCCCTTCCACTGTGCCTCCAAACGCCTTACAGCATTTTGTCCTTGAGCCCACTGGATAGACCTGCCCAACACATACTTCACACTCCTTGTAAGATAGTGTCATAGAGTGCTGAGGAAGACAGGCCTTTGGGTGCAGCACCTGCAAATGCCCACTGGAGACAGAGCATCAATGCTGTGTATCCACTCACCAAGGAAGGGGCACCACACCTGCAGAGAGGGCAGAGAGGCAGGGGGCACTTTGGGGTGAGAAATGAGGCCAGTCTCGGGCCTTGCTGCCTCTGAGAGCAAAGGGCAACAGCAGCCTTCTAGGAAATGGGACACCGTTTCCTCTGGGCTGGCCACAGCCAGTGTGTATGCAAACAACCTAACTTCTCACCCTGCTCAAAAACCGTGTGTGTGTGTATCAGCACATGCACTGATTTTTCTGTTAATAAGTAAGTTCATATTAGAACTAGAAGACCAGGGAGGACAAGGGTCAGTAAACTACAGTGCATTAGCTAAATACATCCAGTTGCTCCTTTTTGTAGCCAGCAAACTACGGATGATTTTCACATTTTTATTTTATTTTAGTTTTTATAAATTTTTTTTCTTTTAATGAGATGGGTGTCTCACTATGTCGTCCAGGCTGGTCTCATACTCCTGGGTTCAAGCAATCCTCCCACCTCAGCCTCCTAAAGTGCTAGGATTATAGGCATGAGCCACCACACCCAGCTTATTTTCACATTTCACATTTTTTAATAGTTACATTTTAAATATTCTCCATACATAATTTCCTCCATTTTAACTCTTGTCCAGCAATGCCTGGGATATTTACTTTTTGGCTCTTTAAGAAAACATTCATCAACCCACAGTCACAGTCCACATTCACCGTCCACGGTCCACATTCACAAGACAACATTCACAGTCCACAGCTGTGACTCTCAACTGAGCCAAAGTAACAGAAGGAGAAGATGTGAATATCACAATCTTCAGCCGAGAATTGGGATGTACGTGTGTAGTTGGGAAAGAAGCGTATTCTAGCTCCATAAAACAGGAATTTCAGTTGTAGGTTTAAGCTAGAGAAACCCTGCTGCATGTGCAAGGAAGGTCATAGCCACGCAGTACCTAACAACAACAACAACAAGGGAAATTGAAAACTAGGTTGTGCTATATTGGTAGGATGGAAATCTACACAACAGTAAAAGGTTAAAAAAATTACCGAGACTTAGACACATATCATGATGAGTAGATCTCAAAAATGTTGATTAGAAAAAAAGCAAATTGCAGCATGAGCTGTATACTCTGAAACTGATTGCATAAATTTACAAACAAAAGTTCAAAATAAGATTCTGTTTTCAGGAATGTGTGTGTGTCTGTGTGTGTGTGCACACGTGTGTGTGTGTGTGAGAAGATGTCAACAAATAGTCTGGAAGAATGAATGTACACGACATTTTTATACTATTCCCTCTAGGGGGAGAAAAGGGAGAGAAGGAAAGAAAGAGGGGAAAAAAAAGGAGGGAGGAAAAAATGAGACAGAGATGAAATGGTGGTAGCCAAAGGGAACTTCAAATGTATCAATACTTTATCCTCACACAGAAACACACACACACACACACACACACAAATGAAAGTTTAAAAAGTGCAGATACGGGGAGGGGAACATCACACACCAGGGCCTGTCAGGGGGTGAGGGGCAAGGGGAGGGAGAACATTAGGACAAATACCAAATGCATGCAGGCCTTAAAACCTAGATGACAGGCTGATAGGTGCAGCAAACCACCATGGCACGGGTATACCTATGTAACAAACCTGCACATTCTGCACGTGTATCCCAGAACTTAAAGTAAATTTTAAAAAATAAAAAATAAAAAAACAAAGTAAATAAACTAAAAGTTGCACAAAGATTCTACAGAAGAACCCCTGAAAGTTCAACCAGGTCCCCTGTGTTATTTTAAGTGTGGGGTAATACAGTAGAAGTTAAAAGTAAAGATTCTGTATTTATGCTATCTGAGTTCAAATCCCAGTGCCCCTACTTACCAACTGTGTGACTAGGCAAACTGCATGACCTCTCCGGGAGTCAGTTTCTTATCTGCCAAGTGGAGATTATAATAATAGTCTATCTGTTATCATATAAGATCAACTGAATTGATTTCTATAAACTGTTTAAAACTGTGCCTACCTCAGAGTAGGCATCAATAAATGTTTATGATTAATATGATTATATAGTTATCAAAAAATGATATTTTAGTTATCAAAGTTATCTGAAACTTCCCAGATTAGCACCTCGCAGAGTCCTGAAAACATCCTTCACACTAAAAAAAAAAAAAAAAAAAAAAAAAAAAAGAATACAAATTCTGAATAATTCAAAACTGGGTACGTGCTTTATTATTCTTGTCTCCAAATCAACAGAGCATATTCTAAAATTCCCATCGTTTTGATTTAATCTTTCCCACTACAGTTAATTCATTTCAAAATTCTAAGTAACTAAAGAAAAGTGTGAGGTTTTTAGTCTAATCTAAAGGAGCATGGATATTTAAAAGTTTGAGAAACACCGGTCCGAAATAGTGGCTTTCAATTCTCCAATCAACTTAAGTATGATTTACATAAAACACACTTAACCCATCTTAATATATAGTTCAATGAGTTTTGACCAAGATTCATACTCCTGTAACAACCACCATATTCAAGATGCAGAACACCCCCGCCCGCCAAAAAATCTCTCACCTCCTTGAAGCCCGTGCTTCTACTCCCTGCTCCCAGGCAACCACTGACCTGATTTCTGAGTGGATTTTTTTTTTCACAAAACCTTTTCTTCAAACAGACATTTGAGGGGAAGCCCAAGAAATAAGCTATGTGAAGTCTGCGCTTGTCCTGGATGAAATGGGGCAGAGCTAGAAACTCTGTTTGAAAACCACAGAAGCTCAGCAGGTATTTCCGTCTTCCCAAACCTGAGCACTGCTCTTAACACAGAACATTTCTCCTAACCCCACATAAGAGCAGTTCCCTTTCATTGCCTCTTGAGTGAGAAAATGCATATGTGCAGATAGAATCCACAGCCCCAGGAACTACTGGCCCACCATGGTCTGAGGGCCATCCATTCCAAGATAATTTAGCCCAACCTCTAATTTTACAGGCAAGAAAACTGTGAACCAGGGTTCAGGAGACTTGCTTAAACTGGAAAAGAGGGATCAGCCACAAGCTAAAAGGTATATCTGACCTGGTTCATGCCCTCATGGAGTTGGTGGTTCTGACAACATAACTGATCTCCCCTTCTACCACACTGCCCTTAGATGGCAAATTAGATGTGTCCACTGTCTCTCCCAGGCAAGTGTTGCTGGGTTAGGGTGGGGGGTGGCAGTATCCCAGAATGTCAGGCACAGAAGTGGAATGGTACCTTCTTTTCCCCAAGACTGTGGTGCTTACAGTTGAGGGATAAATCCAGGTGGTGGCTACTCCACAAATCAAAAAGGTGGCCAGAGAGTTGTCCAACTGATGGGGATTAGTCAAAAGGGACAAGCCATGGTGCAAAGTCAACCATCAGGGCCTGTCCCAGTTTCCTGCATATCATAGACATTCAGGTAAGAGTTGCCCCACTTCCACTTAGGATGTGGAAAGCCAAAAAAGAATACTTCTCCCCATGACGCCAATGAGGAAAAGCCAGGAAATCTACAAAATCAAACTTTTTTGAGCCCATCAGTGTTGAGGTCACAAGGCAACCAAATGAACTAAATTCTAAAGGGTGAAAAGCCCTTCTGAGGGGAGATGGGACACACAAAGTGTTTCACCTTTGTCAGAGCACAGGAAGAAGAAGCACCCACCACAAAAGTAGACAAGAAGATATCAGCTAAAATATTAATGAATTTGAAAGGTCATGTCTGGGCCAGCATATCTGTTTACAATTATGAGGATTCCCAGACACCACGAGGATTCACAGTCACTCACACATTCTTTGCCATGGGCCCTCACCAGGAACTCATGAGAAAAGAGACTGGAACAACATCCCCAGAGTGGTGCAGGTGTGCAGGTGGTGCCACTAAAATACAGGTACACATCACACCCCCTTCCCAGACCCTACGTTCAGATGGAGCAACAGCTTTAAGTTGCTAGATTCGGGGAAGGAAATGCTCTTGAGCTCAGAATCCTGCACCAAGACAAAGCAGAGGTTTGCTACTACTGAGTAAGGGGCAGGAAACTGTTTCCCAACCAAGACACAACACAAAGACAAAACAGAGTTTGGTTTCCACGGCATGGGGGAGGGAGAGGGAATATACTGATAAAATTCTATCCTCGAGACTCAGGTACAGAATCCTTACCTAAGTCTGAGGCTAGACAAGGAAAAGTGAGACCCTTTCTACCTCCAGTCCCCATCATGAATGCTAAGTAAAAAGCAACAGAGACTATTACTGGGGAGGGTCAAAACCTTGGAGAAACTGGTCACACAGGTACTGTTGTTAAGAGCTGTGTGTAAAACAGGAACACAGAAACAATCCCTCTAGCACTCCAATCTCCACACTAACAAAAGTCCACTGATAGAGGTATATGAAGCCTGTGATGTACTGAAGGAAGTGACAGCAACAACAAAATCAAAACCCAGCTTAATTGCTGATGAAATTGATTGAACCATCCATGCTGACAGCCTGAAAGAAGAGGCATGCTCATTTCTTGTGTAAATACTATTTACTTCAGTCTCTACTCTTTTTCTACAATGTCTGGCATGCAATGAAAAATTTTAAGACACAAAAAAGCAAGAAAGAACAACACATTGTAGAAAGATATAACACTCAACAGAACCAGACTTAGAGATAGCTTACATGTTAGAACTACCAGACATGGACTTAAAATAACTATGATTAAGATGTTAAAAATCTAATGGAAAAAGTTAACAACATGCATGAGCAGATAGATAGGGAATTTCAGCAGAGTCAAAACAGGAGTCAAATGTAAATGCGAGACACAATTTCAGAGATAAATTCCTTCTATGGTCTTATTAGCAGACTAGACCCAACTAAGCAAGGATCCAGTGAATTTGAAGATAGGTCAATAAAAACTATACATACTGAAACACAAAAGGGAAAAAAACAAGGTATGCAAAATCTGTGGGACAATATCAAGTTTTCTTACATACATGTAATTTAAGTCTTAAGAGGAGAAAAGAGAGAGAATTACACAGGAGAAATACATTGACAAGATCATAGCCAATAATTTTCTAAAATTAATGAAAGACTGTAAACTACAGATGCAAGAGGCTCTGTGTACCCCAATCAGGATAAAGTTAGACAGACAAAGACACACAAGCACGTGCACGCACACACACACACACACACACACACACACAGAGCACAGCATAGTCCAACTGCTAAAATCCAAAGATAAAAATTTGAAGGCAGCTAGATAAAAAATAAACATTACATAAAGAGGAATAATGAGAATAATTATGGCAGAGTATTCATCAAAATCTAGGTGAGCAGAAAGATAGTGGAGTAATGTCTTTAAAATACTAAATGAAAATAACTGTCAAATCAGATTGAAGGCAAAATGAAGGCTTTTTCAAACACATGAAATTTGAAATAATTTACTATAATTAGACCTTCACTACAAGAAATGTTAAAGAAAGTTCCTCAGGCAGAGGAAATATGTTACCAGGTGGAAATTTGAATCTACTTTTAAAAATGGAGAGTAAAAAAAGGTAAAAATGAGGGGAAATATAAAGCACATTGTTATTTTCAGTAACTTTAAAGATCATTGGCTATGTAAATCAAAAATAGTAACAATAGATTTTGAGGTTTATAAAATATGTATTAGTAAAATATATGGCAACAATACACAGAAGATGACAGAGAATATGGAAATCTACTGTTTTAACATTCTTATACTGTATTTGTAGTGCTATAATATTTTTTGAAGGTAGACTGTGATAAAATAAAGATGTGCATTGTGAAAACTAGAGCAACCACTGTATAAAAATAAATATGCAAAATAAGCCAATAGTGGAGATACACTAGCATGATAAAAAATATCCAACACATCCAAAAGAAGGCAAGAAAATGAAAAAAATCAAAACAAAACAAAGAACACATGGGGCAGATAGAAAATAACTAGAAAGATGATAGATTTAAGTCAACTATACCAATAATTACATTGAATTTGTCTAAATTGTCTAAAACATCCCAAGTGAAATATAGAGATTGTCAAATTGGCATGCTTTCAACAGGAAATCCACGTTAATATAAAGACAAGATAGATCACCAATAAAACCGTGGGAAAAGGTGCACCACACAAACACTAACCAAAAGAAAGCTAGAATGCTGTATCAGCATCAGACAAGGAATAGGACCTCCTAGATTTCAGAACAAGAACAATTGCCAGGGATAAAGAGTATCACTACATAACGATACAGAGAACAATTTGCCAAGAATACATAACAATACTAAGTGTGTAGGTGCCTAACAACATAACTTCAAAATATATCAAACAAAAGCTCATAAAAGGGAATGGAGAATAGACAAATCCACAATTATAGTTGGAGAAACTATCACTCCCCTCTCAGTACTCAATAGAGCACGTAAACAGAAAAAGCAGTTAGGGATATGGGAGAGCTATACAATACTTTGGGCCAAGTATAACTTATTTAACTTTAAAGAACCTCCACTATCCAGTTCGAGACCATCCTGGCTAACACTGTGAAACTCCGCCTCTACTAAAAACACCAAAAAAATTAAAAGAGCATGGTGGCGGGCGCCTGTAGTCCCAGCTCCTCAGGAGGCTGAGGCAAGAGAATGGCATGAACCCAGGAGGCAGAGCTTGCAGTGAACCGAGATCACACCACTGCACTCCAGCCTGGGCGACAGAGTGAGACTCCGTCTCAAAAAAAAAAATAAAAAAGAACCTCGTCTAACCAACAACAGCAGAATACACATTATTTTCAAGTACAAATGAAACATTCACCAAAAATAACCATATTCTGGGCCATAAACATATCACAGCAAATTTAAAATCATTCAATTCATATAAAATATGTACCTATATACAAAATATATCCTCTATCCAGTGGAATTAAACTCGAAATTTATAACAAAGAAATATTGAAAATCTTTAAGTATTTGGAAATTAAATAATAATTGTTGAAATAAAGGGAGAAAAAGAGGAAGAGGGAGGAAGGAAGGAGAGGGAAATTGAAGAAATGGAAGGACAGAGGGAGGACAAATGGAAGAGACACAGAAAGGCAAGAAAGAGCAAACAAGTGTGTGCATGAAAGAAGGAAGGAAATAGAGAAGGAGGGAAAAAAAGAGTAGGCATGGCCGGGCGCGGTGGCTCACGCTTGTAATCCCAGCACTTGGGGAGGCCGAGGCGGGCAGATCACGAGGTCAGAAGATCGAGACCACAGTGAAACCTCGTCTCTACTAAAAAAAATACAAAAAAATTAGCCGGGCGTAGTGGCGGGCGCCTGTAGTCCCAGCTACTCGGAGAGGCTGAGGCAGCAGAATGGCGTGAACCCGGGAGGCAGAGCTTGCAGTGAGCCGAGATTGCGCCACTGCGCTGCAGCCTGGGCGACAGAGCGAGACTCCGTCTCAAAAAAAAAAAAAAAAAAAAAAAGTAGGCATGACCTGGAATATTTTTTAACCCAAAGAAGGGGCCATGGGTGGCTTTTTGGTCTCAGATGAGAAACTACCTTAAGTTGGTCAAAGAAGAGCCAGGAGGAAACAATAGTGATGGGTCTTCTGTGTGGTAACAATTCTGTCCTAAACATTGCAGAGTTAGTCAAGCCCAGCGCCTAACCCATTGCTCCTGTTCCCTTTTATAGAGTAGGTCCTAGGGACCCATGCCTCCTTTTGGTTGAAGACATCATCAGAGGTTTTCCCCACTTGAAAGTAAAAGATGCTGTACGTCCTGTCTGCTCAGCCCACCTCTGATTCCGGGCAGCGTGGTGGACATTTCCTTAGGAGCTCAGACTCATCCAGCACTGATAACTTTTCGCCTCAAGCACATGCACATGCCCCCTGTTCTTCTGCTGTCTCTCCCCAGGGTCTGCTTCTACAGTGCACCAGACCCTTTCAGGCCCAGCAGCAGAGGAGCCAGATGAGAGGGAGGCCAACATCCCAGGGGCTACCACAACCAGCGGGGGAGCCAGGCCCATGGAAAAGTGTCCCAGCCTCTCATCCTGCTTCTCAGAGGTCTGAGCAAAATCAAGTCCTGCTGCTCAAAGCAACACATTCTCAACTTGATTCTTTGTTCTTCTCTGTCTCATTCTACCTGCTCTTCCCACCTGACTCTTGGGTTCACCTCCCAGAAAACTACTTGCACTCAACTTTCTATTCTCAGGTTCTACTTTTGGAGGGAAACTTAAACTAAGACAGATTCCATTATTGAAGACACAGGGTCTCAGAATTGTCTGGCTTTGTCAACCCAGAAAGAGTCATTCTTGTTTTTCCTGAGGCCCTATCACGGAACAGCTACACACACTAGGAAGAATCATTCAACTCAGTCATTCTTAAGAGATGAACCAACCAACTAGGTATGGTGGCCCACGCCTGGAATCCCAACACTTTGAGAGGCCAAGGCAGGCAGATCACTTGGGGCCAGGAGTTTGAGACCAGCTTGGCCAACATGGCAAAACCCCGTTTCTACTAAAAATACAAAAATTAGCTGGGCATGGTGGCGCATGCCGGTAGTCCCAGCTACTCAGGAGGCTGAGGTGAGAGAATACCTTGAACCCAGGAGGCGGAGGTTGCAGTGAGCTGTGATCGCACCACTGCACTCCAGCCTGAGTGACAGAGTGAGACTCTGTCTCAAAAAAAAAAAAGAAAGAAAGAAAAAAAAAGAGAGATGAACCAACCACTCACTCCGGGGAGCAGGAAGAGGCAGAGTGAAGACTGCCCTCACAGGGACCAGTTACTGCTTTTCCATTTTCCCCACTAACATTAACTCCAGAGGAGCCAAGAACATGTGGTCGGACAGCCAGCTGTCCCTGAGTTATCTAATTCCCAGGCCTTCATCAAGCACCTATAAATATACTTATACAGTGCAAGGCCTAAAAAGGGAAATCAAATCGTGACAAATTTATGACATTTTGGACTTGGACTGTCCTCAGCCAATCTTTCAATGCTTCTACGAGGACAGAGTCGGGGCCATGTGCCACAGAGCCTAATGACCCCAATGACTAAAAGCAGGCAAGGAGTATGACAAGCCCAGACTTGGAGCAGTTCCCAAGCAGCATGGCCAGCCAAGGCCTCCTCGTCTCCCTGTCCACCCTGACCTCTGCAGTGAGTAACCTCTCCTCCCTCCAGCCCAGCCACCAATCCATCAAAAGAGAAAAGACATCCCTCTCCCTTTTAGGAGCAAAATAGCCTCAAAGCAGAGAAGTTAGAGCTGTTCAGAGGCTCCTGGAGGGATTCCCAAGGAAACTGTCAGTGGGACAGTGTGGAGCTCTTTAACTCCTTCGACCCAGGTCTAAACTTTATGGAGAGCCTCTTGTGTGCAAATAAGACACCAAGCAGGACACAGAAACGAGGAAAACCCCGTGCCCACCTGCAACAAGATTGTGGAGGGAAATGCAAACTAAGACAGATTCCAGGTAGAATGGTCACAAACAGCCCAGGAAGATGAGACTCTTGGACTTTCACAAAAAGTGCTTCCTGTTAGCAGCTCCTTTTATAGTTCATGATACAGCAGAGGATAGAAATATGACAAGCGCTACAGGTTGTGTCTGTACACCCAATTTCCAAGTGGAAAACTGAGTTAACAAGATGCTGAGGGATTTATAGCCCAGTGAGAAATTTAACAAAGTTCTAAACAGGGAAAGGGAGTCCCTGGAGCTCTGCCTACTAAGGAAGTAGCTCCTATAAGGCCAGGCCAGGCCTGCATCTGTGTCTTCTGCTGTAGGCACTTACATTGGCCTAGGGGCACCCAGGGAGAAACTCACGCAGCATACATTTGGTTGCTAAGGCTATGGGGTGCACACCTAACCCTAGTCATGACATCACCCTTAGAACCCACGGAATTCTTCTTTTAATAGTATCTGAAGCTGAACCTCAGAGAGATGCTCTGATTCAAGATGGGATAAGAAATAGAGCCTCTCCACCAGCCTTGAGGATAGACCTCAAAGCACCCCAAAATATTTAGAGCTATTCATCTGGCCTTTTTCAGTCTTAATTGATTTCCAAATTCCAAGATTCTTAGCACATTTCCATGCTGAGGCAAGGAAAGATGGCTGCAAATTCTTCAACATTCTCTCAACAGGAGGGGGAGTCTGAGTCCCCACCCTTAAATCTGGGCTAGCCTTAGTGACTTCCTTGTCCAAAACAATGTGGCAAAATTGTTCTGAGAATTCTGAGGCTAGGTCATCAGAAATCTTGCAAGAAGTGTCAACCCAGCTTCCGCCTGGGTCACTGGGAACTCTCGCTCTTAGGACACTCCCACTCAGAACATAGCCATCGCATTGTGAGAGGCCCAAGCCACACACAGAGACCACACACCAGTGCTCTAGTTACAGCCCCAGCCAACAGCCCTTATTACTGCCAGCTGTGTAGATGAGGCACCAGGTACTCAGCCCAGCCAGGCTCCCCAGTAACTCCAGCCCCACAGCTGCGTAGAAGTCCCTGAGTGAAACCTACCCAGATAAGCCCATCCAACCTACAAAAGCATGAGAAATCATAAAACATGACTGTCTTAAGCCATTAAGTTTGGGTGTCATTTCTGCCCAGCAAATAGATAACAAGAACAATTGTATGGGAGAGGTTGGTGAAAGCCAAGTCCCCTACCCACAGTAAGGGGCAGGTTCCCCTAATTGCATTGTGAGAGGCCCTTTCCTTACTGCTCTTCACTTCTCCTGTTCCAAACTCCTATAGAATGCAACAGCTGGACATCAGAGTCAACAGGAGCTGGGCTGACTCTCAAATCTACATGCTTCATTGTACAACAAATGTGAAGCTCAAAGAGATAAGCGTAAGTTGGGGACAGTGCCAGGGCTGCAGGCTGGCTCTCGACTTGCAGTCCCATGCTCCCACTATGCCACTCACCATCTGCCCTGGAGCAGGGCAGGTAAGTCTTCAACACACCTAACTCGTTTCCTGGCAGAGTTACTCTGAGAACCATAGCATCACTGCTTGCAATGTGAACTCTGAATTAATCTGCTCTCCACAAGCTCACTGCATTGCCTAGAAGGGCAGGCTGCCAAATAACGCCCCTTAAAATTACTCATTTACCTGTTTTTAGCGTCCAGTGTATGCCAGGACATGAGTTAGCCATAGATGTAAGGAACACACGCATGAATAAAGTAGAATCACTTCCCTGAAGCTATTGGGCTAGGCCAGGTCATAGACACAATCTGCTACAGTACCTTGAAATGAGTACTCAAACAGCGTTATTCTGGGGACAGCAAGAGGCCGCTTTTGGGAGAGCAAAGCAAGACTTCAGAGTGGTGGCATGTGAGCAGGCTTTGAAGAATGAGCAGGAATTGACAAGGCAGGAAGCAGATGTGAGATGAGAGTCCAGGCAGAGAGAAAGAAGCAAAGGTTTAGAGTGGTCAAAGACCAAAGCCTGCTTCAGCCCTTCAAGTATTCTGAATGTCAAATGAGTCAGAGTCATGATGGAATGAGACAGGAACGGTAGACTGAGGTTGAGCAAGTTGGGCTTACATGCAGGGCAGGGTAAACATTTGGGAGTTTACCCTGTGGAATAAATTGGACATCGTATACCAGTAACAGGATAGATCTGTTTCACAACGGTGACTTTGGCAGTGGAGAGAGTAAATTAGGGCTGTATATTAGTCAGCTTTTGCTAAGTAACAAACACATTAAAAACAATAATAAGCATTTATTTTTCATTCTTGCACCTGCATTTGGGCTAAGTATGGCTGACCTGGGCTGGGCTTGGGTGGGCTTGGCTCTAGACAAAAGTGGGGTGTAGGTCTGCTTCACATGTCTCTCATGCTTCTTGCACTAAAAGCTGTCTAGGGCATTTTCCTGTTTGCAGCAGTGTAAGAGGGCAAGCCCAACTGTGCAAGCACACTTCAAGCCTCTGCTCCAATCACACTTGTGAGCATGTCAATCTGACAAAGCAAGTCACATTACCAAGCCCTAGACCAAGGGACCATCCATCATAAGGTCATGGCAACAGGATGGACGAATAATTCTCTTACAGAGGCATGAAGAATTGGAAACACTAATCCAAACTACAAGCCAGGAAACACAGAAAGAAAGAAGACTCATGAGGAAGATCCTTGCACAGGTCCAGACAGGAGGTGATGAGCATCAGAACAGAGCAGTGGCAGGAGGAAACATAACAGGAATGAGAATCTACAGGAGTAGGAGAGAAAGCAGGGCAGGACCATCACTGTGACTTCTAGCTCAGCAACCAGGCAGTACGGTAATCATGTGGGTGAGGTTAGGAAGCCACGAAAAGCTCAGCTTGGAATGTGGTTAATAAGGAGTTCTAGATGGAACCTATTTGGTCTTTGGAGTCAGGCAAGTAAGTTCAAGAATTAGCTGAAAATTCATGTGGGGGCTTAACTGGGCTGGAGGCAGATCTTACAAGGCAACTAGACTTGCCCTGTAAAATGTGGTAATTTGAATCTGCATTTTAAAAAGGTTCTCAGGTGATTCGTGTGCACAATAAAGTTGATTTGAGAATAGGCATTGACTCCAGACTGCCTGGGTTCAAAGCCTGGCTCTGCATCTTGCTGGGTACAACCACAAGGAAATGAGTTACGGTAAGAACCAGTGAGCTTGGAAAAGGATCCCAAGCCTTAGGAGAGAAGGCAGGCCCAGCCGCCTTGATTTCAGCCTGAAAGACCCAGAGCAGAAGACCCGGATTACCTATACCCAGACTCCTGGCCCACAGAGACTATGACACAACAAATGTGTGTTGTCCTAAACTGCTAAATGTGTAGTGATTTGTCACACAGAAATGGAGAACTATTACAGATCCTGATCCCAGAGGTTGGCAGTCTACAGCAGGTATAAAGTTGTGGTATACAGTTGCAATATAAAGCCACTGAGAATCTAGTTTCCTTAGCTCTCTCTGTTCCTCCTTTCTTATCATATGACTTCCCTCTTCATACAGCTTATCCAAATGGGCCAAGATGGCTGCTAAATCTCCAGCCATTCTAGCTACATTCCAGGCACAGGAAAGATGAAGAAGGGAAAGGCCAGAGAGGCATATCCTGTCAGTCTTTCTCTCAATTTAAGAAAATATTCCAGAAGTCCTATTTCACAGCTACTGCTTATATCTTATTAGCCAGAACTTATTCACATGGTCATTCTTAGCTGAAAGGAGACTAGGAAAAGTAGCTGGGTACAATTGCTGCTCTTAAAAAGAAACAGCATACTTGGAAGACTGAGGCAGGAGGATCACTGGAGACCAGGAGGTCAAGGCTGCGGTGAGCTATTATTACACCACTGCACTCTAGTCTGGATGATAGAGCAAGACTCAGTTTCATTATCTTGAGATATGTTCCATCAATACGTAGTTTACTGAGAGTTTTTAGCATGAAGCAATGTTGAATTCTGTCAAAGGCCTTTTCTGCATCTATTGAGATAATCGTGTGGTTTTGTCATTGATCCTGTTTATGTGATGGGTTACGTTTATTACTTTGCATATGTTGAACCAGCCTTACATCCCAGGGATGAAGCAGACTTGATGGTGGTGGATAAGTTTTTTGATGAGCTGCTGGATTCAGTTTGCCAGTATTTTATTAAGGGTTTTCGCATCAATGTTCATCAAGGATATCAGGAATATTGACCTGAAGTTTTCTTTTTTTTGTTGTGTCTCTGCCAGGTTTTGGTATCAGGATGATGCTGGCCTCATAAAATGAGTTAGGGAGGAGTCCCTCCTTTTCAAATGTTTGGAATGGTTTCAGAAGGAACCAATCCAAAGTTCCTTCTGGTAGAATTCAGCTGTGAATCTGTCTGGTCCTGGGCTTTTTTTGGTTGGTGGGCTTTTTTTGGTTGGTGGGCTTTTTTTGGTTGGTAGGCTATTAATTACTGCCTCAGTTTCAGAACTCGATGTTAGTCGATTCAGGGATTCGACTTCTTCCTGCTTTAGTCTTAGGAGGGTGTATGTGTCCAGGAATTTATCCATTTTATCTAGATTTTCTAGTTTATTTGCATACAGGTGTTTATAGTATTCTCTGATGGTAGTTTGTATTTCTGTGGGATCAGTGGTGATATCCCTTTTATCATTTTCTATTGTGTCTATTTGATTCTTCTCTCTTTTTTCTTTATTAGTCTAGCTAATGGTCTGTTTTATTAATTTTTTCAAAAAACCAGCTCCTGGATTTATTGATTTTTAAAGGGCTTTTCATGTCTCTATCTCCTTCAGTTCTGCTCTGATCTTAGTTATTTCTTGTTTTCTGCTAACTTTTGGATTTGTTCACTCTTACTTCTCTAGTTCTTTTCATTGTGATGTTCAGGTGTTGATTTGAGATTTTTTTAGCTTTCTGATGTGGGCATTTAGTGCTATAAATTTTCTTCTTAACACTGCTTTAGTTGTGTCCCAGAGATTCTGGTACATTGCCTCTTTATTCTCATTGGTTTCAAAGAACTTCTTGATTTCTGCCTTAATTTCATTATTTACCAAGGAGTCATTCAGGAGCAGGTTGTTCACCTTCCATGTAGCCGTGTGATTCTGAGTGAGTTTTTTAATCCTGAGTTCTAATTTGATTGCACTGTGGCCTAAGACACTGTTTGTTATGATTTCTGTTCTTTTGCATTTGCTGAGGAGTGTTTTACTTCCAATTATGTGGTTTATTTTAGAATAAGTGCCATGTGGCACTAAGAATATATATTCTGTTGATTTGGGGTGGAGAGTTCTGTAGATGTCTATTAGGTCCACTTGATCCAGAGTTGAGTTCTAGTCCTGAATATCCTTGTTAATTTTCTGTCTCATTGATCTGTCTAATACTGACAGTGAGGCGTTAAAGTTTCCAACTATTATTGTGTAGGAGTCTAAGTCTCTTTGTAGGTCTCTAAGAACTTGTTTTATGAATCTGGGTGCTCCTGTATTGGGTGCATATATATTTAGGATAGTTAGCTCTTCTTGTTGCATTGATCCCTTTACCATTATATAATTCCCTTCTTTGCCTTTTTTGATCTTTGTTGGCTTAAAGTCTGTTTTGTCAGAGACTAGGATTACAACCCCTGTTTCTGTTTTTGGTTTTTTTTGTGTATGTTTGTTTTGTTTTGTTTTGCTTTCCATTTGCTTGGTAAATTTTCCTCTATCCCTTTATTTTGAGCCTATGTGTGTGTCTTTGCATGTGAAATGGGTCTCCTGAATACAGCACACCAATGGGTCTTGACTCTTTATCCAATTTGCCAGTCTGTGTCTTTTAATTGGGGCATTTATCCCATTTACATTTAAGGTTAACATTGCTATGTGTTAATTTGATCCTATCATCATGATGCTAGGTGGTTATTTTGCATACTAGTTGATGCAGTTTCTTCATAGTGTCATTGGTCTTTATATTTTGATGTGTTTTTGCAGTGGCTGGTACTGGTTTATCCTTTGCATATTTAGTGCTTCCTTCAGGAGCTCTTGCAAGGCAGGTCTGGTGGTGATGAAATCTGTCAGCATTCACTTGTCTAAGAAGGATTTTATTTCTCCTTCACTTATGAAGCTCAGTTTGGCTGGATATGAAATTCCAGAATGTTGAATATTGGCCCCCACTCTCTTCTGGCTTATAGGGTTTCTCTGAGAGATCCACTGTTAGTCTGATGGGCTTCCCTTTGTTGATGACCTGGCCTTTCTCTCTGGCTTCCCTTAACATTTTTCCTTCGTTTTAACCTTGGAGAATCTGCTGATTATGTCTTGGGGTTGCTCTTCTTGAGGAGTATCTTAGTGGTGTTCTCTGTATTTCCTAAATTTGACTGTTAGCTTGTCTTGCTAGGTTGGGAAAGTTCTCCTGGATAATATCCTGAAGTGTTTTCCGACTTGGTTCCATTCTCCCTTTCTCTTTCAGGTACTCCAATCAATCATAGGTTCAGTCTTTTTACATAGTCCCATATTTCTCAGAGGTTTTATTTGTTCCTTTTCATGTTTTTTCTCTAATCTTGTCTGCCTGCCTTATTTCAGTAAGATGGTCTCCAAAGTCTGATATTCTTTCTTCTGCTTGATTTATTTGGCTATTGATACTTGTGTATGCTTCACAAAGTTCTCGTGCTGTGTTTTTCAGCTCCATCGGGTTATTTATATTCCTCTCTAAACTGGTTATTCTAGTTAGCAGCCCTTGTAACGTTTTATCAAGGCTCTTAGCTCCTTTGCATTGGGTTAGAACACACTCCTTTAGCTCAGCAGAGTTTGTGATTACCCACCTTCTGAAGCCTACTTCTGTCAATTCATCCATCTGATCCTCTGTTCAGTTCTGTGCCCTTGCTGGAAAGGTGTTGCACTCATTTGGAGGAGAAGAGGCACTCTGGCCTTTTGGGTTTTCAGGGTCTTTTTGTTGATTCTTTCTCATTTTCATGAGTTTGTCTAGTTTTGATCTTTGAGGCTACTGACCCTTGGATGAGGTTTTTGTGGGGACTTTTTTGGGATGCTGTTGTTGCTTTCCATTTGTTTGTTTGTTTATTTGTTTTTCTTTCAATGGTCAGGTACCTCTTCTGTAGGGCTGCTGTGGCTTGCTGAGGGTTCACTTCAGGCCCTATTCACCTGGTTCACTCCACGCCTAGAGATGTCACTCAACAAGGCTGGAGAATAGCAAAGATGGGTGCCTGCTCCTTCCTCTGGGATCTCTGACCTCGAGGGGCACCAACCTGATGCCAGTAGGAACACTCCTGTATAGGGTGTTTGACAACCCCCACACAGGGTGAAACTTCAACATCCATATTTCTATCAACAGTCTGTCCAAGAAATCTAGGCTTTTTCTATCATGGTCCTCAAAGTTCTTCCAGCCTTTACCCATTAGCCAATTCCAGGCCACTTTTATATTTTTAAGTTATTATTTGTTAGAGTAGCACTCCATTTTCAAGTACCAAAATCTGCAACAAATTGCCACAAAGTTAATGGCTTAAAGCAACATACATTTACCCTCTTGTATTTCTTGTACAATAAAGTCTAAAATCAATATGTCAGCAGAGCTGCAATCCTTCCAGAGGCTTTAGAGCAAATCCATTTTCTTGCCTTTTAGCTTCTAGAGGCTGTCTTCATTCCTTGGATGATAACCCCTTCCTCACATCACTCCAACCTCTTGCTTCCATTACATCTCTAAATCCTAACTCTGTCTCTTTCTTGTAATTACATTGGGTCCACTCAGATAATCAAGGATAATCTCTCCAACTCAAAATCCTTCACTTATCTGAAAAGTGAAATCCATCATATCTGAAAATTTCCTTTTCCCATGTAAAGTAATATATTTACAGGTTCATAGTAATGTGATATATTCATAGTAATATATTCATTAGGACATGCACATTTTTGGAGGGGTCACTCAGCCAACGAAAATATTGTAATGGTGAATACACGGCACTGCACACTGGCCAAAACCCATAGAACTTTATGGCACAATGAATGGCCCTTAATGTACGCAACGTAAAAAAAAACATTTAGGATGTCAGGAGATCCCAGGATGGAATGCAAAATGTGATAAAACAATCTAACTGTATTAAAAATGTATGCAATAACCTGAATGAAGAAGTTGGAGAAAACAGTGTTTACCTAAGTAGCTTTAGAAATAAAGAAGAAACCAAGGAACCTTGGAAAAAAGACTGGGGCAAGAAAGATACAAGAGGAACCTAACCTGGAGTATCTTGTACCACCAGAAATAAGAAGTGCTCAAAAAACCTCCACAACGGTAGGCTTATGTTGAACAGACACAAGAGCCAACTGAAAGAGCTCCAAATGACCAAAGCTGGAACAATTTGAACAACAAAATAAACTAGTATTGAATTATAACTAAAACCATAAAATAGGCCAGGCACCACCAGTGGCTCATGCCTGTAATCCCAGCACTTTGGGATGCCGAGGTGGGAAGATCACTTGAGTCCAGGAATTCAAGGCCAGCCTGGGCAACATAGGGAGACCCTATCTCTATAAAAAATCAAAAAATTAGCTGGATGTGTTGGTGTGTGCCTGTATTTCCAGTTACTTGGGAGGCTGAGGTGGGAGAATTTCCTGAGCCCAGGAGGTCAAGGCTGCAGTGGGCTATGTTCACACCACCGCACCCCAACCGGGGAGACGGATCAAAACTCTGTCTCAAAAAAAAAGAAAATACAAAGTATAAAGTAAAATAAATTTCTCTGAGTCCATAATAACCCAAATACGTGTTTGAATAACTCAAAATAAGGATAGAAGAAACAAATCTCCGTGCAGAAGGATTCCAAATAATTTGTGTAGATACTCCACCCTCAAGGAGACAGAGCAAAACTTGCCACTCCTTTAGTGGGTGCTGCTGATGATAAGTTACTTTCTAAGAGGAAAAAAGAGTAACTTCACAGTGGAGAGAGCCAACAAAGACTACTTCAACCAGGTGTTGAAGGTTGACATCAGCAGTGATAGGTAATTTTGATAGTGTGGACCCTTGATTTGAGGGTGAGGAAAATGTCACTTGACCTCTGTGGTCTTCCTCCAAAAAACACATCACTGCAGTCTAATCATGAGGGGTAAAAAATCGGACAAATCTCATTAGAGGGGCATTCTACAAAATACTGACTAATACTCCTCAAAACTGCCAAGGTTGTCGAAAACAAGAAAAGTCTGGGTAATTATCTCAGCTGAGAGAAGCTGATATGACTGCTAAATTCAATGTAGTATCCTGGTGGGATCCTGGAACAGAACAAGGACTTTAGGCTTGAAACTAAGAAAATCTGAATAATGCATATACTTCAGTTAATAACAATGTATAAGTATTGGACCATTATTATAATAAATGTCTTATACTATATTAAATATTAATAAAGGGAAAACTGGGTTCGGAGTATATGGAAACCCTCTTCTACCTTTGTACTTTCCCTGTAAATTTAAAACCATTATAAAATAAAAAGTTCATTTCAAAAAATACTAATAGGGAGATATTAAAGTATTTAGCTTGGGGAAGACTGTGACAGTCCTAGGGAAGACTGGGAAGACAGTGCTATTGGGTTGAAAGAGGAAATGGCTGGAGTCCAAGATGTGGATGGCTTAGACAAGGGTCCGTGAGAACAATCAGGAGATTCTAAATCCCTAGGTTTTACCAATTTGCTCCATTAAAAAACCACATTACCCATGGTGGCAGGTGCCTGTAATCCCAGCTACTCGGGAGGCTGAGGCAGGAGAATCATTTGAATCTGGGAGGCAGAGGTTGCAGGGAGCTGAGATTACACCACTGCATTCCAGCCCGGGCAACAGTGTGAGACTCCAACTCAAAAAAAAAAAAAAAACACATTACCGCAGCACTATCAAGTGTTGTTATGAAGTCCATGGGGCCATACCTCACTTTGGATACCAGGGTCCTAAGTTAGATTAAACGGGTATGAGATTCGAGCTAAAAACAAATGGCAAGGTGAACAGAAAGTCAAAAGACAAGATCTAATTGTTCAAAGGTACATGGTTTTACAAATTTAGAAACTTGGTCTTGGCCAGGTGTGGCGGCACGCACCTATAATCCCAGTTACTTGGGAGGCTGAGGCAGGAGAATCGCTTGAACCCAGGAGGCGGAGTTTGCAGTGAGCCGAGATCACACCACTGCACTCCAGCCTGAGTGACAGAGCGAGACTCTGTCTCAAAAGGAAAAAAAAACAGAAAAGAAACCTGGTCTCAATAGGTGCTCTCCAAAGAAGACCAGGAGGTGAATAGCTAATAGCTTAGGACAAATAACCTGAGATTTCATCCAACTCTAAAACCCTCTTTTCTGTGATTCTAGCTTGTACCATTCTTCTTAAATAATAGTCTTCATCCCTCTTATAAAACATGTCCGAGGCTGCTCTGAAGAAACTGAAGGTATTCAGCAAAGCAAGTTTTGGTCAAATTCATTTGGCTTTAGTGTTCTGCTCCCCAGCAGAAAACCAGGTCAGTCAATCAGAATGCAATTTGCTGAAAGCCTGCTTTTTGGACATAAGCATTAAGCCAACACCAGGAGAGAGGAAAAAACATGAGGCATGATGGTGGAGGCTTACATTTGCAGAAGGGAGCGGCCGTGCACTTGGCTAAGATGGGGGTATTTTGAAGTAAACACCTGAAATTGAGCAGTTTCCTCGTTTCTGTCAACTGCAGATTGAGAGGCAGAAGTTAAATGCAGGCATTTTTCCTCTCCACAAATGAAATGCAGTGTTCAGAAAGCTCTTTGTAAAGTGTTTCCTGGATAGCTGTGATTTGTAGACTGTGTCCCTGAACCTAGAAAACAGAGAGCTCTTTTGGACACGTTAATAGGGCATGAAGCTCTAATAATCTCCAGCTCAAGAAATCCACAAGTCGTTACCCCTCTGCCCCCAAAAACCTTCTGTGTAAGAGAAATCAGCAACAAAGTTAGCTGCTTACATTGCAGGAGGGAGGAGGGAAGGAATTGGGGGGATGGTGGCTGTTTTTTATTTTTATTTTTTATTTTATTTTTTTCTGTTTTCTTGGTTTTTTATTCTGGTTGGTTGGATGGGGGGTAGGTGGTTATGCTGTCTGGTTTTGGTTTTGTCTTTGTTGTTGTTGTTGTTGTTGTTGTCTGGTTTTGGTTTTGTCTTTGTTGTTGTTGTTGTTGTTGTCTGGTTTTGGTGTTGTCTTTGTTGTTGTTGTTGTTGTCTGGTTTTGGTTTTGTCTTGTTTTTTTCTTGTTGTTCTTGTTGTTTTCAGGCATCACTCTTGTTTATCTAACCAAACTGTAAGCCCCTTGAAGGATAGTGCCATGGATGTTACGCATCTCAAGCCCAGCCCAAGAACAGGGTCTTACTTACAATGAGATGCACCAAAGACTACGTCAGTAATGGCAGTAAAGGTTCATGGACAGTTTACATGACACAGGCTTAGGCAACAGCCTCTGCTGCCAGACAGGTGGAGTCCTTGTCCCTTGGGTCTAAGTGAAAAACAAGGAACAAAAGAGAGTCTTTAGACCATGGATTTCTCTTCAAGTCAAAGCCACCAGCACAAGACAGCCCTGCTTTTTTCCATATTTGGGAAAAGCGTGCCTGGACCTGGCACAGATGGTCTCATCCTATTCAGTCCACGTCTGTTGTAGCTCACAGAACCAATTACCACAGAAATACAGAGGAAGGGGCCAAAGCAGTTTCAGTTTGATGTGACACAGACAATCTTTGACCTTTCCCTTTAAAAAAGAAAAATTACCTGCATATGTGTATAAGTAGATACAAAATAATTATATATTTCCCCGAAAGGAAGGAAAAAACAGCAGGCAAACTGCAGACACTTTCTTGATTCATCTCTCTTCTGTTTTGGTTCAAAAGGCAGCCCTGAACCTTCCCACCTACACTTCTGGTATCTGGCCTGTCAGCAGAAACTTGTCTGTGTGCTGCCTGCAATTTTACTGTTGCAGGATGAACTGCTGCGGAAGATAAGCACGTCCGTCACAGCACACTAGAAACAGCCCTCTGATTGCTAGGATCCAGGGACTGGAAGAAAGACACCATTTATTTTTTAATGTAAATGACTGCATCAAACGCTTCTTGTCACAAATTCTGGAGCAAGGGAGCCATTACACATCACGGCGAGGTAGCAAGACCTCTAGAAGATTCTATGATGTAACCTTTCCAAGAGCCAGGTCCATCTTAACACACAAACAGGCTCCAGAAGAACATTCAACACAGTACAGCTGTGCCTGTTTGCCCCAGAACTCCCCTTCAGTATCCACCTATTCAGTATCATTTGCAGCATGGCCCCCATGGTGAGGACTGGTGACCCAGGTCTCATTGACACTATCTTACATACTGGGGAGACCCTGGTCTGCTGCAGTCAAGTTTCCTCCTTTGGCTTCTGCTTGGATAACCCAGAAGACATCTCGCCCTTCTCATTCTGACTCCGTTTCATTCTTTTGGCTTCCCAGATGTTAAGGATGCTTTTTATGAGTGAGGAACAATACTAAGTTTTTGTATTGATAAGTAATACAGATGTGTGGGGGAGTCACATTCAGTGCACATGACTCAGATGAGCAGAAAAAGAGAGATGTAGCTTCTGGAGACTGAGGCTTCTGCTTCCAGTAAATGCAGGCCGGATAACTAACTGGACAACAACTAGGCAAAACCTCTCTCGTGGAAGAACCATCTTCTTAAAAGCACCAATTTTCTAACAAGAAACAGTGCTGTGGTAGGTGACCCCGGCTTGCTTGTACTTTGCCCCTGGGTGCCATTACTAGGTGTTAATGATGCAAAACACTCTAAGGGGGGCCTAGTTCTCCAAAGAGAAAATGAGGGAATGAGGAATTTGCACAATAGTCTGATTCACAGAGCTCGGAGTCCCTGTGTCACTGCATTATAGCATAAAGTGGTAATTGACAATCATAATGATGAACAGGAGGCTTCAAGGAAAGTTTAAACCATACAGATCTTCTGCTTCAGGGTCTTGCTTGCCATAGAAAGCCTTCCCTCCCAAGTGCTCAAAATGTTTCGTGACATAAAATTTGCCTTGACATTTAAAGGCATACGTGAAAAATGCATTTACATGGAATGTTGTATTCTCAAAGAATACTGGATAAATGAGACGTTAGTGTGTTCATATTTTCTTTTAAGTCACTGAATAAAAATCATATGTTGAATAATTCACAAAATATGGACCACAGTAACAACCTCAGCATCGGACTGGAAATCGCTGTGAGTCTCCCTGTGGCAGCTCCTGTACTGTATGCATCAGAAGACATTATCAGTTATCCACAGGCAGTCCTTGGAAGGTTATTCCCCAAGCCCACCTGCAGGCCAGAGTCCTTGCTTGGAAGGTTATTCCCCAAGCCCACTCCTGGCAAATGCACACACCAAGCCTGGGGAGATGGCATGGGAAACGTGAATGTTTCCTGACCCATGCCACAGGTTTCATCACCCAATTCAAGCAGGGTGAGAATCCCACAGACACACACCAGTAATTGCTACTCACATCTACACACAGGAATGAAGAAGTAATGGGGTGATCTCCATTCTTACTCATGCTTAGCCCTTATCTACCTAAGCTCATGGGGCTGCAGTCAGAGGATTATACTTCATCTTCTTAGACTGTCTCGAGTGTTACCTCCTCAGCCACCCATCCGATTAAGGGGTCACCACTTATCTAGTACTTCCTATATGCATAATTCTGAAACAGGTAGATCAACCAGTGTGGTAAGACATGAGCAGACATAAATATAAAGGATACTAGTCTACTTTGCTTAAAGATGGTAGGGTTAATGGTCTATTTTGTCCTTAGAATTTGCCACACTCTGTCAACCAGGACAATCTGCTGTTCCTCCACAGTACCTCCCAAATCTGGCCACTTCCATTCCAAGCCATGTTATCTGGTCCCTGGGACTCTTTGTACATTTTCCCAGTGCATTTTCCTGCTTCCAGTCTTGCTTGTTATAGCCTATTCTCTATACAGCGGTGAGTGATCTTTTTAAAGCACAAATTAGACCAGTCACTCCCTGCTTTAAGCCTCCAAAGGATTCCCATCATTCAGAATGAAATCCAAAATGTTTGCTTAGCCTAAAACTTGATCTGGCCCCTGCCTGCCTGCCTTTCAACACATCTTCTCTCACTCTGGCCTCATTCACATTGCTCCAGCCACATCAGCCCTCTTACCAGGCAGGCCTTCGACACATCAAATCTGTTCCCAACTCAATATCTTTGCAATTGTTGTCCCCTCTGCCTGGACAGTCTTTGCCCAGGTAGTTACATGGCTGGATTCACCATCCACCTTATTGACACCTCCTCAATGAGGCCCTCTCTAATCCCCCAGCCAGAAAGCAATCCCTTCCCACCCAACACCCTCCGCCCATATAATTTCCTTCTCATAGAATTGTCTTGCTTACCTAAGGCACTTACTTGGGTTTTTCTATTTCTTTCTCCTAAAACCTTGAGATCAGGGTCCTTATCTACCTTATTTGATGCTGCACAACCAATACCCGGTGTAGTGCTTGGCACATCATAGGTAGTTAGTAAGTATTTATTGAATGAACTAACTAAAGTTTTTTAGACTTCAGAAGATACGTCATTTGAGCAGTTGCATTGGCTGCCATTTTGTTTCAAGAGAATAAACTGAGCCATAATTTAGTCCTAATTATTTGACTATCTATAAACAGTTTACCAAAGGAGGCCAAATCCAGAAGAAAAACAATCAAAGACCTAAAATTAAAACCTTTTTTCATTCCTCTGTTCTCCTTTAGATATACTTCCTTCTTTCCCCACTGTCCCCAGTGTGAACTTGCTTAAGCATTTGAGTATAGCATTTGGTTGGCCAGACATAGAGCATGTAGTACCAGGTTAAGTATAGCTACATGCATTCCTTGTCCTCACCATCTTCCTAAGCAGTGGTTCACAAAATTTTGCATCATCAGAATCACGTGGAAGGCTTGTTAAAACACAGAGTGGCCCAATTCATACCAGCTCATGAGCCATTGTTAAATTTTCAGGAACTCTGCAAGCCGGTTGTGAAACACAAGCTATCACTAAAAAATAAATTATAAAAATGTGTAGATAAAGAAATTATGTGAAGAACAAATTGCATTAGAAGCAACTTCTTAATTATTGTACTACATATTTCCATTATCTGTGGAGGATATTTACATCTACTGTGTCTGAACGATGGACATAATACATAATGATGTGGGGCCACACATCTCTTTCTAACGGCTTGCTCAGTAGTATCATGTTGTGGCTTGAAACTGGCCATGATAGAAATTTTACACCACATAAATGAGCAAATGGACTTGATTTTTTATTTTGTTGATTGTCTAGACTTAAGAAAGTGATGGAGAAAATTGTAAAAATACAGATTAAGCTTCAAAATATGTTAGCCTGTAGCTATTACATTGTGAATAGAAAAAAAAGTTGAGAAAATAGTCTTCCAACATTTGATTCAGCAAAGAAATTGTTCACATCACTGATAAACAAGTGACATTGTGACATATGTCTTTTGTTTCACTTTCATCTTACTCCTTAATATAAACAAAAATATCAACATTCAGGTTGGAACTACACTCATTCATCAATTGCAACCCTAGGTTGTCTCTGATACAAGAGTTTGACAAAAAAACAATGAATGAAAGCATTCTGCAAAAGTCAATTGGCTACATAACATTTATAGTAAAGACATTGAATATTTTATTATTTGTAAATTATATGATACACATTCAATGTATCAGCAAAATTTATGTACATAAATATCTGCATTTTTTTCAAAGAGCCACTTGTTAAACATTTGCCAGCACACCACTGGTGGGGTTGGACCCCGCCCCCATCTCTGGATTCAGTAGGAGGCAAGGCCCTGGAATTTGCATTTCTAAAAATTTCCCAAAGGATGTTAGTCCTACTGTTCTAGAAACTAATCTCTGAGAACCTCTTCCTTAAAGGAAAAGGGGGCCTCCGTGCTAGGTCTTGTTGATGGGTAGACCAGCCACCTCACTGCACTTAGTCATCAGATGTCATCAAACAAATATTGACTTCTGTTGCAAGAGGCATTACAATTTAATTTAAGAAGTCAATATTTGCTTAACAGGTGATAAATCTTGAGGCAAAACAAAAAGGGGCACTAACTCCATCTAGCCAGCAGCCAGATCACCACTATGATATGAAAAGAGCTCAAAGACTCACGCAGTCAATAGATGGTTTCCCAACAGTCTGCCATGTCACCCAAAATCTCCACTATTAGAATCAACCCAGTAAGGCCTTGCTAAAGTGCAAGTGTTTTGCCTGGGAGGGTAGAAATTGTAACCAACCGACACATTAGTCTAAACAAAACCACCAACTTTCTTCCCAGACTAAGGCCACACATCCTCCTTTCCTGCACACTCTACCTGCTTTTTGTAGAAACCGGTTCCTTCAGGTAACTTGTTCCTCTTTTTTTATGAACCTTGGGTTCACAGAAATACATCATTCACAACATTTGTGGTTAAGAGAGCAGAACTCTGGAGACCCACAGCCTAGGTTAGAATTCCTGCTCAGCTGTGTGGTATTGGGCTAGTTGCTTGATCTCTCTGTGCCTCCGTTTCCCCATGAAAATAGAAATAATAATAATCCCACCTTATAGGACTGTTTTGAGGATTCAGTGAGTCGACAGTATATATAAAGTGCTTAGAGCACTACCTGGCATATGAATAAGTGCTAACTAGATCAATAACTCATTTTTGTAATTGGCCTGAACAATTTAATTTATATTAGTATAATTTATATTATTTTAATAATCTATTATAATAAACATCAATGAATATATTATGAACACAAAACCCAAAATACTAGGAATAATTTATATCTACGCATACACTTCTCTTCCACACTGTCCCCCACCTCTCCAAAATTAACTAAACCAAAGGTTTAACATTTTCTTTTTTTCCTCTCGTTTCTTTCTTCTTCTTCTTCTTCTTCTTCTTCTTTTTTTTTTTTTTTTTAAGGCAGGCTTTTGCTGTGTTGCCCAGGCTAGCCTCAAACTCCTGGGCTCAAGTAATCCTCCTGCCTCAGCCTCCCAAGTAGCTGGGACCATAGGCCACGCCACCACACCCGGGTTAACATTTTCTTTTTTATTTTGTGTATAGTCTTAACACATATTTTTCTAAAAATATGTTGTTTCATTTTAGTTGCTTTTAATTGTATTAAAAGTGTTTCATAGGGTATATCATTTTCTAGGACTTTTCAAAACTCAGTGTTTCATTGAGTTGTGTGTAACTGTAATTTAAATGAACTGTTTAGTACTTTTATGTAACTTACATATGTTTGACCCCATGAAGTTGGCTCCATCACTCTAAACCAATGCTTTAAAAATTCTAAAGTTTTAAAACGTGTCCAAATCAGGAAGACTCAGCTGGAAAATACAGTCAAGATCCTGGTGCTCCCACCTTCCCCTTACAGAGAAGAGCTTCTGATACAAACACCACAGTCTGAGTGGGGCAGCCTCCTGCACCCTCACTTCAGTTGTCCTTTATGTCTTACTCTCCCACTTAGATCAGAAATGATGTCCACTTCAGGGGTGGTCGCCCTGGGAGAGTCGCTGGACAAAAGCAGCCTAGACCCAGACCATGGCAGGCCTTATTCTCCCCATCCTCACACTGGCTCCCCCATCTGCTGCTCCTGGCTCAATGTCCTCCCACTGAGGCTGAGGTACCAGGGGTACCCTGTCCATCCTCTGCCCCTGACAGGGCATGGCAGGGGCATACTCAGGGAGGACAGGGGGAGTGGTCACACTGGTCCTCAGGTCACAGTGGTCGACAGCATGGAAGCCCCAGATGCTGGAGAACTGGGTGTGGGAGACGAGGTTGAGATGGTGCAAAGACACCCAGCTGCAATCACAGCCTTGCCTCCCAGTGATCTTGCAATGGAGTCAGGGGGAAGGCAGGGGTTAGATTCATCCAATAATGTCCCACAATGTATTTGGAAATGTCTTTCATAACACTTGTAGAATCACAAACTGCCTAAAATTACTATATTTTTTCTCAAGCCAAGATGATGTGGAAAATCCACTGAGAGAAAATTTTGGTCCTCAATAAGGGTCTTCAACAGAAAGAATCAATCAGTAGAGAAGAAACAATTCCTGGGACTCCATGGGCTGGAAAAACAGCCCTGAATCTTGGATGCCTCCTTGGAAGGTAATTGATACGTCGTCCTCAAGATGATAATCTCTCAGGAAATTGACCACGGGGAGCACAGTGACTCACCTGGTTCTGGGCTTCAAGACAAAACAGGCACCCATCCCCTTCTTGTATTAAATTGGGTTTTGGAAGCACTGATCTGTTAATATTTTGAATGTCCTCTGAGCCTAGCATCAGAAGGAGGCCCCAGAAAGACAAACATTACTCTGTTACTCAGAGAACAGAGGTTTTAAATGTCAAGGTGGGAAGTGAAAGTATAGAGAAGCAGGGAAGGGCAGGAGAGAAGCATGGCACTAGGCTCAAGTAAAGGAAGAACAGCCGAATCTTCCAGTAGAGGAGCCTTCTCCCAGGACCACTCCCTCATCTCTTTGCTAACCATCTTCACCGGATTACACCCAAATTCAAGAAGGGAGGAGACAAGAGACCTGCCAGCAATAGTGGGACCTTAGGTTGTTTGATGAAGCACTGACATCACTTTCCTCACCAACAAAATGAGCAATGGGACCACATCGTCTGCAGTATTCCTATCAGTTCTTTCTGTGATTTTGTGCTCAAAGCCAGATTCATTACCTACCGATGTGCACATGTGCGTGAGCACACAGACGCGCAAACACACACGCAATCAGATCTATTTCTAGTCCTGGTATCAACAGGATTCACAATTTCTATGTTATTCTATCTCTCTATTGACCTCAGTATCAATTTGATGCCATTGACCTCAGTGGCATCAAATGGATTCTAATAACAAAGACAATGATAATAATTGCTTTTACAGTAATCATATATACAGAATCCACACTAGCAGTACATGCAATCACATAGTATTTTATATATAATAATGCGTATTACTAAATATATTATACATAATATATACTATATTATATATCATATATTATTTTAAATCATGTGTCACATATTTAAATATATTATAAATATTACAAACATCTGCTAATATACTAATATATATTAGCAGTATTTACTATAATAATAGCATGTATAACATATATAATAGAAGTAGATAGCACTTATTGTATGTTGTTACAGACTGAATGTTTATGTCTCCTCCAAAATTCATAATATTGGAATCCTAACCCCCAATGTGATTGTATTAGGAGGTCAGACGTTTGGAGGTAATTATGTCATGAAGGTGGAGCCCTCATGATGGGATAAGAGGAAGAGACAAAGATCTCTCTCTCTCCCCTCTCTCTCTCTCTCTGCCAAGCAAGGATACAAGGAGAAGGTAGCTGAGTGCAAACTAGGTATCAAGCCCTCACCAGACACCTGATCTGCCCACACCTTGATCTTGGACTGCCCAGCCTCCAGAACTGTGAGAAATAAATGTCTGTTGTTTAAGCCTCCCAGTCTATCGTATTTGTTATAGCAGCCCAAACTGACTAACACACATACACATTATAGTATATGTACTATATATATGTAACATATATTTAGATACTACACATATACTCTACAATAAAATATCATATGTAACATAATAATAGCACTTTTGACACAGCACTTACCATGTATCAAGTCATAACTGACATTTACCAATTTGTTTTTTCCTCATTACAACCCTTGAGGTACATACTCCTTTCACAGATGAGGAAACTGAGGCACAGAAAAGTTAAGTGATTTGCCCAAGGTCACACAGCCATCAAGTGGCAGAGCTAGGAACTGAACCCAGACACTGTGGTTCTAGAATTGTGGGCCCCTAGCTCAAGTGTTGTCCACTTGGGGCCCTTCTCTAGTCCCTGTGTTCAGACCACAACAGCCACCCCCACACCATTTCTGTCCAGCCATCCTCCCACCATGGCCAGACCGACAGTCCAGGCTCTGACCCCGTCGCTCCCCTGTGGTTTGGCACTGAAGCTCCTCCACACACTTCTCCAGCCCCTTGTTCCCTCTCCTTCCCTGGCCCAGGCCTCCACCCGCTGGCCCTCACCCAGGCCCCACCGTGGATGCCTCTCCCACCATTTACCACAAGACTGTGGGTGTCCCAGGGTCCTGTCCCCACCCGCTCCCCGTTCTACACACTCCTGCCCTGTGGACTAGGACGTGGATGCTGTCCAGCCCCTCGGTCAATGTGCCCAAAGCCAAAACCACATTTCCTGCAACCCTCAACCTAATCCTGTTTTCCCACCTGCACTGCAGACCCCACTGTCTGCTCGTCTCCTGGCTACAAACCTGAGAATTGCCCTTGGCCCTTCCTGCCCTCTCACCTGCTATGTCCAAACCCTAACTCTTTGCCTCCCAAATTCCTTCTAGTTTCTGTCCTGTACTTCTCTCCTTCTCCCGCTTGCCCAGTGCATTCCCACGTGTCCCTGAGTAACTGTGTGGACAGGGCAAGTCTACCTGTATCCCTTTCTGCTAAAACCCCCCTGAGATTCCCCACAGGCCACATTCTGAACTCCCTAGCATGATCAACAAGACTTTCCATGTAAGCTTGTTTCTCTGGCCTATCTCCCATCACTCCTTTCTTTATATTTTATGCTTAAAGAATACTTTCCTTGACCACCCCCTTTTCCCTACCTTTCCTCAGACCTTTCCCTCTGCCTGGAAGAGCCTGTCAGCCCCTGGTTCCCTCAGTAATGTCATACATCCCGCTCACCTCTGGCCTCACCCTCTCCCAGGCAGCCTTCTTTAACTCCCACTGGCCCTTTTTTGTGTCTCCCGAAATCTCCCAGGGCAAACCTCTAGACTGCCCTCACCCCACTGCCGTCAATGTCCTGTTACATGAGCTACTAAAGGGTGTTGACCGCATCATGCATCTTTGCAGCTCTGTTCAACTGCACCATGGCCATGCCTGGCCCTAATGGCCCTTCCAGCTCAGGAGCCCATGAGTCTGGGATTCTAAGGTAACTTGCAGCTCCCCATCTCTTCTCTCTCCTTGTGTCCTCCCTCTTTTCTCTATCGCTGCTTCATCAGGGGGCATCTCCAATGCCAGCCTTTCCAGGGACAATTTCCTCATTGTCCACAAGCAGATGTGACCTCTCCCTTCCTTGATCCCTGGAGATTTGGAAGATGAATTATAGAGAAACATTCCTTGAGGGTTGGGAGGAAAGAAAGAGAGAAAGAAAAGATAAGAGCAGAGGACTGGCATGACAGAGAATGAGGAGTTTGGAAAGCAATTGCAGGGCATGAAACAGTAAAAGGGGAGCAGAGGAGATTTTTAAAAATTGCTCTGGGCTAAGAATTAGTCCCCCTTTAATGTTCTTTGGGAGATATTTGCAAAGAGTATAACAGCATGTGCTATTTAGTCACCTTTGTTGGCTAGACTGTGTTTCTTTGAATGTGACACAGTACTGAGACTGAGCCATTGATGGGGCTGGATTTTACGTGAGCTATATAAAATTAAATGACTCCTATGTTGTCATGCATACCACGTCTCTGCATACATGTGTGCACATGAGTGTGTATGTGTGTGCACCTGGTGTATGTGTATGTATGGGAACAGAGCCTTAGGATTCTTTACTATCCCTTTGTGCTTTGCAGGAGGTGGTGGGTGTGGAGGATTCAAGCACAGGTCAGAGGAAGCAGCTCTGTGCATCTTGCACTGTGAGTTGTCCATGGTTGGTTGGCCTTCACCCAGGCACCCACGGAGGATGGTTACTGCTTATCAGATTATCAGCATTCAGGCTGTCTTCTCCCTGGCACAACCTCTTCTGTCTGCCACAAACCAGGCACAGAATTTTGATGGAAATCCACGTTTCCTTTTTGCAGGTAGGCAGATGGGGAGACACACCTTTACTTAGCTACCTGGAATCCTGTGTCAAACAGGGGCCTCTGGAAGGAGTCCCCAAGGACACACCCTAACTTCCTAACTCTCTATCCTCCAACCTTCCTTTTGCTCTTCTCATAGACCTCCCTCAAGACCTCTTCCATCTGCTGTTGGGCCCCATCTTTTACCAAGGACCCCTTTCCAGAGGGCAGTAGAGTCTCATTCCCTCTCCTCTTGTACCTACAGACACTGCTGCTTCAAACTTCAGCTGGACATCCAAGGAGTCTTCTGCTTCTTTCACGGGAAAGCGGGGTAGCTCTGATTCTGTGGGTGGGTTCACTGGGGTGGGATGAAAAGGTGGGAGGAAACCCTTGTCCTTGAATTTGGTTCAGTGTTTCTGTAGCTGAAATGAGCACAACTCAGTTGCCAAAAGCAAAATTCTTTGCTGCTTTAAGAACTTGCTAGCAGGGCTTGTGCATTTACAGCTACACAAGGAATACATGTTCCTCCTATAGCACAACTTGGCCCCTTCCACTTGTAAATTAATAATAATAACTGCAGACTTTTTTATACAAAAGCTGCAGTCGTCTTCCTTCCAGGCCTGCATTCCATTGTAAAGATCCTTCATGTGAACTGCAAGTCCCTCTGCTCAGGCTATATGTGTTGAAGGGCACCATTCTCAAGCAGGTTCTTTTTGATCCCCCAATTTTTCCCTAATAGACAGCAAAAGGTTTCAGTCCAATCCTGTGTATACTCCATATAGCAATTTAAGCCTATAAGACCCCTTGGAGATGTAGATGAACTCAGCTCCAAACTCTTATTTTACCACTTGATGAATTCAACATATTACCTGTGATCACCCCACCGTCTGCCCCCTTGTCATCAGGGCTCACTCTCCACCCCGACTCCACTCTCTCTTCTCTTCCCACAGTTGCCAAGAATGGTGTCCCAGCATTCACACCCTTGTGCAGTGCCCACCCACATTGTGTTAGGGTAAATCTCTGTGACAATAGCATATGGCAGAAGAATGGTATGTCACTTCTGAAAGTAGCTTGTAAAGACTGTGGCTTTTGTCCTGTGTACTCAATCCCTCTCTCTCTCTCTGTCTCTCTGATTCCTTGCTGTGGTGGGCGTCATGCTGTGAGCAGCCCAATGGAGAGACCCACGTGGTAAGGAATGAAAGTCACTTGGAAGCAGACCCTCCCACCCCAGTCAAGCCTGACGTGTGAGATCCTGAACCAGCACTATCAAGCTAAATCAATCTCAGACTCCTAACCCTCAGAAACTGTGTGAGATAATAAATAATGTGAGATAAAACCTACTAACTTTGGGGATAATTTGTTACACAGCAATAAATAACGCACTCCTCTGTCCACAGTGATAGTGCAAAACTCAGTCCCATGCACCTTCCACAAGAAAGGTGTGTTTCACTAAAGACATGTGGAGCCATAAGGGAGAATTATGCACATAAGTGTAGCCTTCCTTTTCCCTGGCTCTGGCTCTATGTGCTTCCTCTCAGAACTGCTACCTTCTGAAGACCCACGTTGCAGACACATGGCCTCTATGCCAGGTGACACCCCCGGGACACCTAGTCCAGTCTTTCTCCCAAATCTGCCCACTGTCACATCACATCTGCTTTAAAATGAGGTCACTCTGTACTTACTACTGAGAAAACTGCTTTTTCATTTATCATATTATATAAGTCCTTCCAAACCAACAAATATCCTTGTTAGAAGCATCTTTTCAATAATTGCAAACTATTCCGCTGTGCATGAATAGAACAGAATTTATTTACCTTACCCATTTTGTGCTACATTTCAATTATTTCCTGGATTTATAAAAAATACTCCAGTGCATATCCTTGGAACTAAGTCTTTGAGGAGATCTTTAGTAATTTTCATGGGGTAAATTTCCTGACAGATAAAGGCAAGGAAATGAAGAGTTTTTAGGCTGTTATAGCATTTGGTATTCATTACCTTAAAGAGTTCCAAAAATAATTATGCCACTTTTGTTATGATTGATATTAGTGCTCTGAGGGGGCCTGCACTCCCGCTTACATTGTGGATTATTTAAATGTATTTCTGAAATGTTTGCCCTCTGTCAAATGCTGTTATTTTCAAACACGATCCTATATACTATTTCTTTCAATTATGAATGAACTCATTTTCCATCATATTTTGTAACTGATTATTACTGTTATATAGAAAAATTATAGATTTTTCCTATATTTTATTTCTAGCCATATTCTTGAACTCTCTTATAGTTTCAGCTGATTATTTGTCAAACAGAAAATTGTATAATTTGTAAATAATGATAATATCATCCTTTACAAAGTCTTCCTTTCCAAAAATTACGCTTTTATATGTTCTAGCTAAGGCTGAGTTCACAATGTGAGTTATAGCTAAGGCTAGAACGACTAGAACATATAAAACAATATTCAGTTGTAGAAAGAACCACAGCAATTTTTTCTTATTTCTGACCTTAATGAAAATGTCCCTGTTTCTCCATTAAATGTGGTGGAGTTAGTTTAAGGTCAATGTTTTAATCAGTTAGCAATCTTCCAGTTGTTTTCAGTAACAGAAAACTAAATGTAAACTGGCTTATAACGTGAAATATAAGTCCCACAGCAAGTCCAAGCAAAGCCTGATGCAGCCAACCAGCTCTCTGCTCGGCCTTTGTCGAAGACCACTTTCCCCCTGGTTCCACGGTGGCTTCCAGAGGCCTCTCAAAGCTGTGAGTTTTCTAGTTCATATACAACAGAAGGAGAACATCCCTCTAGGGAGCTGTTTTCCCAGGAGCCAGAAGAAATATCCTTGTGCTACGTTGGCCCAACTCACAGTCACTTGCCCATTCCTGCACAAATCATGATGGCAAAGTTGAATATATTATGCTGCTCAGCTTCAGTCAATTTAAAAATAGATATAGAGAGGGCATCCTGGGAAGTTGGTGGATAGGAAGCAGGACTAGCTTGCAGCTCCCACTCAGACAAATAGAGCAGCATGTGGAGACTCATATTGTGAACTTTTGCTAATAAGAACTACCAGAGGAACATACCAGAAAAGCCGAGAGAATCCACAGAACCTTTGAAGAAACTGAATCACTGCTGCAGCCTCCCTGAGATGCCAAAAAACTGTGAGTCGACTTGCTTTCCCAAGAGGGAGGCTCATAGTCAGGGACAAGTTCTCAGCCCTGGCCACTGGCTGCTGGGAAATAGACTCAGTGCTGTTGGCAGGGCACAGTGGGAGTGAGACCAGCCTTTAGGACTGCCAGCTGCATGAGAGTAAGGTGAGGCTGGTGACCGCCAGCTTTCTTCTACTTCCCTGGCAACCTGTATGACTCAGCAGAGGCAGCCATAATCCCCCTGGGAATATAACTCCACTGGACTAGGAACCACACCCCCATCACCCACAGCAGCCACAGCAAGCCACGCCCAAGGAGAGGCTGAGCTCAGACATGCCTATCCCTGACCCACCTGATGATCTTTCTCTACCCACCCTGGTAGCTGAAGAAAAATGTCATAATCTCTTGGGAGCTCTATGACCCTGCCCTGCCCGCCACATGAGAATCCTGGATACTTAACCAGGTGTCCCTAGGGCAAGTTTGCATCCTCCCTATAAGACTGCAGCTGATGTGCTCTTGAAAGTATCGCCTTCTGGCTGGAGGCCAACTAACACAAAACTAGCACAGTAAACAAAAATACAACCAAGGACCCCCACAGAGTCCACATCACTCCCCTGCTACCTTCACTGGAGCAGGTGCTGGTATCCATGTTTACAAGATCTGAAGATGGATCACATCACAGGACTCTTTGCAGAGACTCCCCAGTACCAACCTGGAGCCTGGTAGCTCCACTGGGTGGTGAGATCCAGCAGAGCAAAACTAATCACTACAGTTTGGCTCTCAGGAAGCCCCATTCCTAGGGTGGGGAGGAGAACATCACGTCGAGAGAGCACCCCAGGAGACAAAAAAATCTGAACAGCAGCCCTTGAGTTCCAGATCTTCTCTCTGACATAGTCTACCCAAATGAGAAGGAACCAGAAAAACAGTTCTAGTAATATGACAAAACAAGGTTCTTTAACACCTCCAAAAGATCATATAAGCTCACCAGCAATGGATCCAAACCAAGACAAAACTTCTAAATTGCCAGAAGAAGAATTCAGGAGGTCAATTATTAAGCTAATTCTGGAGTCACCAAAGAAAGGTGAAGTCCAACTTAAAGAAATCAAAAACATGATATAGGCTACAAAAGGAAAATTCTTCAGTGAAATAGAGAGCATAAACAAAAAACAATTCACAACTTCTGGAAATCAAGGACACGCTTAGATAAATGCAAAGTGCACTGGAAAGCCTCAGCCATAGAATCGAAAAAGCAGAAGAAAACACCTCAGAGCTCAAAGACAAGGCTTTCAAATTAACCCAATCCATCAAAGACCAAGAAAAAAAAATTTTTTTAAATAAATGAAGCCTGCAAGAAGTTTGGACTAAATGTCAAAACCTAAGAATAATTGGTGTTCCCAAGGAAAAGGAGAAATCTAAAACTTTGGAAAACATATTTGAGGGAATAATCGAGGAAAACTTCCCTGGCCTTGCTAGAGATCTAGACATCCAAATACAAGAAATTCAAAGAGCACCTGGGAAATTCATCACAAAAAGATCATCATTTAACACATAATCCTCAGGATATCTAAAGTCAAGATGAAGGAAAGAATATTAAAGCTGTGAGACAAAAGCATCAGATTACCCATAAAAGAAAACCTATCAGGAAGAGGGGAAGATGGCCAAGTAGAAACAGATCCCATCTGCAGCTCCCAGCGAGACCAAGGAAGAAGGCATGTGATTTCTGCACTTCCAACTAAGGTACCTGGTTCAACTCACTGGGACTGGTTAGTCAGTGGGTGCAGCCCATGGAGGGTGAGCTGAAGCAGGGTGGGGCATCACCTCACCTGGAAAGCACAAGGGGTTGGGGAACTCTCTCCCCTAGCCAAGGGAAACCATGAGGGACTGTGCTGTGAGGGATGGTGCTATCTGGCCCAGATACTATGCTTTTCTCACAGTCTTCCCAACCCACAGACAAGGAGATTCCCTCGGGTGCCTACACCACCAGGGCCCTGGGTTTCAAGCACAAAACTGGGCAGTCATTTGGGCAGACATGAAGCTAGCTGCAGGAGTTTTTTTTTTTTTTTTCATACCCCAGTGGCACTTGGAATGCCAAAGAGACAGAACCATTAACTTCCCTGGAAAGGGGGCTGAAGCCAGGGAGCCAAGTCGTCTTGCTCAGCAGATCCACCCCCATGAAGCCCAACAAGCTAAGATCCTCTGGCTTGAAATTCTCGCTGCCAGCACAGCAGTCTGAGGTCAACCTGGGATGCTCAAGCTTGGTGGGGGGAGGGGCGTCCACCATTACTGAGGCTTGAGTAGGTGGTTTTCCCCTCGTAGTGTAAACTAAGACACTGGGAAGTTCAAACTGGGTGTGGAACCCACCACAGTGCAGCAAAGCTGCTGAAGCCAGATTGCCTCTCTAGATTCCTCTCTGGGCAGGGCATCTCTGAAAGAAAGGCAGCAGCCCCAGTCAGGGGCTTATACATAAAACCCCCATCTCCCTGGGATAGAAAACATGGGGGAAGGAACAGCTGTAGGGACGACTTCAGCAGACTTAAATGTTCCTGCCTGCCAGCTCTGAAGAGAGCAGCAAATCTCCCAGCACAATGCTTGAGCTCTGCTAAGAGAGAGGCTGCCTACTCAAGTGGGGCCCTGGCCCCCGTGCCTCCTGACTGAGAGATACCTCCCAGCAGGGTTTGACAGATACCTCATACAGAAGACCTCCAGCTGTCATCTGGCAGGGGCCCCTCTGAGACAAAGCTTCCAGAGGAAGGAACAGGCAGCAATCTTTGTTGTTCTTCATCCTCCACTGGTGAAACCCAGGCAAACAGGGTCTATAGTGGACCTCCAGCAAACTTCAGCAGACCTGCAGCAGAGAGGCCTGACTGTTAGAAGGAAAACAACAGAATGAAATAGCATTAACATTAACAAAAAAGACACCCATGCAAAAACCCCATCCAAAGGTCACCAACATCAAAGACGAAAGGTAGATAAATCCAGAGATGAGGAAAAACCAGTGCAAAAAGGCTGAAAATTCCAAATCCCAAGAAACCCTCTTCTCCTCCAAAAAATCATAATTCCTTGCCAGGAAGGGAAGAAAACTGGACAGAGAATAAGTTTGACAAATTGACAGAAGTAGGCTTCAGAAGGTGGGTATAAGAAACTCCTCCAAGTAAGGAGCATGTTCTAACCCAATGCAAAGAAGCTAAGAACCTTGATAAAACATTTCAGGAACTGCTAACTAGAATAACCTTAGAGAAGAACATAAATGACCTGATGGAGCTGAAAAACACAGCACGAGAAGTCTGTGAAGCATACACAAGTATCAACAGCCAAATCTGTCAAGCAAAAGAAAGGATATCAGAGATTGAAGATCAACTTAATGAAATAAAGTGTGAAGACAGGATTAGAGAAAAAAGAGTGAAAAGGAACAAACAAAGCCTCCAAGAAATATGGGACTATGTGAAAAGACCAAACCTATGTTTGATTGGTGTAACTGAATGGAACCAAGAATGGAACCATGTTGGAAAACATACTTCAGGATATTATCCAGGAGAACTTCCCCAACCTAGCAAGACAGGCCAACATTCAAATTCAGGAAATACAGAGAACACCACAAAGATACTCCTTGAGAAGAGCAACCCCAAGACACATAATCATCACATTCACCAAGGTTGAAATGAAGGAAAATATGTTAAGGGCAGCCAGAGAGAAAGGGCGGGTTACCCACAAAGAGAAGCCCATCAGAATAACAGTGGATTTCTCTGCAGAAACCCTACAAGCCAGAAGAGAGTGGGGGCCAATATTCAAACTTCTTAAAGAAAAGAATTTTCAACCCCAGAATTTCACATCCAGCCAAACTGAGCTTCACAAGTGAAGTGGAAATAAAATCCTTTACAGACAAGCAAATGCTGGGGGATTTTGTCACCACCAGGCCTGCCTTACAAGAGCTCCTGAAGGAAGCACTAAATATGGAAAGGAAAAACTGATACCAGCCACTGCAAAAACATACTAAAATGTAAAGACCATTGACACTATGAAGAAACTGCATCAACTAATGGGCAAAATAACCAGCTAGCATCATAACAGGATAAAATTCACACATAACAATATTAACTTTAAACATAAATGGGCCAAACGCCCCAATTAAAAGACACAGACTGGCAAATTGGATAAAGAGTGAAGACCCATCAGTGTGCTGTATTCAGGAGATCCATCTCATGTGCAAAGACACACATAGGCTCCAAATAAAGGGATGGAGGAATATTCAACAAGAAAATGGAAAGCAAAAAAAAGCAGGGGTTGTAATTTTAGTCTCTGATAAAACAGACTTTAAACCAACAAAGATCAAAAGAGACAAAGAAGGGCATTACATAATGGTAAAGGAATCAATGCAACAAGAAGAACTAACTCTCCTAAATATACATGCACCCAATACAGGAGCACCCAGATTCATAAAGCAAGTTCTCAGAAACCTACAAAGAGACTTAGACTCCCACACAATTATAGTAGGAAACTTTAAAACCTCACTGTCAATATTAGACAGATCAATGAGACAGAAAATTAACAAAGATATTCAGAACTTGAACTCATCTCTAGACCAAGCAGACATAATAGACTTCTACAGAATTTCCCACCCCAAATCAACAGAATATACATGCTTCTCAACACCACATAGCACTTATTCTAAAATTGACCACATACTTGGAAGTGAAACACTCCTCAGCAAATGCAAAACAACAGAAATCATAACGAACAGTCTCTCAGGCCACAGCGCAATCAAATTAGAACTCAAGATTAAGAAACTCACTCAAAGCCTCACAACTACATGGAAACTGAACCTGCTCCTGAATGACTACTAGGTAAATAATGAAATTAAGTCAGAAATAAATAAGTTCTTTGAAACCAATAAGAACAAAGACATAACATACAAGAATCTCTGGGACACAGCTAAATCACTGTTTAGAGGGAAATTTATAGCACTAAATGCCAACAGGAGAAAGTGGGAAAGATCTAAAATTGACACACTAACATCACAATTTAAAGAACTAGAGAAGCAAGAGCAAACAAATTCAAAAGCTAGCAGTAGACAAGAAATGACTAAGATCAGAGCAGAACTGAAGAAGATAAAGACATGAAAAATCCTTCAAAAAATTAATGAATCCAGGAGCTGGTTTTTTGAAACGATTAACAAAATACATAGACCTCTAGCCAGACTAATAAAGAAGAAAAGAGAGAAGAATCAAATAGACACAATAAAAAATGATAAAGGGAATACCACCACAGATCCCACAGAGATACAAATTACCATCAGAGAATACTATAAACACCTCTATGCAAATAAACTAGAAAATCTAGAAGAAGTGGATAAATTCCTGGACACATACACCCTTCCAAGACTAAATCAGGAATACTTCGAATCCCTGAATAGACCAATAATGAGTTCTGAAACTGAGGCAGTAATTAATAGCCTACCAACCAAAAAAGGCCCAGGACCAGAAGGATTCACACCTGAATTCTACCAGAAGTACAAAGAGGAGCTGGTACCATTCCTTCTGAAACTATTCCAAATAATAGAATAAGAGGGGCTTCTCCCTTACCCATTTTATGAGGCCAGCATCATCCTGACGCTAAAACCGGGCACAGACACAACAAAAAAAGAAAATTTCCAGCTAATATCCCTGCCGAACATCAATGTGAAAATCCCCAATAAAATACTGGCAAGCTGAATCCAGCAGCACATCAAAAAGCTTATCCACCATGATCAAGTCGGCTTCATCCCTGGGATGCAAGGCTGGTTCAACATATGCAAATCAATAAACATAATCCATCACATAAACAGAACAAATGACCAAAACCACATGATTGTCTCAATAGATGCAGAAAAGGCCTTCGATAAAATTCAACACTGCTTCATGCTAAAAACACTCAATAAATTAGGTATTGATGCAACATATATCAAAATAATAAGAACTATTTATAACAAATCCATAGCCAATATCATACTGAATGGGCAAAAGCTGGAAGCATTCCCTTTGAAAACTGGCACAAGACCGGGATGCCCTCTCTAACCACTCCTATTTAACATAGTATTGGAAGTTCTGGCCAGGGCAATCAGGCAAGAGAAAGCAATAAAGGGTATTCAAATAGGAAGAGAGGAAGTCAAATTGTATCTGTTTGCAGATGACATGATTGTATATTTAGAAAACCCCATCATCTCAGCCCAAAAACTCCTTAAGTTGATAAGCAACCTCAACCAAGTCTCAGGATACAAAATCAATGTGCAAAAATCACAAGCATTCCTATACACCAGTAGTAGACAAACAGAGAGCCAAATCATGAGTGAACTCCCATTCACAATTGCAACAAAGAGAATAAAATACCTAGGAATACAACTTACAAGGGATGTGAAGGGCGTCTTCAAGGAGAACTACAAACCACTGCTCAAAAAAATAAAAGAAGACACAAACAAACGAAAAAACATTCTATGCTAATGGAAATTGAAAGAATCAATATCATGAAAATAGCCATAATGCCCAAAGTAATTTATAGATTCAGTGCTATTCCTGTCAAGCTACCATTGACTTTCCTCACAGAATTAGAAAAAAACTACTTTAAATTTTATATGGAACCAAACAAGAGCCTGTATACCCAGGACAATCATAAGCAAAAAGAACAAAGCTGGAGGCATCACACTACCTGACTTCAAACTATACTACAAGACCACAGTAATCAAAACACCATGGTACTGGTAACAAAACAGATACATAGACCAATGGAACAGACCAGAGGCCTCAGAAATAACACCACACATCTACAACCATCTGACCTTCGACAAACCTGACAAAAAGAAGCAATGACGAAAGGATTCCCTATTTAATAAATGGTGTTGGGAAAACTGGCTAGCCATATGCAGAAAACTGAAACTGGACCCCTTCTTTTACCTTATACAAAAAATAACTCAAGGTAGATTAAAGATGTAAACATAAGACCTAAAACCATAAAAACTCTAGAAGAAAACCTAGGCAGTATCATTCAGGATATAGGCATGGGCAAAGACTTCATGACTAAAACACCAAAAGCAATAGGAACAGAAGCCAAAATTGACAAATGGGATCTAATTAAACTAAAGAGCTTCAGCACAGCAAAAGAAACTATCATCAGAGTGAACAGACAACCTACAGAATGGGAGAAAAATTTTACAATCTATCTGACAAAGGGCTAATATCCAGAATCTACAAAGAACTTAAACAAATTGACAAGAAAAAGCAACCCCATCAAAAAGTGGGCAAAGGATATGAACAGACACTTCTCAAAAGAAGACATTTATGTGGCCAACAAACATATGAAAAAAAGTTCATTATCACTGGTCATCAGAGAAATGCAAATCAAAATCACAATGAGATACCATCTCACACCGGTTAGAATGGCAATCATTAAAAAGTCAGGAAACAACAGATGCTGGAGAGGATGTGGAGAAATAAGAATGCTTTTACACTGTTGGTAGGAGTGTAAATTAGTTCAACCATTGTGGAAGACAGTGTGGTGATTCCTCAAGGATCTAGAACCAGAAATACCATTTGACCCAGCAATCCCATTACTGGGTATATACCCAAAGGATTATAAATAATTCTACTGTAAAGACATATGCACACATATGTTTACTGCAGCTCTATTCACAATAGCAAAGACTTGGAACCAACGCAAATGCTCAACAATGATAGACTGGTTAAAAAAAAAATGTGGCATATATATGGTGTGGAATACTATGCAGCCATAAAAAAATGAGTTCATGTCCTTTGCAGGGACATGGATGAAGCTGGAAACCATCATTCTCAGGAAACTAACATATGAACAGAAAACCAAACACCGCATGTTCTCAGTAATAAGTGGGAGTTGAACAATGAGAACACATGGAGACAGGGAGGGGAACATCACACACTGGGGCCTGTTGGGGGGTGAGGAGAAAGGGGAGGTATGGCATTAGGAGAAACACCTAATGTAGATGATGGGTTGATGGGTGCAGAAACCACCATGGCACATGTATACCTATGTAACAAACCTGCATATTCTGCACATGTATACCAGAACTTAAAGTATAATTAAAAAACAAAAAGAAAACCTATCAGATTAACAGCAGATTTCTCAGCAGAAACCCTACAAACTAGAAGGGATTGGAGTTCTATTTTTAGTCTCCTTAAACAAGATGATTATCAGCCAAGAATTTTGGATCCAGTGAAACTAAGCTTCATAAATGAAAGAAAGATATATTCTTTGCCAGACAAATGCTGAGAAAATTTGCCACTACCAAGCCAGCACTACAAGAACTACTAAAAGGACCTCTAAATCTTGAAACAAATCCTCAAATACACCAAAACAGCATCTCCTTAAAGCATAAATCTCACCTGTATAGCAATTACACAATGAAAAAATCAAGGTATTCAGACAACAAACAGCACAATGAATAGAATAGTACCTCACATCTCAATACTAACATTGAATGTAAATGGCCTAAATGCTCCCCTTAAAAGATACAGAATAGCAGAATCAATTAGAATTCACCAACCAAGTTCTTGCTGTCTTCAGGAAACTCGCCTAACACATGACAATTCACATAAACTTAAGGTAAAGAGATGGAAAAAGATATTCCATGCAAATGGACACCAGAAGCGAGCAGGAGTATTCTTATATCAGACAAAACACACATTAGACAAAGCAAAAACAGTTTAAAAAGACAAAGAGGAACATTATATAATGATAAAAGACTAGCCCAACAGGAAAATATCACCATTCTAAATATACATGCATCTAACACAGGAGCTCCCAAATTTATAAAACAAGTTCTACTAGACCTAAGAAATGAGATAGACAGCAACACAATAATAGTGGGGGACTTTAAAACTCCACTGACAGCACTGAACAGGTAATCAAGACAGAAAGTCAATAAAGAAAAAATGGACTTAAATGATACCCTACAACAAATGGAGATAACAGATATTTACAGAACGTTCTACCCAACAACTACAGAATATACATTTTATTAATCAGCATATGGAACATTCTTCAAGGTAGACGATATGATAGGCCACAAAACAAGTCTCAGTAAATTTAAGAAAATCAAAATTACATCAAGTACTCTCACAGACTACAGTGGAATAAAATTGGAAACCAACTCCAAAAGGAGCCCTCAAGACAATGCAAATATATGGAAATTAAACAACATGTTCTTGAATGATTGCTGGGTCAAAAATGAAATCAAAATGGAAATTTAAAAATTCTTTGAACTGAACGATAATAGTGACACAACCTATCAAAACCTCTAGGATATGGCAAAGCAATGCTAATAGGAAAGTTCATAGCATTAAATGCCTACATCAAAAAGTCTGGAAGAGCACAAATACACAATCTAAAGTCACACCTCACAGAAATGGAGAAACAAGAACAACCCAAACCCAAAAGAAGAAAAGAAATAACAAAGATCAGAGCAGATCTAAATGAAATTGAGACAAAAAAAATACAAAAGATAAGTGGAACAAGAAGCTGGTTCTTTGAAAAGATTTTTAAAAATTGATAGACCATTAGCCAGATTAGCCAAGAAAAGAATAGAGAAGATCCAAATAAGCTCAAGTAGAAATGAAACAATAGATATTACAACTGATACAACAGAAATACAAAAGATTATTCAAAGCTACTATGAACACCTTTATGCACATAAACTAGAAAACCTAGAGGAGATGGATAAATTCCTGGAAATATACAACCATCCTAGATTAAACCAGGAAGATGTAGAATCTCTGAACAGATCAATAACAAGCAGCAAGACTGAAACAGTAATTTTTAAAAATGCCAAGAAAAAAAAAGTCCAGGACCAGATATATTCACAGCCTAATTCTATCAGACATTCAAAGAAGAATTGGTACCAATCCTATTGAGATTATTCCAAAAGATAGAGAAAGAAGGAATCCTCCCTAAATTATTCTATGAAGCCAGTATCACCCTAATACCAAAACTGGGGAAGGGCATAATAAAAAAAGATACCTACAGACCAATATCCCTGGTGAACATAGATGCAAAAATCCTCAACAAAATATCAGCAAACTGAATCCAACAGCATATAAAAAACATAATCTCCCATGATCAAGTGGGTTTCATACCAGGGATCCAGGGATGGTTTAACATATGTAAATAAATAAATGTGATGTACCACATAAACAGAATTTCAAACAAAAATCATATGGTCATCTCAATAGACACAGAAAAATCATTTGACAAAATCCAGCATCCCTTTATGATTAAAACCTTCAGCAAAATTGGCATAGAAAGGCCACACCTTAAGGTAATAAAAGCTATCTGTGACGAAACCACAGCCAGCCTTATACAGAATGGGGAAAAGTTGAAAGCATTCCTCCTGAGAACTGGAACAAGATGAGGATGAACCACTTTCACCACTTGTATTCAACATAGTACTGAAAGTCATAGCCAGAGCAATCAGACAAGAGAAATAAATTGATAAAGAGGAAGTCAAACTGTCACTGTTTGCAGATGATATGATCATACACCTAGAAAACCCTAAAGACTTATACTAAAAGCTCCTAGAACTGATACATGAATTCAGCAAAGTTTCAGGATACAAAATTAATGCAAACAAATCAGTATCTCTGCTGTACACCGACAGTCACCATGCTGAAAATCGAACCAGGAATTTGACGCCTTTCACAATAGCTGCATAAAAAAATGAAACACTTAGGAATATACCTAACAAAGATCGTGAAGGACCTCTACAAGGAAAACTACAAAACACTGCTGAAAGAAGTCTGCAACAAATGGAAACAAATGGAAACACATCCCATGTTCATGGACGGATAGAACCAATATTGTGAAAATGACCATACTCCCCAAAGCAATCTACAAATTCAATGTAATTCCCATTAAAATACCACAATCATTCTTCACAGAACTAGAAAAAACAATCTTAAAATTAATATGGGGCCAGGCACGTGGCTTACACCTGTAATCCCAGCACTTTGGGAGGCCAAGGCAGGTGGATCATGAGGTCAGGAGTTCGAGACCAGCCTGGCCAACAGAGTGAAACTCCGTCTCTACTAAAAATACAAAAAAAATAGCCAGGCATGGTGGTGGATGCCTTTAATCCCAGCTACTCAGGAGGCTGATGCAGGAGAATTGCTTGAACCTGGGAGGTGGAGGTTACAGTAAGCCAAGATATGCCATTGCACTCCAGCCTGGGTGACAGTGTGAGACTCCATCTCACACACACACACACACACACACACACCCACACACACACATAATTAATATGGAACCACAAAAGAGCCCACATAGCCAAAGCAAGACTAATCAAAATGAACAAATCTGGAGGCATCACATTACCTGACTTCAAACTATACCATAAGGCCACAGTCACCAAAACAGCATAGTATTGGTGTAAAAATAGGCACATAGACCAATGGTACAGAACAGAGAAATAAAGCCAAATAGTTCCAGCCAACTGATGTTTGACAAAGCAAACAAAAACATAAAGTTGGGAAAGGACACCCTATTCAACAAATGGTGCTGGGATAATTGGCTAGCCACATGTAGAAGAATGAAACCATATCCTCATCTCTCACCTTATACAAAAATCAACTCAAGATGGATCAAAGACTTCCATCTAAGACCTGAAACCACAAATATTCTAGAAGATAACATCTGAAAAATCCTTTTAGTTATTGGCTTAGGCAAAGACTTCATAACCAAAAACCCAAAAGCAAATGCAACAAAAACAAAGATAAATAGATGGGACTTAATTAAACTAAAAACCTTCTGCACAGCAAAATACATAATCAGCAGAGTTAGCAGACAACCCACAGAGTGGGAGAAAGTCTTCACAATCTATACATCTGGCAAAGGACTAATAACCAGAATCTACAAAAGACTCAAACAAATAAGCAAGTAAAAAACAAACAATCCCATCAAAAAGTGGGCTGAGGACATGAATAAACCATTAACCATTCTCAAAAGAAGATATACAAATATCCAAAAAGCATATGGAAAAATGCTCAACATGACTAATTATCAGGGAAATGCAAATCAAACCACAATGCAATACCACCTCACTCCTGCAAGAATGGCCATAACGAAAAAAATAAAAATAATAATAGATGTTGGTGTGGATGCAATGAAAAGGGAACACTTTTACGCTGTTGGTGGGAATGTAAACTAGTACAACCACTATGAAAAACACTGTGAATGTTCCTTAAAGAGCTAAAAGTGGATCTACCATTTGATCCAGCAATCCTACTACTAGGTATCTACCCAGAGGAAAAGAAGTCATTAAACAAAAAAATACTTGCACACACATGTTTATAGCAGCACAATTTGCAATTGCAAAAATATGGAACCAGCCCAAATGCCCATCAATTGAGTGGATAAAATGTGATATATATACACCATGGAATACTACTCAGCCATAAAAAGGAATGAAATGATGGCATTCACAGCAATCTGGATGGATTGGAGACTATCATTCTAAGCGAAGTAACTCAGGAATGGAAAACCAAACATTGTATGTTCTCACTCATATGTGGGAACTAAACTATGAGGACACAAAAGCATAAGAATGATATATTGGACTTTGGGGATTTCGGGGAAAGGATGAGGGGTGGCAAGAGCTAAAAGGCTACACACTGATACAGTGTATACTGCTTGGGTGATGGGTGTACCAAAATCTCAGAAATCACCACTAAAGAACTTATTCATGCAACCAAGCACCACCTGTTCCCCAAAAACCTATTGAAATAAAAAGACATAAAACAATTTTAAAATATATAGAATGATCCAAAATAGTGAATGCCCCCCATAATTATCTTTTATCAAATTAAAGACCCATCCTTCTCTTTCTAGTTCAAAGAGTTTTATTATAAAAGAAACAGATACTGACATTCACCAAATGCCCCTTCAGTATCTATTTTGTCTTTCCTTGGACCTCTGTTAAGATATTTATAATTGTTTCTACACTTCAAGATTCTCAGAAGTGATTCTTTTTAGCATTTCTTGTAAGGCCTTGTAGAATACTTTTACACAAGTGTTCAATAAGTATCTCAAAACTATTGAAAGACAATCCAGCTGGGATATGGCCTCCTGGGGACCTCCTGACTACCAGAGGCCTCAAACAGTCCAAAAGCTTTATATGATAGGCCAACGTGTTAGCTTTCAAAAGGTTAATGTCATTCCAGCCTGTGGTAACAAAAGCATCATGAACTGCTTCTGACTCCAGTCTGTTCTTTCAGCCCAGTTTCCAACCAAGATAAGCTTACAGTTTCCTGTGCACATCTAGCATTTTCCACCACTGTTCCATGGCTCTGGCTCTTTCCTCCCTCTCAAATATTCCTACCCATAGCATTACATGTTCTGGTTACTTATGAACTCATCTCCCCCTTAAGCTCATTTATGATAGAATATCTGTACCTGATTTGCATTTGTGCCCTGCTTAGTACAATGCTTATGTTTGACAACAATATTTGCTGAAAATTATTTTACTCAGAAACATTTTGATGTATCACCTTTCTAGCCAAAAATTTCTCAGGTCACTGGCTGGGTCTAAGCAAGACTTTCAATACGTGAGGGATAAGAAGACTGCATTTATTTTCAGTTGGATGTCTTCTTATTGTTCTGTACTCTGCTCTCCTTAGTCTCATTGGTAAATACTTATAAATGGTGCCTTCTGTTGGATCACAGTTTGAATGGGGTTACTGTAAATTTTATCCATCAAAAATATTTCTGGGGCTCAAATCCGAGTTCGCTGGTAGACATTTCAAGTGAAGACACTCAGCTTTTGCTAAATCACCACTGAGCCAGGATTGCTTCAGGTTTTGGAAACAATAAATTATCAAGTTAGAGCTGGGAGGAACATGCACATAATTGGCAAGACTGATGGAGGTTGCTTAAACTGCTGAGCAACATCTGCAAATGGAAATCATTCCACATGTCTGCCACTCAGGCCCCAATCTAGAGCTATTTAGAAAATAGTATTTCCCTAGCTTAGGATCTTGTGCCTTGTCCCTGAGGGTAAAAGTTGAGTGAATCTGAATCCTCCCAGGAAATATAAGCCTAAAATTTACTTCACAGTTGTCCAATGTACACCTGTTACTTCAAATCACTGCCATGAGTAAAGGAGAGAGTGCCCTGGGGCAAACCAATGAGGGTAGAAGTCAAAATGTGAGGCTAACAAAAGCCAAAATTGACAAATGGGATCTAATTAAACTAAAGAGCTTCTGCACAGCAAAAGAAACTACCATCAGAGTGCATGGGGAAACTACAGAATGAGAAAAAATTTTTGCAATCTACTCATCTGACAAAGGGCTAATATCCAGAATCTACAAAGAACTCAAACAAATTTACAAGAAAAAAACAAATCATCCCATCAAAAAGTAGGCAAAGGATATGAACAGACACTTCTCAAAAGAAGACATTTATGCAGCCAACAGACACATGAAGAAATGATCATCATCACTGGCCATCAGAGAAATGCAAATCAAAACCACAATGAGATACCATCTCACACCAGTTAGAATGGAGATCATTAAAAAGTCAGGAAATAACGGGTGCTGGAGAGGATGTGGAGAAATAGGAACACTTTTACACTGCTGGTGGGACTGTAAACTAGTTCAACCATTGTGGAAGAGAGTGTGGCAATTTCTCAAGGATCTAGAACTAGAAATACCATTTGACCCAGACATCCCATTACTGGGTATATACCCAAAGGATTATAAATCATGCTGCTATAAAGACACATGCACATGTATGTTTATTGCGGCACTATTCACAATAGCAAGGACTTGGAACCAACCCATATGTCCATCAATGATAGACTGGATTAAGAAAATATGGCATAAATACACCATGGAATACTATGCAGCCATAAAAAAGGATGAGTTCATGTCCTTTGTAGGGACATGGATGAATCTGGAAACCATCATTCTCAGCAAACTATCACAAGGACAAAAAACCAAACACTGCATGTTCTCACTCATAGGTGGGAATTAAACAATGAGAACACTTGGACACAGGAAGGGGAACATCACACACCAGGGCCTGTTGTGGGGTGGGAGGAGGGGGGAGGGATAGAATTAGGAGATATACCTAATGTAAAAGTCGAGTTGGTGCAGGACACCAACATGGCACATGTATACATATGTAACAAACCTGCACGTTGTGCACATGTACCCTAGAACTTAAAGTATAATAAAAAAAATTTTTTTTAAAGTGATGCTAATTAATAAATGTGTTTATGCTTCTTTCTTGTTCTGGGGATCAATTCAAATTTGCTTGCCTGATAGAGAAAAAGATATGTGGGAAATTATACAATCATTTGATATATTCAGAAATGCCCACTTGAACACCTCAGATAGTGAATTAAGATCATAATTGTCCCAACAGTTTTTTAAATGGACCATTGTTTGAGACCTATATTAGTACAACCCCCAACTCATAGTACAATTGTTCTATCACTTGCTCTTTTTACCAACATTTAAGGCCATTTGTTCTCTCCAAGACTTTTTCAGGGTCACTCAAATTTGTACAGCCAATAGACTCATGGAAGTCAAAGCTGCTCTTAGGGAGACTCTTTCTACAGATGAGAACCCAGACAGGCACCCAGCCAGACCAGGTGACTTAACTATGTTTACAGACCTGGTTGGTGCCCAATGCAGCTCCAGAACTCTGGCCTCTCCATTCTAAGGGTAGCATTCTTTGCAAAGGACATCAAAACTGTCATTTTAGTTTGCAATGACTCCATCAGTTACTATCAACATCTGATCAATCAAACTGGAACCAGTGTTTTTTGCCACTGATCCCCTAATAGCCCAACATGGATTCTTTGGAGATTCATTTGTGTGATTTTGCCAATTACCCATGAGCCATATTTGCTGGCAAAGACAATAAGCCATTCATTGGGGGAAATTAAGCTAATGTCTCATTTTATATTCACAGCTATCCCTGAGACTACATGCGGTATTGTTTCTACAATATTAATTGATCTAACCTTCTGAAAACGTACAACAGATTAAAGATCTCCCCACTGAGTGTCTATCAAGACAAAATTTGCTTAACATTCTAAAAACCCAATTCATTTGAGGTCCAGGAAGAAAAGATGTGCAGGCTTTAAAGAAAATTGTTCCCTGTCTTAGAGCATAAAATGAAGAACTTTGATTTATATGAAATATTTTCCAGACTGGGTAGAGGTTGGCCCTATAATAAAACATGATCCTAAATGTTGGGATGCTATTCCTATTGGAGTTGTATTTTGAGTTGATTATCAGCACGGGTTGGCCCACCTTGAAAAAAATAGTCATTCTCGGAGTAAATCACCCAAGGAACAAAGCTGGAGAGAGTTTCCATCCACTGGCTCTTGCTTTCTTGCTTTCTCATTCTTGTCTTTGAGTAGTGGAGATGACCAGGTACATGGGATTCAGTTATAGGGACTAAGATGCATATAACTAAATGCTTGTAACTAAGATGCCTATAATATCTTTGTATTTTGGGAATACAAAATCCTCTTTGAGAATATCATGAAAGCTATGAACTCTATTTCCAAAAAATAAATAAGCACACAGGCATTCAATTACAATCTCAGGGGACCCATGGACCTTGGTAAAATTCATCCATGGACTTCCCAACCTCTATCCAGGGTCCAATATAGCAGCAAGCCAGGGCCTAAGAAGAGTGCACCTTCTGTCAAACATCCCAAGCCAAGAATTAAAAATGTAAAAAAAAATTTAAAACTACTGTACCTTACGGTCAGATTTTCTAATTTATGGTTCTTTTTGGTGTGTACGTCCATTTTGCAACCCAGAAGCCTTTAGGAAAGTCAGTCTTTTCTCAATTACACTATTAAGAGAAAGGGCTATATGCCCATTTGAGCCAGAACATAGGTGAGAAAACTCCAAGAAGGTTAGTTTTGGGTGAACAAGATCTGGGCCATATGATCCAGCTACCCCACACAGGAAGGAGCCTCCTTAGATAATCTGTATTTTGTTTTTCTGTTTAGGAAGGGGGACAATTTCACAGTTGACTATGCAATCTCATGATATTGGTGAGGATATTTGGCAGTACCATCCCCATCATCAGAGGCTGTAAGACTACCCTTGTAATTTTGTTTACTTTCCTGAATGACCTTCCTTTCATGCAAGGAGATCTATCTCTTCTTCTGAATCTTGTTGTTTCAGTCTCACTCACACAGAGTGAACACAAGCTGCTGTCATTGAAAGTTGCCCGAGAAGGTCCACTTTTCAACTTGCAGCAGCTTCTGGGCAGCAGCCACTTGAGTTAGTCAATGTTATCTCTTGGATCTGAGGAGTGGAGCTGAGTCATCTAAAAGGCATCTTCTTAAGGAGGAGTATCTCCCTGCAGCTGTCCTCAGGGTAGGCTGAATTTCATAAATGCAGCCATTTCATTCTGGGGACCCAGAAGGAAAGAACACATGTGGTCACCATTCTACGCACCTTCCCACCAGAAAGGAATAGGAAGTGGGTTAGACTTAGAAGTGGTTGGCACCTGAAAGGCCTATCCTCAGGTTTCAGGGCAGGGCTTAAATATCTGGCAGGGATCCTGAAAGAGCAGAGTGGGTTTCCAGGTTTAAGAGTGTGCAGGGGTACACATCAGGTCACCACAGCAGGAAATTCATGACAGGAAACATGGCAGAACCTGCCATAATAACTTATATACACAGGTTCTGGGCTTCAAACAAGAAAGGCAGTGCCTTAACCAGAATTGGTCAGACAGACAGCAAGGGAAATGTGAGAATGAGCCCAGGAAGGTAAGAGGAGCTGGTGAAACCCTTGTGAGTGCAGAGGAGGAGAGAGGCAAGGAAATGGTAGTCTTACCAAGCCAAGTAAAAAGTGGTTGAGTCTCAAAGCTACACTATCTCATATATAACATCCTACTTAGCAAACACTTCTGTTCCCAAAACAGTTCCAGGCCACATGATAAACACCAGCCCCACTTGATATATGGACTGACATCAGCTATTAATCAGAAAAGATCAGAAAGCAATAAAGTGCTCAATCTGGAGATTTATTTTGAGCACGGATGTCTCTGAGGTTGTTAGGGTCAGCAAACGTCAAGAGCATTCACTGAGTCCACACCCCAAGCAAACCCAACATTTTATTTTGAGTTTTGAGACAATTTCTAATAAACGAAGTCTACACTTGACTCATCTTCTGACGTAGAGTAAATATGTGTAGGGTCCCAGTTGTTCAGGGCTCTGCAAGGCTTCATAAGACATTGACGCTTAGAAATAAGTAATACTCTTGCCTTTGTTTCTGGCACAAATGGATACATTGAATGATATTTAACACACATCACACTGCATTGGCTTCTGCTCAGCAGTCACTCCGCATGTTATTTAACTTCAGGATGGCTCTGGGGGTAGCCAGCAAGAACAGATAAACTAGACAAGTTGATCCTGAAAACATCTCCCACTATGGGCATTCCTCTTCTGATGAAGTTTGGAAATCCTGGCTGTAGGTTGTTTTCATTGACTATCCTCCAAGCAAGATCCTTGAAGGGATATTCAGTCTGCACTCACACAAGACTCCTCTGAGCCTTAACAGCAATTGTCAAGTTCTAAAGGAAACCAAAGCTGTTTGCATCTTCAGCAAACTTGTACTCTCTACATTGACCTAATTCTTAGCAGCAGTTCATTTCTAAAAGGCTGCAATTATAATTGGATTCATGATAAACGTTCTTTTTCTCTTACTCTTGTTTGCAAAAGATGTGCTTAGTATTATAAAAAACATTCAACTGTGCTCCCTAACCTGTGACTGAAGGTGGGAATTTAATATGAGAACCACTTACGTCTCAGTTCCTTTGAAGATTCCTTGGCACATGAAGGCTTAGTGAGTGGGTGGCTGCGGTTTTTATGTATTTTGAATTGAATTTCACCTCATTCTGAGAGCATCAATGGCAACCTATGCATTTATAAGGAGAAGTAAATGAAACTAAATAGGTGAGACAAAGAGAGTTAAGATAGGGAATGTCAGTTTGAGAGTGAGATTTGGGGGGTTTTGAACTTTATATTAACCATTTTACTTTATTTTTTTTTTTCTAATCTTGCTCCATGTAGAAACTTTTTAAGGTATGGGAAAGCAGGAGGCAGTGTGGGGGAGGGAAACACACAGAAAAATAAGTCTCTTATAATTCTACCACCCAAAACCAATACAGTTCATTTTCGCCTATTTCTTCTCTGCTATTATTCTATACATTTTGAGCACAGTTGACATAAAACTGTATGTAGCATTGCCCATCCTGTGAACCTTTACATAATAAACAATTTTCTATGTCATTAGAAGTATAACATAAACACGATCCTTAGAGGTCATAAAACATGTCACTGTATGAATGTTCCATGATTTACTTACCAATTACCTTAATGACAGACATTTAAATTTTTAATTTCCTACTTTTATAAATACCTCTGAAGCAGCCATCTTTTAATATCTGGCCATAAACCTGGGCTGTGCTAAAGACTGTGTGTTTAGGGAAGTTTCTTAGGAGGAAATGTACAGGATCAAAGGAAAAGGATGCTTTTAAGGCCCTTGACACGTGTCGTGAAACTGATGAGCTACTTCGTTTGGAAATAGACAGATGAAGCAAGCGGCTTCACAACCTGGAATCTCACAGGCCTGCTCAGCTGTCTGCTATCCAAGTAGGAGGGCAGAACTGTACCACCCGTCCATGAGGGCAAATCAGTTGGACATAGAAATTATTCAGTAAGCAGAAGTTATAATTATTATTTCTCATATTTTCCAAGATTTATACAGAAATTTTATAATCAGAGAAAAGGTAGTGGGAAGAGGGGTATAAAGAAGGGATGATTATGGCCAGGTTTGGTGGCTCATGCCTGTAATTCCAGCATTTTGGGAGGCAGAGGCAGGAGGATTGCTTGACCCCAGGGTTTCAAGAGCAATATGGCAACAGAGAGAGATTCCTCTCTGAAAAAAAAAAAAAAAAATGCAGCTGAAAGTTCAGGACCCAGAATGAAATAACGGCTGTGGTGACCGTGCTGTGGACCCCCCCACCAGTAAGGAATAAGGAGGTGGGTTAGACTTAGAAGGAAATTAGGCTGTCCAGCCGCAGTGGCTCACACCTGTAATACCCCCAACACTTTGGGAGGCCAAGGCGGGCAGATAACTTGAGGCCAGGAGTTTGAGCCAGGCCAATGTGGTGAAACCTCGTCTCTATCAAAAATACAAAAATTAGCCAGGCGTGGTGACACATGCCTGTAGTCCCAGCTACTCCAGAGGCTAAGGCAGGAGAATCACTTGAACCCAGGAAGCAGAGCTTGCAGTGAGCCGAGATCATGCCACTACATTCCAGACTGGGTGACAGAGCAAGACTCCATCTCAAAAAAACAAAAACAAAAAAAAGAGAAGGGGGTTAGGCTTAGGAAGAAAAAAGAAAGGCAAATTAGCTAGGAGTGGTGGAGTATGCCTATAGTCCCAGCAACTTGGAAAAGCTAAGGTGGGAGGATTGCTTGAACACAAGAGTTTGAGACTGCTGTGAATCATCATTGAGCCATTATACTCACCTCTGTTTAGCGCAGTTTATAAACTTTACAAAGCCCTTTTTAAGCATTCCCTTACTTGATCCTCCCCACAACTGTGTATGCTCTGCAGCTCAGATATCATTATCATCCCCATTTTACCAGTGAGAAGATTGAGATTTTCCAGAACTTAAATATTTTTACTGAGGGAATGGACAAGAAAGCCTGTGAACCACCGGATCCTAAGAGAGTTGCCAATGTTTGCTCCCTGGTTTTTAACTTAATATTTTCTCTTGCTCTCATTCATCTGAAATGTATATGCTGCTGTGGAAAGAGAGCATGGGTAGCCATCAATGTGGTACAAAGCTGGAGAGAAAAAGAACAAGTGTATCTCTGCTTAATGTCCCACTTGAACGTTGTCTGGTGAGGGGCCAGCTGTGTTCTTGTGAGTCTTTTCTCTGAGCCTGAATAGAACGTGGGTGGGCTGCTTTTGTAACATGTTACTCTCTCCACCCGTCGGGGGAGAAGCATTGTCAGCATTGGCATTAGGGCAGTGGTTGCTAGTCTTTACATTTAGGATAGCCCAGGGAAGGAGCAGTGGCCTATCATTGTTCATCATTTATGGGACCCCTGGACTGTTGAGGAAAAGTGTCTCAGGTATCTTTCTCTGATGGGAAATACCGTAATACCTAAAATGTGTATGGTCCATTCAACTTCGTCAGAGATAAGACAACTTCTTATAGTTTGATCTTCACAGCAACCTGGGGAGGTTGACATCATTATTATTCTCATCTAAAGAGAGGAAATTGAGGCATGGTGTGGCAGAAACTGGCCAGCCACCCACCACTCTTGTGTCCTCTACCTGGGTACTCAAAAAGACTACATTTCCCAGACTCCCTTGCAGTTAGGAGGGGGCCATATGTTTGTGTCTGCCACACTGGATTGTGGGCAGAAGTGATGTAGTTCATATGAGGCCAACCCATAAAATTTCCCATGTGATTTTTCCATGCCCTCTTTTTCCACTCTTAGGCCAGCCAAATGAAGAGAATACAATAAAAGATTCCAAGGAAGTTCTCAAAGATAGAAGAGCCACCACATAGAAGGAAACTGGATCTCTAAGTTATGATAGGAAAGAGAGCTGCCTGACTCTCATTGGATTGCAATGAGAGTGAGAAATAAACTTGTATGTTGTGAAGTTGGGAGATATGAAGATTTGTTTGCTCTTGCAGTGTTGCCTAGACTAGCTAAACTAACACATAGTGATTGGCTCAAGATCACCAATGAATGACACACAGGTTATACCACCCTCCTGTAACTCCTGCTGTAAGCCCTTAAATGGGATCAGGACAGTCTGTCTCCAATTCCTTTGCAGTTCATCTGTGCTCCATAGTGGAGTGGCCTGAAGGCTGGAGGCTGGAATCATCTCAAGTTCATCCCTCTCATTTCCCAAAGTTGATGCTGACTGTTGGCTTGGACTTCAGCTAGGGCTGTTGGCTAGAAAACCTAAACATGACTTCTCCATGTGGTCTCTCTACATTCTCACAGCATGGCAGCTGGGTTCTTGAGTGAGAATGCCAAGAGGACCAGGTGGTAGTTGTATTACTTTTCATGATTTAGCCTCAAAAGTCACATAGTATCACTTTCAACATAGTCTAAAGCCCACCCAGATTCGAAAGAAAGAGCCATAAATCTCACGTCTCAATGGGAGAGGTGGCAGGGGCTTGGGAAATGGTAGATCTCAGGGTAAAAATACACTCTTCTGTACATGGCTAACCAAGACACACAGTACTAAGAAAAAGTCTGGTACAAACAGTTTGGTCACATTTCCCCTGCTTTTACAAAGAAAAAATATGTAGGGGTGTGTGTGTGTGTGTGTGTGTGTGTGTGTGTGTGTATGTACCTAGAAATTTTCTGGAAATATTGATAAGACACTGTTAACAAAAATTTCCTCCGAAGAATGAGACTGGAAGTCCAAAATAGAAGAAAAGCTCACTTTTCGTTGCATACCTTTTTACTGTTTGAACTGTTTTCTATATGCTTGTGCTATTTTCATAATACTAAATAGAATTTTAAAGTGATGAATAGGGATATTCTGAAATGATTATACACATTTTCCCTTTTTCTCTGTTGAAATCATTAAATTTTTGGAAGCCAACCAAATTATGCCAACGAGAAAAAAGATATTTTTTTATTTTCATTTGAGATGCCAATTTCCATTTTGTACCAACTAGATGACAATTTGGCAACAACTAGAATCAGATTTGCATATGTAAGAAATTCTTTATTTTTCCGTATCATTGGTTACCCATCCCAGCTGCACATCCAAATCACCCAGAGAACTTAAAAAAAAAAAAAAAAAAAAAAAAAAAAGATTCCTAGGGCCCTCTTCTGACCTACTAAATCACAAACTCTGAGGTAGACAACCAGGAATCTGTAACTTAAAGCTCTCCCATGTGACTGATACAATCAACTCAGCCCTGGGTTTTTGAACTTGACTTTGGAAAGAAAACAACTGGTGGGGCCAGGTGTGGTGGCTCATGCCTGTAATCCCAGCACTTAGGCCAAGGCCAGCAGATGACTTGAGGTCAGGAGTTCAAGACCAGACTGGCCCACATGGTGAAACCCTGTCTCTACTAAAAGTACAAAAATTAGCAAAGCATGGTGGCTCGTGCATATAATACCACCTACTCAGGAAGCTGAGGCAGGAGAATTGTTTGAAACTGGGAGGTGGAGGTTATAGTGAGCTGAGATTACGCCACTTCACTCCAGCCTAAGTGATAGGGCAAGACTCCATCTCAAAAAAAAAAGAAAAAAAAAAAAAAAACAACTAGCGGTCCTGCCTCCAGGCATGAAACCACATGGTCTTCAGCCTTGCTGTTCCACATCACTGTGAGACACAGCAGGGACTCCTCTTAGAGGCCTGTGGGCCCTCCAAGCATGGAAATAAAAGAAAATCTTGAGTTCCTTCAAGGGAAATTCCAGGCACCTGGCTAGCCCTGAGAGCAACTTGATATGCAAGAAGGTAATAATAGCTTGAAACAATAGCCAAGGAAGTTAGAGTCACTGGATGTTTGATTCCCTACAGAAACTAAAGATAACATCCTAACATGTGTGTATTACTCTGTTCTCACACTGCTATAAAGAAATATCTGAGAAGGGGTAATTTATAAAGAAAAGATGTTTAATTGCCCCATGGTTCCACAAGCTGTACAGGAAAGATAATGCTGGCATCTGCTCAGCTTCTGGGGTGGCCTCAGGAAACTTACAATCATGGCAGATGGTGAAGGGGGGCTGGCATATCATATGGCTGAAGCAGGAGGAAGTGGGGAGAGGTGTCACACTCTTTGAAACAACCAGATTTAATGAGAACTCACTATCGTGACAACCAAAGGGGGATACTGTTAAACCATGAGACAAAACTGCCCCCATGATACAATCACCTCCCACAAGGCCCCACTTTCAGCATTGAGGATTACATTTCAACATGAGATTTGGGTGGAGGCACACAGCCAAACCTTATCATTCTGTCCCTGGCCCCTTCCAAAACTCATGTCTTGCCCACTGCCTAGACACAGCTGATTTATCAAGACAGGGAAATTGCAATAGAGAAAGAGTTATTCATGCAGAGCCACCTCTGTGGGAGACCAGAGTTTTATAATCAGTCTCCCTGAGAATTTAGGGATTGAAGTTTTTAACGATAATTTGGCACAGAGGGGCCAGTGAGTTGGGAGTACTGATTGGTTGGGTTGGAGATGAGTCAAAGGGAATCAAAGCTGTCCTCTTTTGCTGAGTCAGTTTCTAGGTGGGGGCTGCAAGATCAGATGAGCCAGTTTATCAGTCTGGGTGGTTCCAGCTGATCTATCAATATCTCAATCACTGATCATATGTTTTACAATAGTGATGTTATCCCCAGGAGCAATTTGGGAAGGGTCAGAATCTTGTAGCCTCCAGCTGTATGATTCTTAAACCATAGTTTCTTATCTTGTAGGTAATTTGTTAGTCCTACAAAGGCAGTCTAGTCCCCAGGCAGGAAGGGGGTTTGTTTTGGGAAAGGGCTGTTATTATCTTTGCTTCAAAATTAAACTATAAGTTCCTCCCATCGTTAGTTCAGCCTATGCCCAGGAGTGAACAAGGACAGTTTGGAGGTTAGAAGCAAGATGAAGTTGGTTAGGTCAGATCTATTTTACTGTAACACTTTTCTCAGTTATAATTTTGCAATGGTTGCTTCAATCATAAGTTCCTCATTTCTACCTGAGTCTTCCTCAACCTAGACTTTACTGCCCATATCAGTATCAGCATTGTGGTCACAACTATTGAACAAGTGTCTAGAAAGTTCCAAACTTTCCCTCACCTTCCTTTCTTCTTCTGAGCCCTCCAAGCTGTTCCAACCTCTGCTGGCTACCCAGTTTCAAAGCTGCTTCCACATTTTCAGGCATCTTTATGACAATGCCCCCACTTCTTAGTACCAATTTTCTGCATTAGTCCATTAGTCCATTGTATTGCTATAAGGAAATACCTGAGACTGAGTAATTTCTAAAGAAAAGATGTTTTATTGGCTCATGGTTCTGCAGACTGCACAGAAAGGATGATGCTGGCACCTGCAGAGTTTCTGGTGAGGCCTCAGAAAGTCATGGCAGAAGGCAAAGGGGGAACCAGCACTTCACATGGCCAGAGCAGGAGCGAGAGAGAGGAGGGGTGGTGCCACACACTTTTAAACAATCAGATCTCACGAGAACTCACTATTGCCATGATAGCACCAAGTGGGGATGGTGTTAAACCATGAGAAACCACCCCCATGATCCAATCACCTCCCACCAGGCTCCACCTCCAGCACTGGGGATTACATTTCAATACAAGATTTGGGTGGGGACACAGATCCAAACCATATCAGTATGTCCCTGAGTTGTTTTTCAGAAATCTGGATCTATACCAAACAGATCCACTCACACACAGACCTCAGATAAGGAGAAACTGAGGACTGGAAACTGTCACTGCTGTCCTTTGTTCTAAATTTCTTCCTGAAAGGCCTGGAGGAGGTCACACCCATGAGCCAGAGCTAACATTCTTTTCTGCTGATTCTAAACTTTTTACACAAAGCTTCGCCTCCTTAACCAATTGCAAATCAGAAAATCTTTGACTCCACCTATGACCTTTGTGCCCCTGCTTCAAGATGTCCTGCCTTTTTAGGTCAAAGCAATGCGTAGCCTCCCTGTATTGACTCATGACTTTGCCTGTGACCTCTGCCTCCCCACCTTTAGAAACCCTTATCTGTAAGCCCTCAGGAAATTTGGGTCTTAAGCTTTAGCAGCCCCATTCCCCTTGCTTAGCGCCCTGCCATAAATGCCTCATTTTCTCTCACTGCAATCCAGATGTCAGTGTTTGAGTTTGCTGCATTGGGCAGGCAGACCCCAGATTCATTCATTAACAACTATCACCTGAGAGCTTGTTGGAGCTACAAATTCTCAGTTCTCTTTCCCAAAGCTACCTATTAGAATCTACATTTTAAAAGGACCCCCAGGTGATTCCTGGGCATATTAAAGTTGGAGAAGCCCTGACCTAAAGGATACAGTCCCAAAAGTAGGGAACAAAGACAAAAATTCCCATCTTCATGGAGCATGTTTTCACTTGGGAGAGATAAATGGTAAATAATAACAATAATGTTACATATTGATTTAACTAGAGATATGAAACTGGTGATTTTGGAAGTCACCAGTGGATTTTTTTGCTTTAAATTTTGAAAATTGCATGTAGGACATTGATAAGTGCTAGGAAAAAGGAAAGAGAGTGTGGGAGATAAGTTTGCATCTTCAGATAGGAAGACAGGAAAGACCCCCATCGAAAAGACAGTATTTGAATAATGGCCTGAAGGAGGGGAGCAGGAGAGGCCTGCAGAAATCTAGTGAAGAATATTACCAGCAGAAGGAACACCCAGAGCCAAGGCCCTTCCAGGTAATGTGGGCCAGGGAGGGGGGACAGAGAAGTACCTGGGGCAGACTGCCTGAGCCCATTTGGCATTGGAAAGACTTTGTTTTCTACTCAGAGTGTGAGCTGAGGCTGGGTTACCTAGAACAGTGATGTAATCTAATATGTTTTTAAAAGATTCCTCTGGCTGCTGATTTGAAAATACACCATTGGGGCAGAAACAGGGAGAACCAGTCACAAAGCCATTGCAATCGTCCAGGGGAGAGGCGGTGGTGGCTCAGAGCAAGGTGGCAGCAGAGAAGGCCGTGAGAACTGGTGAGATGTCCACATCTGCTCTAAACTGGCCATTTGTGACAGCCCCTCCCCCACCTCCCAACAGGGAGGGACAAAGCTGGCATTTTCTGTGACTCTTAAAAGTGTCACCCGGGCCACAGGGGTGTAAGTTATACAAAGCAATCTGTACCAAAGCTGTGTCTCACTTCCCCATGTTTATATCAGAGCCCACTGCTGACGAAGGCACCTCCTGACTGTGTCATTCACAAAGGTTAATGTGCCATGTTGTTTTTACTGTTCTATATAAAGCACTGTAATGGTCACCGATGGAGGAAATTAGAGTCCCTGCAAAGCACAGAAGTCATAAAAAAACACAGCTTAGTTTCCAGTGAGGTTTGGAAGAAGACCCTGGGTGACTCACACGAAATTTCTCTTTTCACTCATTCAGGATTTGAATGATTGCCATTTATCTTTATCAGCAAAGATAATTAAATAGTACAATTCTGGTGGGAAGTCAGCCTTGAGGGGAAGAGAGAAGGAAGAGGAGGGAGCAGGAAGCATTAAGTTCTACCTGTCATCACATGGATCATCTCACTGCCCACATAAACTCATTAAAATATTCTTTCCCTCAGGTTGACCCTACCCCAAGCTCTAAATTTTCAACCACCATGGCCCATCCTGGTCTCGCTAGTCTGTACTTTCTTAGGAGCCTGAGGTTGGAAGATGAGTCAACAGGAGGAATTCTGCCAGAAAGATCATAGGAGCTGAGAGATGGCAAGGGCCAGTCACCATCTTGAAGGACTGCAAAGGCGCATACAGTCGCCCAGGTGAAAGGGGGTGAGGCTGCCTCAGACAAAGGCTGAGCACAGATCTCCGTTTCAACAGCTCTAATTTTATAAACTCATGGGGGCTTACAAATGGACCAATTCCATTCATTCATTTACCCACTGATAAGGAACGTGAAGCCCAGAAATGCAAGTGATTTGCTCAAGGCCACACGACTAATCAGAATCAGACCAATAAATTAAATGCAGAGACCCTTTTCTTATAGCACTGAGTTCATCTTTTGTGTCTTAACAGTTCAAGACTAGCTTCTTTGGGGACTAATAATGGGCTCTCCATTCTATCATGGGTCAAAATTGGTGCTTCCCTGGGGAAGCCCAAATACTAATTCTAATATCTAATGCTATACCCTGACGTGGATTAGGACACACTACCCCGAAATATAATACTTTGGCATTTAGCAAAACAGAAGGAGCAGTAAGGGTCTCTAGCCTTCTCTCGCTGTTCTCCCCTGAAGCAGGCCATAAAAGAATTTTCTGACCTTTATTTATAGTAGGTTATAAAACCCTAATCCCAGAGGGGTCCTATGACTGGAAGAAAGACACAGATATGCCAAGAAGAATCTGAACAAACAGGACTTGCTCAGCTCCTCCCAGCTTGTTACCACTAGATCACGCTCCCTTTGTCCAATTCTACTTCTGCAAAACTGGCTACTCTTCATCAAATCCAAGCATAAAAATATGCAGCATCCCTGTTTCTTTGGGTCATCATTTCTGAAGCCTCCCATCACACACAAAACTTATATTAAATAAATTTGTATGACTTTTTCTCATTAATCTGTTGTCATGGGGTCTCAATTATGAACACTGTGAGGAGTCAGGAAAAAGATATTACTTCCCCTACCTTCAATCTCACTTTTTTGTCAAGAGGCACTATGAGGAAAGTACATGTCATGTCCAGATTCCCACTCCTTTTCTCTGACTCAGCTTCTTCTCCTACCCTCAAAACAAGTGGAGTTTTTTTCTTCTGCTCAGCTTACTTTACCCTTCTCAAGACAACTGGCTTGCTAGTATCCTATTCTTGCTATTTCCTCTCTCTGTTTTCCAGTTCTGCCTGGTGGGCTAGTGCGGAGAGAGATGGGAGGAGGAACTATGGTCCTTCATAAATATGTCATTTGTCCCCATTGCATTGTCCAAGACTCTCTCCTTGCCCAAACTTCAGGCAGGCTCCTCTGAGCCCTCTTCTCAATGAGGCCTCAGCATTGGCCTTGGTCCCATCACACTTGGTATCTGATCACACTCAATGTCTGATCAAATTCCTCATTCTCCACCCATGATATTGGATCACCCTGGCCTGTCTTCAGCAAGGATCCTGTCAGCTTAGCAAGAATCCCCCATCCTTGATGTCTCTGCTTGTAATTTTCCATCCACTGACCACTTCATTTTGCTCATTGACCATTAAATCCCCACTTGCCCTTGCTGTATTCAGAGTTGAGCTCCATCTCTCCTCTATTGTGAGTCTTGACGCTGATCACAATAGTCCGAATAAGGCTGTCCTTAGCATTTTAATGAATGTCAGAATAAATTTTTCTTTAACAGCATATACATGGGAGGGAGGTTGGAAGGAAATAAACCAAATATGAATGATGACTACCTCTGGATGGTACTTGACTGTATACTTTATTGTATTTCAGTATAACAAATTGATTTTTATAATCAAAAAATTAAATGAAAGTATTTTAATTTGAAGTTTTCAAAAGTCAACAGCCATGCCTATCAAATATTTTTTAAGTTTATTCTTAGCTTCTTAAAATAAATTCCACTTTGTTGCAATGAAGCAAGAAATGCTCTGCCCACCATGGATCGTCCTAAAGGGCACTGGTATGTGGAAGGGAGTGTCTAGTGGAAACACATTCACCTTCAGAATCATGCCCTGTCCAAACCTTCTTTTCAAACATCCAATCAGCCAGTGATTAGGGACTGGTAACCTGATCAGAGAGTTAAGGAGTGCACAAGGAGTGGCCATAAGGAGACAGAAGAAACAGTCAGGAAGAGAGTGGCACAGTAGGTCTTTGGCTATTTGAATATGTGTAAGGGTTTATGTCAGAAAAGAAACTCCATCCCACCATGTTTTTCCTCTACTGTCACATCACAACAATCATTAACAAACAAGAACACTTCTGTGACCAAATATATGGGGGTTTGGTCACAACAGACATGCAACAGACACCAGCTGTGTGTCCTCCAAGAGAATGTCAGATCCCACAGATTGGGGGCTCAGGCCCCAAGACTGCCCCTAGACACTACTCATAAGTCCAGGCCACCAGAACTTCTGACCAGCTGGCTGAATTCAAGTTGGGGTTCCCATGACCCCATCTTTGGGTTTGATTAATTAGCTGGAGAAAATGTACAAATTTGCATTTACTGGTTTATTAAGAGAATATTACAAAGGGTACAGATGAAGAGATGCATAGGGTGAGCCATCGGGGAAGGAGCCTGGAGTTTCCATGCCCTCCCGGGGTGCCACCTTCCAGGAACCTCCATGTGTTCAGCTATCTGGAAGCTCTCTGAACCCAATCCTCTTGGGTTTTTATAAAAGCTTCATTAAGTAGGAATGGTTAGTTAAACAATTGGCCATTGGTGATTAATTTAACTTTCAGCCCCTTCCCCACTCCCCAGAGATTGGGGGAGGTGGCTGAAAGTCCTACCGTCTAATCCTGGCTTGGTCTTTCTGGTGACCAGCCCCCATTGTGAACCTGTCAGACAAAAGCCACACTAAAAGACAGCCCTTTGGAGATCTTAAGGATTATAGGAATTATAAGCCAGGAAACCACGGACAAAACTCACGTATATAAAATACCACAGGTTGGTCAACCATGTAAAGTAAAAAGAAAACATTTCCTAAGGAAACCCCAAGGCTTCAACCACCCAGTCATGAGACTACTCTCTGACTTGAACTTGATGGTGAACACTACACATGCCACTGTCTCCTTCTAAGAGACCACACTGACAAGTCTGAACTTTCTAGAAAGCCACTTGCTTTAACCCCTGTCTGAAATTCAATTGAAAGCCAATGTACATCCAAATTTTAGTCATACTTCAAAGTGATCCCCCAACTTTATTAGGGGGAAAAGCCAAATTCTATCCTTCTCTGGTCACAACCAGGTATGAGTTTACAAAGAATAAACACACCTTGGCTTCAAACTGAGAATAATCTGGTTCACCTGATGTTATACAGCACAGATTCTTGGAGGCAGAAGGACCTTGCAGGTCACTTTATAGATGAGGACACCAGCCAAGGTGAGACAAGGTTTTTTATCATTCTCTTTTGTTTTCTATGCATTCAATTTAAATTATATGAGCATTACCTAAAAGCTGATTGCGTTAGAAATCTATGTAAGCTGAAAGTGTATCATTTCTGATTCCTGTCTACATCGCTATGGATATAAAAGTCTACAATTCTGTTTGTGTTGTCATTGGGGTGTGCAGATGAATGAGGTAGTATTGAACATTGTTTTTTCTGTAATGCTGTGCCTTGGAGATCTTCTGCTGGAGCTCAGAAACCAATATCCCAATAGACAGCCCTTTGACATGCTGAACTGAAGCAGAGGCTTCACATCCTCTCTGACCTCCTGCCACCCTCAATCTTCTGTTTCCCCTAAAGCACAGGCTGGAGTTGTTTCCTGAAGTTCTCTGATCGATCTAAAGTCTGGACCTGACAAAGAAGAAAACAGTCACCTCTGGTTCCTTCCCTGAGTTTTTATTAATTGAATTCATGTCGCAGGGAGAAAGACTGAAGTCTTTCAACTCGCCCGGACAGACTTTTGTCTCAAATCATTGTCTACTCTGCAGGCCCAACAAACTTTGTCTCAGGCCACTGTGTGTTCTTTAAGACCACTGAATTCTGCTAAAAATCATTTGCTACCCCCACTTTCCCTTAAGAAGAAGGTATGCAGCCATTTCTACCCCATTGCATGACGGGGAGATCACTCTGTGGCCCTGCCCCGTGCGTGATAACACATTTGCATGCCATTCCTCCTGTTAACCTGTCTTTTGTCCGTTGACCTTCAGTGAACCTTCAGAGGGCAAGGGAGATATTCTTCCTTGGCCCCTATACTTGTGATGCAGAAAAATGGACCTACTGTATTCTGTACAGCCATAGTTTACATCGTTACCCTTTTGATGATCTCGTTTTCAGTTTCTAGCTATTATCAAAAAAGATACTTTATTTCTAACCTCTTTTCTATAAAACTCAGCTTCTGATGATATGCCCCCAACAACCAGAAAGGAGCCCTATTCCACCCTCAGCCTCCCAGGAGTTGACAGACAACTCCTTCCTTCCAGATTGTTCAGGTCAAAAACCCAGGAGTCAGCCTTGATTCCCAGTGATTCACATGGTGGAAAATTATGTGGGTTCTACCTTCGACACTTGCAGAAAGATATGGAAACAATCTAAGTGTCCGTTAACAGATAAGTGAATAAACTGTAGTGTATATGTGTATATATATATGTGTGCGTGTGTGTGTGTGTGTGTGTTTGTGTATAGAGACAGAGAGAGAAAGAGAGAGAATGAAATATTATTCAGCCTTAAAAAAGAAGAAAATCAGCCAGGTGCAGTGGCTTATGCCTGTAATCCCAGCACTTTGGGAGGCCAAGGCAGGAAGATTGCTTAAGCCCAGGAGTTCAAGACCAGCCTAGTAAGTCAACGTGGAGACAGGGTCAACAAAGTAAGAATTCATCTATACAAAAAATAAAAAATTAGCCAGATGTGGTGGTACACACCTGTAGTCCCAGCTACTTGGGGGACTGAGGCAGGAGGATCTCTTGAGCCCAGGAGATCAAGGCTGCAGCAAGCCATGATTGCGCCACTGCACCCCAACCTGGAAGATAGAGCAAGACCCTGTCTAAAAAACAAAAAAGAAAGAAAGAAAGAAAGAGGAAAATCCTGCCATTTGCCATAACATAGATGAAACCGGAGGACATTAGGACATTATGCTAAATGAAATAATCCAAACACAGAGAGAAAAATATTGCAGTATCACTTATACCTAGAATCTAAAAAAAAAGAAAAAAAAAGTCAAATATACAGAGAAAGAGAATAAAACAGTAAAACAGTGGGTACAAGGGGAGCTTTAAGTAGCAGATGTGTAGCATGAATAAGCCTCAAGATCTAATGTATAACATGAGGACTACAGGTTGTCCACAAGAAGTCAAATTCTATAAAATGCTTGAAAAGATTTGTTCTGAGCCAAATATGAGTGACCATGGTCTGTGATACAGCCCCAGGAGATCCTGAGAACATGTGTCCAAGGTGCTCAGGCTGCAGCTTGGTTTTATACATTTTAGGAAGACATAAGACATCAATCAATACATGTAAGATGCACATTGGTTCAGTACAGAAAGGCAGGACAACTTCAAGCAGGGGCTTCCAGGTCACAGGTGGATTCAAAGATTTTCTGACCAGCAATTGACTGAAAGATTTTATTTAAAGACCTGAAATCAATATGAGGGAGTATCTGGGTTAAGATAAGGGGTTGTGGAGACCAAGGTTCTTATTATGCAAATGAAGCCTCCAGGTACCAGGCTTCAGAGAGAATGCATTGTAAATGTTTCTTATCAGATTTAAAAAGGTGCCAAACGTTTAGTTAACTCTCTCCTGGATCAGGAAAAAGACCTGGAAAGGAAAGGGAATTCTCTACACAATGTGGATTTTCCCCATAAGAGACAACTTTGCAAGGCCATTTCAAAATATGTCAAAGAAATATATTTTGGGGTAAATACTTTGACTTCTTTCAGAGCCTGCTATCTCATGTTGCTATCTTATTGCTACAAGGAGTCCATTTTGTGAGTCTTAAGTTTTAGTGTTAGTGCTGGTCAGCTCTGCCTGAATTCCAGAGGAAGAAAGTTATAATGAGGCATGCCCGGCCACCCATTCCCAACGTGGCACATGGCATGAACTAGTGTTTCAGGTTTACTTCAGAAAGCCCTTGGCAGAGAGAGAGGAGGGTCCATTCAGTCAATTGAGGGCCTTAGCATTTTATTTTTGGTTTACAAGGTAATAAAATTTTACTTTATTTGAGATTCCTGCTAAATGAGAAGATTTAAGCTGCCCTTGTCACCAAAAAAAAATGTGGGTAACGATGTGATATGTTAATGGTGAATACGTTAACTCGTTTTACTATAGCAATTATTCTACTATCTATATGTAGCCCATAACATCATGTTGTATATACACAATACAATTTATTTAAAACACACACACATACTTGCAGAAGCTGACCACCTTTAACTCCTTGACTGCTGCCCCAGTAGGCTAGTCCAGACCAGGATCAACACTTCCAGACTGGTCCCGTGTCCACCCTCCTGCTCCTACCATATATGTATTTTCTACACGGCAACCTTGGGGGATTCAGGGAACATGACACTCAGATGGTGTAACTTCCCTGCTCAAAACCTTACAGACTCCCCACTTCATTGACAGAGATTGTTGAAGTCCTTACAAAGCCCAGTGAGGCCCCTCAAGTTGGGTGTCCTGTTATCCACACCAACTTCCTTTCCTGCTACCCTCCCCTGGATCCACAGACACTGGCTTCCTCGATTTTTCTCCAACATGCCAAGCATACTCCCACCTCAGTGTCCTTGCCTTTGCTCTTCCCTCAAACACCTACATGACTCACTCCCACATTCCTTTCAAGTCTTCATTCAAATTTCACCTTCTCAACAAGGTCTACCCTGACTGCCATATTTAATACCCAAACCTGTTCCCCTACTCCCATCCCAACTCTCAGCACTACAAATTCTTGCTTACCCTAATCTACTTACTCTTTTTTTCCACATTAATTATCTTCCAAAAAACTGGGGGATTTACATATTCATTATATTTTTTATTGTCTATCTGCACCCGTGAGAATACACATTCCAGCAAACAGGAGCTTTGGCTGGTTTGTTCACTGATATGTCCCAAGCATCTCTGAGCTTGACACAAAGTAGGTGCTTAATGAATATTTGGCAAATGAATTAGTAATGCCTTCACCATTATTCACTTGCATGTTTGTTACTATTTCTCTAGAAGATATATCTATAAGTGGAATTGCATACTGATGCCCACATTTAAAATTTCATTAGAGACTACCAAATTGTGCTCCAAAAAGATATAACCAATTTAGACTTCCAACATCAATGCATGGAAATCCTCGTCTTTCCATCCTGGATATTAACTGATAAAACTCTTATGTTGTTTTAATATGTTTCCCATGAATAGGCTGATGAGGTTGGGCATTTAATCTTATATTTATCAGCCATTTATAGTTCCTCTTCTTTGAATTTATTATCTTTTCATACTGTAACAGGATAAAAAAAATTTTTTTTTAATTATACTTTGTCAGGAAAAAATTGTCCAAGATGTGGAAATGGGCAAAAGAGATCCCTGAGTATTCTTTTTTTTTTTTTTTTTTTTGAGACGGAGTCTCACTCTGTCGCCCAGGCTGGAGTGCAGTGGCGCAATCTCGGCTCACTGCAAGCTCCGCCTCCCGGGTTCACGCCATTCTCCTGCCTCAGCCTCTCCAAGTAGCTGGGACTACAGGCGCCCGCCACCACGCCCGGCTAATTTTTTTTTTGTACTTTTAGTAGAGACGGGGTTTCACCGTGGTCTCGATCTCCTGACCTCGTGATCCGCCCGCCTCGGCCTCCCAAAGTGCTGGGATTACAAGCTTGAGCCACCGCGCCCGACCGATCCCTGAGTATTCTTTCAGTAGAGTATTGGGCATTGCCTAGGGGACCTTCTGGGATGATGTGAGTATAGAGACGCCTGTGCCTTTGGATTGACTTTCCATTATTAGTCTATTTTACATGCCTGTAGGGGCAGCAGTTAAAGTGAAGACAACTGGTAGCAATGTAAATGGTTCCTGTCCTTAACAATGCAAATGAGTTTTGTCCCAAAGAGAATATAACTCTTTGTAACCAAATTCTGATTTGAATCTCTTCCAACAACTGACTTGCCCCTTCAATAATTAATGAGCTAAATAAAATCTTTGACACCTGTTCACTTTATATTTGTATAAAAGTCATGTTTCCAACTTCTAGGAAATTATACTCTAGCAGCCTTTCCCCTAATCAGCATAAGGAATTTGACTGCCCTTGCAGTTGAGGACCGGGGAGAGATTTTAGAATTATCTACAGCAATGATACCAAGAATTAATATTCAGCTACCGACATTCAAAGTAGGGTTTGAATTCACAGCAAGATAATGGGCTCTAAATCCAGGCTTTGTGGAGAGAGAAGAGATTTTCTAAATTCCTTTATCTCCCTCCTTGAATATATTAGGAGCCTAGAGGACCCAAGGAAAGTCCGCACAGACAGAGAGGAAAATAGGGGGAAGTCCCAGGAGCCTGTGTAAAGAGAATGTCTTAGTTTAAGGATTGAAGGCATAGAAGAGATAAATTGAGGAAAAAGCAAAAAGCAGCAGAACCTCAACCTCACTTTCTATCCAGACAGAGGAAGGAGGCAGCCTTATGCTCAGCCCCCAGCCTAACTGGAGTGGGCACAACCAAGTCGACCCAGTATGCCAGGTAGCCAGGCAAAAGAGGGAAGGCCTCAAGTTCACCTCTTCCAAGCAGGCTTTGGCTCCCACATGGCTAGTGTTGACAGACTTCACAAATAAAAATACAGGATGCCCAGTTAGATAAGAACTTTAGCGAAACAATCAATGTTTATTTTAGTGTAACTAATATACTAATATAATGTAATATTTGAGACCTGCAATATTTGGAACACACTTATACTAAAATATTATTTGCTGTTTATCTGAAATTCTTATTTAACTGGGCATCCTGTATTTTCATCTGACACTCCCTACATGAGGCTGTAAGGGAACCCAGAGTTCCCTGTAGCCCTGAGCAGGTACAGAGGTACCCAGATGGCTAGACAGGAGCACACCAAACAGCCCGTGAGATGAAAGGAAGCAGCTCCCAGGTGAGGGCTGCAGGACAGGCCACAGGACCTGAGGACACACATAGACCTCAGGCAAGGTCATAGTGAGGGCAGTAGTGGGGCTGGGTCAGCCAGAAAGTGTTACCATAAAGGGGTCCTGATCCAGACACCAAGAGAGGGTTCTTGGGTCTCACACAAGATAGAATTCAGGATGAGTCCACAGAGTAAAGTGAAAGCAAGTTTATTAAGAAAGTACAGGAATAAAGCACAGCTACTCCACAGACAGAGCAGGGTGTTTCCAAAAGTAAGAGGAGGAACGCGTCCACCCTAGGTACAATACTCATTTATACAGGATAAAAAAATATCATGGGAGATGTGCTCTGCTACACGGGTGTGTGATAAAGGATTAATTTTCTTAATTACTATATTTTGCAAGAATCAATATTATCTTTAAAGCAAAATTAGGACTGCTTCTGTTCTCGAGATATTGGGATATTAGGACAGTCTCAAGTCTGGGTCTGTTTAGTAAACGTTATCAATCTGTTCCCTTAACCATAAACATCTAGAGGCTAGGAATACTTAACTTTCTGGGAATGCAGCCCAATAAGTCCCAGCCTCATTTTCCTAGCCCTCACTCAAGATGGAGTCACTCTGGTTTGAATGCTTCTGACAAAAGGACCATAGGCATTGGCCCAGCTAGGAAAGGAACCAGAAACGAAGACATCAACATGAACCTCAACCTTAAGGGCCTCCAGAAATTAAGCAGCCAGGCATGACACCAGCTGCACCCGGGCAGTCACTAATCCATGAACTGAAGTGGACATGAGGGGAAATCCAGAAGACAGGAAATGAATCCTCCATTGTCCTTACCATCACAAGGCCACATGAGCCACAGCCTCATTCCTACATCCCCAGCATCTTAGGGAGGAAGTCTGGGCATTTCATCCAAACGAGATCTGCATCGTCTAAAGAAACTTTTGGATGCATTGGTTCATATTACACTTACTAGAGTGGACAAAATTATGGAGGCCTTATAGAGGAAATGAAATCAAACACAGAGAAATAAAGTAGAAGATACTTTATCTGCACTTTGGCGTGTATGATAATTTTGTGATTCAGTCACACTCGTTTTTATAATCCTTTAACTCCCATATGTTGCAAATATTTTCTGGTTATTTAAGTTGTCTTAATGTGTGGTTTTATACCAGCGTGTGTTACATAGAAGTTTTCATTTCGATGTAGTCTATCAAAATCTGTCAATTATGCCTTCTGTATTTTGTGCCTTGCTTAAGAAAATTTCCCTATCTCAAGATTACTAACAAATGTTCCTGTATTTTCTTCTGCTACCTTTATAGTTACAATTCATGCATCTGGCTGTTAATTTGTTGCATGTAGCTTCACGGTTACACCTTATAAGGCAAGAACCCTGTCATGCTCTTCATAAAAAGAAATTGGCTGACTTACTCTACTTATTATATGCTTTCTTAAAATTCCACTGGTATTTTATGGATTAATTTAGTAAGAATTGAGAAATATACAATATAGAAACATAGTATTGGTTTTCACTTACTCAGATTTCTATTGGTGACATTTAATAAGGATTCATAAGTTTTTGTGTAAATCTTTCACATTTGTCATTACATTTGTTAGGTATTTTACAGTTTTGTGGTCATGGAATCCTATTTGGTATTACATTGTCTAATTTATTATTGCTGATGTTTAAGTCTTTTGACTTTTTAATGTTGATTTTATATTAGACTCCTTTTCAGAAATCTTAGTTCTAATAATTTGTCACTTGATTTTCTTAGATTTTCTAAATTATCATATCATCTTCAAATATCTCATTTTCACCTCTCTTATTGCACTGGCCTTTAGCATAATGTTGAATGGCAGTGATGATTGTGTTATCTTTTTTCCAGGTTTGACAGAAACGCTATAGTGTTTGGTAGACACTTTGTATCAAGATGTTATCTTAGATGTATGTGTCAGCAGTTTGTCAACTCCTAGTATCAGCAGCTACCTGGTACCTGCCTCTCTTTCCCAAGTACTCATGGTTTCTGCTCACACCTGGCAGAAAATGCCTCTGTCTGCTGCTGCTTGACACAGGTAGGTGGCAAGCCACCAGGCTGCACCCGAGGCACATCATCAGTCACCGGGACAGATGACCTCAGGCAACCCTCTCACCCTCTGCATCCACAGCCTCAAGGTGGGAGCTCTCCTGAGACTCTTGTGCAGCACCTCTGGACTACTTCTGCCTTTTAAAAAAACTCACCTACATGTGTTTTGATCAGTGAACTCCACTTTCAACCTCATTTCCTCTCGCTTCTAGCTTACATAATTTCACATCCAAGAAAAGTAAGATCTAATTTTCTACAGCTGTAATGAATGTGTTTTATGTCTTTTCTGTAATTTCTAGAGATATAATGCAGAAGGGAGTATGATTCACAAGTATGCTCATTCTGGTACCTTTATCCAACTCCTTTCCTCTTCCAGATCAGTCTTTTTACACCTTCATCAAAGTTTCCTACCACCCTAAGGAAAGTATCTTCATCTCCTCTGCATGTTACCGAGAACAGTTGGTGATGGACACCTTCTCTGATTCCTCTGGGCTCTCTAGGATGCAAAAGGCTGTCAGGACCCCCTGGGCCCATCGTGAAAGCTAATTACAGATGGAATGTTATTTATGTTGGTGCTGTAAATTTGTCCTCAAAACCACCTCTTCAGTAGGGATAGTTCCAGGGGGAACATAAAAAGAAATAGAGAAGATTTCATGATGTCTGTAGTCACAAAATTTTAGACAGTCAAATGAAATTCGAGCTTGACTATGACCTTACAAAGAGGCTTGAAAATATTATTGGCACTAAATTTGCCTAAGAAAAGTGCCCCTATGGGTCTTTCAGTCATCAGCTGTGTTTCCTGAATGATGACAATACGAATGCTTCTGGTTACTTAGAATTACTTTTTGATCTTCAAACTCCATATTTACGTATTGTCTGACTTCTCCGATGCCCATTTAGTGTTTGATAGTCTCTCTGGCTTGGGCTACATTGCCTACTTTGGGACCCGTTATTAGTAACCATTTCAGTCCCATTGACTTCCCTCTCCAAAGAGCCATAGTTGAGTCAGGCTCAGAAAAACGGGTAAAAAAGAGACAAAGAGAGGTAACAAATTACTTTTACGCACATGTACTAACAATTATTAGTCTCAGATGCGCAGATGAGTGGATTTCTAAGACGTAAAAGTCTTCTTCAATTTCCTTTTGTTGGAATCATCCGCTTGCTGGCTTTTCATTTTCAAACTTAACTTTGTGAACAATTACGGAAACAATATGGTTATGGAGAGTGCTAGGTTCAAGGGCAGGGATATCAGTTGGTTGGAAAACTGAGTCAGGACTAGTAAAAGACTTTCAAACTCTGGAGTGGAGAGACTAAAATTCATCTCCAACACTTTGAGGAAAGGATGATAAGTTCCAGCTGAGATGACCAGGACTTTGCTGCCACCTATCCTCCATCCCTAGATCTGGCCTTGCCTCCAAATGCCACACAGCAACCATGCACCCTCTTCCATCAACGGAGCTACCAAACAGTGCAAAGCTGATTCTCACAGCATGTCCCCGAATGTCCTGATTTACAGAAACCTGAAGACACCACAACACTCAAAGGAAAGCAGTGGCCCAGAATGGGCAGAGGACTTGTGAGTCGTCATACAGCAAACCGTCAGAAACCTGCATATATCTGGACAAGTAGTTTCAGAGAACTCCTCCCCCAGAATGGCAAAGAACTGAAGCTCATAGTTCAAAGAGCGGTGATTGTGATTTGTCTAATGTTAAAGGAGAATGTCTAGATGCAGAATGCCAGAGCATCTGGTTTTAACCTGTCTTAGACTGGGATCCCCCAGAAACAGACCCTGGAATAAGAATTTGAATATAAGTAGCTTATTTGGGAGGTGATCCCAGAAACCACCACTAGAGGAGGGGGATGTGAGGCCAGGAAGGGAAGGCAGCCAATGCCTGGGATTTATTGGGTTACCATTGCAGGCCACTGACATCAATCATGCTGGGCACTGTGGGAGACAGTGTATAACACAGCTCAGAGCTGTCCCCACCTTGGGACAATCATGAGGAAGTGGGGGTATTTATCCATCAAACAGCATCATCATTGGGGTCCTGTCTCCCAGCCTGCTCAGCTTTGACCAAACACAACTTGGATAGAGAGATGAAGGGCAAGTGCTGGGTGCAGATGGACAAGGCACCAACCACATCTGCAACACTGCTCTTTCCCCTTGGTGAGCTTGGACAGTTGGGTTTTCTGACCCTCATCTCTTCTCTTGGGTGGTTATATCTCAACATCATTTCTTGGACACTGCAGGGACTAACTCAGGCTAGGGCCACTTGCTGTTCCACAGCCTCCTGAGTCATGCCCTTTCTCACTGGGATGTCCATAATCTCCAGCCTGCAGGGCTCTGCCCACTCTATCAACTCCTGAAGGAAAACACTTTCTGAAGCAATGTTTTGTATGTGCCACTCCTTATTACAAAACATTTCATGGCTTACCATTCCCTGCAAGGCAATATCCAGTCCTCTTAATCTTCTAGGTCTCCACAGGTCACACTCAGACTGGCTTCTCAGTCTAGGGATCCAGCCAACCTAGTCCCTAAGACAGGAATGGCTGGGTCACCTATGCCTTTACTTTCCCCTTAGTCTTCTGCCATCCCCTCAGCCATCCACAGAACTATTATAGAACGGAAAACAGGGAATGGAGTATCCCTTAGGCTTCAAGCAAGTCTATGGAGAAGACGGCTATGGAGAGGTAGAGGTGGTCACACCCAGGAAACCAAACGCCTTGGCCTCCAGCTGAACTGTAAAGAAGAGGCAGCATGGTAAGCACAATTAATAACAATGTACTTGATATAGTTAGGCTTTGTGTCCCCATCCAAATCTCAGCTTGACTTGTAATTCCCAGGTGTTTAGGGAGAGACCTGGTAGGAAGTGATTGGATTAAGGGGGTGGTTTCCCCACGCTGTTCTCTCAATAGTGAGTGAGTTCTCATGAGATCTGATGGTTTTATAAGGCAGTTTTCCCCACTCTTGCTAACACTCTCTCTCCTGCCGCCATATGAAAAGGTCCAAGTTTGTTTCCCCTTTGCCTTCCACCATAATTGTAAGTTTCCTGAGGCCTCCCCAGCCATGTGGAACTGTGAGTCAATTAAACCTCTTTCCTTTATAAATTACCCAGTCTCAGGTAGTAACTTTATAGCAGTGTGAAAATGAACTAATACAGTACTATATATTTCCAAATTACTAAAACAGTAGATTTTAAATATTCTTACAAAAAATAAGTAGATGAGGTGATGGACAGATTAATTAGCTTGATTTAATTATTTCATAAGTATACACATATCAAAACCTCACACTGTACCTCATAAATATATACAATTATTACTTGTCAGTTAAATTTTTTAAAATAGAGTCTGCCAAGGTGTAATGGGCCTACACTCCAGTGAGATTTTTCTTCTTGGTCTAAAAATAGAGTGACCTACCAGACTAAGGGAAGTTTCAGGATATAGAATTTTGACTTTTAAAACCAGAAGCATCCAGGCAAACAAGGACCAGTTCGTTCCACAGGCCATTTGCTTTGGCCAGCTAGATCAAGGGAGAAAAGATGACTCTGCTGAGATGAAATAGCTCCATGCCTACCAGACAGTGTCTACCATAAACCATAGCCAGATGCATATGTTGCTTATCGCACACATTGCTTCTTTGAAGAGAATAGCTAGTGCCAAGCCCCAGGCTAAGCGTGAGCTGGCTGGATAAATAAACAAATTGCTCAAGAGAAGTTCTTCAGGGTGGCCTGTGAGTGAGCTGCTGACCCTCTCCCATCTTCTGCAGGTGGCTCATTCAATCGCCAAATCTTCCCCCACCCACCATCCCAAAAACCTGACCGCCAGTGACCTCCCAGCTGAAAGACATTCTGTGAAAGAGGAAAACATATTCCAGCTTGGTCACTCAGCAATCTTAATTAAGATAAGCCTGCTTATAAATATTCAACCTCTCACAAAGCTCCATAAGCTCCTGTTTGTGTATGGAACGGCTTAATTGCAGTCTGGGTCTTGAGCGCCTATTGGTGTCTCAGACTGATGTAAATACCATTAACCCTGAGAAAAAGGTTGCACCCCTGGCAGCCAGAAGAGAATATGCAAATCTGATGGGGGAAAACAGCTACACATTCCTTTGCACATAAAAAAGAAGCAGCATCCAATGAAAGTTAGGTCTTTCTCCCCTTCTCAGTCTAGAGGTCTGGACGGTGAGGTAGAGGTCCAACTCTACCATGAGGACCCCAACTTCCAGGGAGGCATTTGGCTTTCCCCAGCCTTATTTTCTTCCATCTGCAAAATGAAGCCATGGATTCAGCTCTTTCAGAGATCTTTTCAGCTCTAGGGGAGTGCTCCATCCCTGAAGATGGGTAAAGACCAAGAGCATGGCTATGGTAAACTATATAGGTATAGGCTGGAGACAGCTCTGGTGTTGAGGATTTGGGTAACAGAACACTTACTATGAGCTCACAATGTGAAGTGGTCACTAAAGAAGGTTTCATGAGGCCTTAGCTTGAAGTGTCTGCATAGATACTGTTGGGACTGCACCCAGATGACCTCAGAGCCTTCTCACTATTTGTCATGGACTGAATGTGTCCCATCAAATTCATAGGTTGAAGCTCTAACCCCCAATGTGGCTGTATTTGGAGATAGCTCCTTTAAAGAGGTAATTAAGGTTAAATAAAGCTGTTAGATTCTCAGGTAAAGGCAAAAAGGAAAAAAAAAAAAAAAGAGTCTGTTAGGGTGGGACTCAAATCCAATCTGACGAGTGTCCTCATAGGAACAGGAAGAGACACCAGGGATGTGCAGGCACAGAAGAAAGGCCAAATGAGGACACCATTTGGGAAGATGGCCACCTGCAAGCCAAGGAGAGAAACCCTCACCAGAAATCAACCCAGTGGCACCTTGATATTCAATTTCCAGCCTCCAGGATGGTGAGAAAAAAAAAATTCTGTTGCTCAAAGCACCCAGTCTGTAGTATGTTGTCATAGCAGCCCAACCAGACTAATACACCAGTTCTGGGTGCCCAGCCCTCTTCTGTGCACTTCACATTTTTTTTATTTATGTTTTGACTCAGGTTCTTGCTCTGTTGCTCAAGCTGGACAGCAATGGTGTGATCCCAGCTCACTGCCATCTCAATCTCCTGGTCTCAAGTGATCCTCCCACATCAGCCTCCTAAGTAGCTGGGACCACAGGCACACACCAAAATATCCAACTAATTCTTTATTTTTTGTAGAGAGGAGGTCTTTCTATGTTGCCCAGGCTGGTCTTGAACTCCTGGCCTCAAGTGACCCTCCTACCTCAGCCTCCCAATGTGTTGGAATTACAGGCAGGAGGCACCACACCCAGCCTTCACTCCTGTCACTCACACCTGCAACCCACTTCAATGCCCTTGCACTGTTGGAACTACAACCCAGAACAAAGAAAGCAAGAAGTGCTTTGGAGTTGATGTGCCTGCCCTCCCTGGTGCAAGGTATGAAAGCCCCACTCCCTGGCCTTGAGGTGGAGCAAACTCTTGGTGCAATTCACACTCCAGAACTGCCCACAGTATCACCTGAAATTACTCCCTTGCTTGCTGCTGCTGCTTCTCTCCCCTGCCTGCTCTACTGCCTTTTCAATTTCTCTCCAGAGTCCTGCCTTAATGAAACACACGCACACAGATTGTCATCATAGGGCTTGCTTCAAGGAAGCCCCTCCTAAGATGCTAGCTCAAAAGATGTGTGCACCCAAACATTGTAGCTTCGAGCCAACTTCATATTTCACACTCCTCTTATCACTTGCTCCTAAAGGGAGATGGGAAGGGCCACTGCTGGCTACAGTGAGCTCAGGCCCTCAATTCTGGCATACGCATGTTCTCAACCATGTCTCTGACTATACAATCGGATCCAGCCTCCGATTTGGAAGTCTCCAGCTCGCTGGAGTTGAGCAAGGGAATACGTTCCTCTGATTATCCTTCAAGTGCCCCCCTGAGAACTCAGCAGGCTCCATCCTAGCCTGTTCAAACTCCACCTCGGGGCTGTGCTCATTTTGGGGCTTATGATTTTTGAGACATACCGATAGGGGGCTCACAGGAGGGACCAGAATGGAGAGGAAACACAAAACTTCACAAAGACCTCAGTTTATATTTTCCTAGAGGCAAGTTCAAGAAAAGGATTCATGTGCTTTAGTTAGGAGGTGATCCCAGAACTAATGGGGATGGGTGATAGGGGGATGTGAAGGAAGCCAGTGAGAGTACATCACTCGAGCAGGTCCCTGTGGTGGGCACTACAGCTTCTTCCTGCTGGGACCCTCTGAGAAACAACGTAGAGCACACACCTCAGAGCTTCCCACACAATGGGCAAGGTTGCTGCGGAATATCTACAGCAACTCCTGAGTGGTATGAGGGGTCACTGACCAGTCCAGGGCTGCTCCCAGGGGGTGCCACCTCTGCTGGGCACAGGGTGGCAGAGCTGGTACTGTGACCATGCTGAGCCCTCAGATGCTGCACCCAGAAGCAAGGTTCAAATGTAAGGGCTAAGGGAATGTGGGCAAGGCATGGCAGGTCTGACACACAAAGGATGGTTTAGAAACTGACATTATTAAGCCAGGAATAGAGATCACTCATGGGTGAAGAGGTCTGATCTAGAGTCAGAAAATTGAACCTTGAGTTTTGCTTGCTGACCTTGTGAGCCTGGCAAGTTGCTCCACCTATCTGAGCATCAGTTTCCTCATATGTGAAGTGTGGGTTAAGAGTAAACACCACAGGGCAGAAGTCTGAGGAAAAACAGGTTATTTGCCTAGTCTCAAAGTATCTCCCTACGAGGTCATTATAAATGACAAGGGGAAAAATAGCGACTTTAAACCAAAAGAAATTGGCAGATACCACCTTAACCAGGTGATCAAAGCTATCACCCTCATAACGGACATGTCAACACCACATACTTCCTCACATGCCCTGAGAAGACACAACACACCTCTATGTGTTTCTGCCAAAAATAATCACCTGAATCTAGTCACAGGAGACATGAGACAAACTCAAGTGGAAAGAGATTCTGCAACGCAATGTGCCTGTGCACTTCAAATATGTCAAAAAGTATATATATGAAAAAGTATATATGTATACGATAAATATATGAAAAAAGTCTATGTATCTTATCTATCTATCTATCTATCTATATATATATATATACACACACACACGAGATGAAAGACAAAGAGTCTAGGTACTGTTCCTGATTGCAGGAGGCTAAAGAAACATAACAACTGAACTCAATGCGGCAGTCAGGATTTTTTTCATTTCTTGGTTTATTTATTTATTTATTTTTGCTATAAGGGACCAACATCTAAATCATGTCTATAGTTTATGTAATAGTATTTTATAAATATTTAATTTCCTGATTTTCATAATTGTGCAATGGTTATAGAAGAGAATTTTTGTTTTAGGGAAAAACAATAACTAAAAATGCAAAGGGGTATAGTTTCAGTCTATTTTGGCTTCTATAGTAAAGTATTATAGACTGGGTGGCTTATGAAAAACAGAAATTTGTTTCTCACAGTCCTGGAGGCTGAGATTCCAAGATCAAGGCACCAGCAGAGTTGGTCTCAGGTGAGGGCTCTCTCGCTGGTTTGTAGATGGTGACTTCTTACTGGCTGTGTCTTTGCATAGTGGACAAGGCAGGTGCGCTCTCTAAGGCCTGTTTTATAAGGGCACTAGCCTCATTAATGAGGGCTCCACTCTCTGACCTAATCATTTACCAAAGGCCCCACCTCCTAATACCATCACAGTGGGGATTAGCATGTAAACACATGGATTTGGGGGACACATTCAGTCTACAGTAGACATCACATCTGCAACTTATTTTCAAACAGGAAAAGAAAATCTCACACCTTTTCAGAAAATCTGAAACTGCGTCAAAATTTAAAAGTTAAAAGAAGTTAATAACCACCTCACAGCATTGCTACTGTTGCTGAAATAGGATTTAACACCATCTCAACTCCTCTGTCTCTGGAGCTCCTTTATCCCATGAATCCTGCATGGTTTCCTCCCAGTGCTCCCCTGTCACCCTCAGCTCTTCCCAGAGCCTTCTGCCAGCCTCTCTGCCTCCATGTCCCTCCTGCACGCTATATCCGAACCACCACCCCACTGTGGCCCTAAGTCACCCTCCACACTGGCCAAAATGGTCTTCTTAAAATGCAAATATGACCTTATTTGAAACACTCCAATGCCACCCCCTTGCTTATAGAACAAAATCCAGACAAATAAGACCCTCTGTGACTGGCTGTGGTCCATCTCTCCATCCCTCCCTCCCCACCAACTCCCTGCCCCATCTCAAGCCCAGGCTTCCACCGCACTAGAAGACCAGGTGACCAGAGGACCAGATGGGGTACTGTCCCCTAGACTCACTATGCTGTTTCCCACGTCCATGCCTTTCCACATGCTACTTATTCTGTTTGGAAGTCCCTTCCTCTCTTGACCCCAAAACTTTCACCATGACCCCTCTTCAATATCATCTCCTTTGCGAAGCTTTCCATGACCTACCCCGCCACACCCCAGACAAAGCTAATTAATCATTCCTTCTTCCATACAATCATTATGCCATTTCTATCTCCACAAACATACCTGAAGCAGGTAGGAATCTCAACCACCAACTCAGACAAGTGTTAAAGGATAACTTTTTCTTTTATCCCAGCTCCCTTGCCCTTGTGAAAGCTGATCATAAGACTTGAGTCATTCTTGTCATACCCAACTAAAACAGAATCAAGAGGCCAGGAGATAAAGTACTCAGGGCACAAAACATTGCTCCAAAAATGTAATTCTCTGCAAGCCTGGCTGCTGAACTCCCTGCCATAACCTGAAACCAATTTTATCTAATGGCTGCTGAAATGACCCGCTGCGACTAAGACTACTTTTGCCCACCACAGTCACTTACCTATCAGAACTTGCCAGCTCCTCAAAAGCTTACTAGTGCCAAAGAAATTTCTCAAAGAGTAATACATAACATTTCTCCTTTGTTCTTTGGACATAACAAAGACCAGCCAGTCTGCATGGATGCCCCAAATTGCAATTCTTTCCTCCAAAATAAAACATTTTAATTTTAGAGATTGATTCCTATATTTTATTTGACTTTGAGATCCTTCAAAATTTTAATACAATAACTCTTCTAGCCTTTTGCAGACTGGCTTACAGTTTCCCCAGCAAACTCAAGCTCCAGTTGTCCACAGCAGTGGCTGAGTTGAGAACACACTTCCCTTCCTTGCATCACTTCCTGACTCCCCTACTGGAGTTCCTTTCATTTCCCAAATAAAGTCCTTGAACTTGAATCCTTGTCTCAGCTCAGCTTCTAGGAGAAACAAAACTAAGACAGATGACATGGCTCAGATATATTAGTTCTGACCCTAGTCTCCCCTGTCCACATAAATTGATAAACCATACAGTCTGATAAATCCCCTTCTAATACCCTAATCTAATGCGTTAATACTAGGTGACTCCTCATTTTATTTTTCTACCCTAGCTTTCTTTGGAAAGAATAAGGAATAAAGGAAAATACGTGTCATTGTCCTCATATTTTGGGGTATAAAATTCTTTCAGATGTTGTATTTCAATGTTGAAAATATCAAGCATAGATACCAGCCTTCTACACTCCAAAGGCTGGGTAAAACATCATTAATGCAGTGTTCAAGTTCACCTTGGCTGATTTTGTTTTGTTTTTTTAAATAGACTATTTTTTAGAGTAGCTTTAGATTCACAGCAAAATTGAGTAGGTAGTATAATTGTACCATCTGCCTGCACACATGCACAACCTCCCTGAATTCTTCACCAGAGTGGTGCATGTGTTACAATCCATGAACTAACCCATGTTGACACATCATAATTACCCAAAATCCATAGTTCACATTAGGGTTCACTCTTAGTGTTGTACTTTCTATGTGTTTGGACAAATGTATAATGACATGTATCCACTATCACAGTATCATGCAGAACAATCTCACTGCCCTAAAATTCCACCGTGCTCTCTCTACCCATCCTTCTCACCCCCCAACTCTGGGAAACTACTGATAGATTTTCTTTTTCCAGAGTGTTATCATATTAGTCCATTCTCACGCCATTAATAAAGACATACCCAATACTGGGTAATTTATAAAAGAAAGAGGTTTAATTAACTCACAGTTTCTCATGGCTCACAATCATTGTGCAAGGTGAAGGAGGAGCAAAGGCCTATATTACATGGTGGCAGGCAATAGAGTAGATGCAAGGGAACTCCCACTTATTAAACCATCAGATCTCGTGAGACTTATTCACTATCACAAGAACAGCCTGGGAAACCCTGTCCCCATGATTAAATTACCTTCCACCATGTCCCTACCATGACACGTGGGGATTATGGGAGCTACAGTTCAAGATGAGGTTTGGATGAGGACACAGCCAAACCATATCAGTCATATAGTTGGAAATCCATATAGTATGTGTGCCTTTGGGGTTTCTTTCATATAATAACATATATTTAAAGTTCCTCCATGTCTTTTCATGGCTTGATAGCTTCTTGGCACTGAATAATACCCCACGGTCTGGATGCAACACAGTTTATTTATTCGTTCACCTGCTGAAAGACATCTTGGTTGCTTCCAAGTTTTTGCAATTAAAGATAAAACTTCATATTCAGATTGTTGCGTGAACAGAAGTTTTCGGCTCATTTGGGTAAGTACCAAGAAACATGATTGCTAGAGTGTATGGTAAGATTATTTGTGAGAAACTGACAAATTGTCTTCCACAGTGGCTGTACCATTTTGCATTACCATCAATAATAAATAAGTGTTCCTATTGCTCCATGTCCCAGCCAGCATTTGGTCTTGCCAGTATTCTGTGTCTTCACCATTGTAACAGATGTGTAGGGGTAACTCGTTGTTTTAATTGGCAATTCCCTATTAACTTACAATGTCGAGCACCTTTTTAGATGTTTATGTGTTATATGTATATATTTTTGGTGAGATATTTTGTCAGGTCTTAAGCCTGTTTTTCCATCAAGTTGTTCATTTTCTTGTTGAGTTTTGAAAGCTTTTTGTATGTTTTGGATAACAGTCCTTCATCAGATATATCTTTTGCAAATATTTTCTCCTAGTCTGCGGCTTGTCTTCTCATTCTCTTAACAATGTCTTTGACAGAGCAGAAATTTTTATATTAATGATGTCCAGCATATCAGTTTTTTCTTTCATGGATTATACTTTTGGTGTTATATCTAAAAAGTCAAGACCATATGCCAAAGCCATCTAGATTTTCTCCTGTGTTGTATTCTAGTAGTTTTACAGTTTTGCATTTTGTATTTAGTACTGTGATCCCATTTGAATTAGTTTTTGTTGAGGTTGAATTAGTTTTATTGAGGTCTGTGTCTAGATTCTTTTTATTGGCGAGGATGGGGGAGGGCGCATGTGGATGTCTAGTTATTCCAACATCATCCGTTGTAAAGACTATCTTTGCTTCTTTGTCAAACAGTAACTGACCATTATATGTATTTGAGTCTATTTCTGGGCTCTCTATTCTATTCCACTCATCTGTTTGTCTGTTATTTCAACAGTGCCTCACTGTCTTTGCTACTATAGCTTTATAGTAAGTCTTAAAGTCAGGTAGTGTCAGTTCCCTGACTTTCCTTTTCTCCTTCACTATTGTGTTGGCTATTCTGAGTCTTTTATCTCTCCGTATAAACTTTAGAATGAATTTGTTCATATCCACAAAATAACTTGATAGGATTTTTATTGGGATTACATAGACTTTATAGATCAAATTGGAAAGAACTGACATATTGAGTTTTCCCATCCATCAACATGGCATATCTCTCCATTTCTTTCATTCTTTGATTTTTTCATCAGTTTTGTAGTTTTCCTCATTTATGTCTCATACATATTTTGTTAGATTCATATCTAAGTACTTTGTTTTGGGGTGTGCTAATGTAAATAGTAAAGTATTTTTATCTCAAATTTCACTTGTTCATTGCTGTTATATAGGAAAGTGATTGTATCTGGTATCATGCAACCTTGCTATGATATTAGTTCCAGGAGGGTTTTTTATAGATTCCAGATAACCATTCATCTGTTAGCAAAGACCGTTTTATTTTTTTCCTTCCCAATCTGTACCTTTTTCTTTTCTTTCCTTGCCTTATGGCCTTACCTGGGACCTCCGGTTTGATGTTGAAAAGGAGTAGTAAGAGAAAACATCCTTGCCTTGTTCCTAATCTTAGCAGGAAAGCTTTTCGTTTCCTCACTATTCAATATGATGTTATCTGTAGGATTTTGTAGATATTATTTTTCAAAATAAGGAAGTTCTTCTTTATTCCTAGTTTGCTGAGAGGTTTTATTTAACCATGAATGGGTGTTAGAGTTTGTCAAATGCTTTTCTGTATCTATTGATATGATCATGTGATTTTCTTCTTCTATTGATGTGATGCATTACATTAATTTTTAATTGTTGAACCAGCCTTGCATACCTGTAATAAATCCCATGGGTCATGCTGTATAAGTCTTTTTATAGATTGTTGGATTTAATTTACTAATATTTTTCAATGATTTTTTGCTTCTATGATACGTTCATGAGCAATACTGGTCTTTAGTTTTCTGGTAATATATTTTGTTTTGTTATTAGGGTAATGCTGGTATCATGGAATTAGTTAGAAATATTCCCTTTCCTTTTATATTCTGGAAGAGAGAGAAAATTGGTATAACTTCTTCCTTAAGGGTTTGGTAGAATTTGCTGATGAACCCATCTGGACCTGGTACTTTCTCTTTGGAGAGGTTATTAATTATTGATATAATGTCTTCAACAGGCAAAAATTTATTCTGATTGTCTATTTTTATGTGAATCTTGGCAGATTGTATCTTTCAAGGAATTGGTGCATTTTATCCAGGTTGTTGAATTCATGAACATAGAGTTGTTCATAGTAATTTTTATTATTATTTCAATGCCCATGGGATCTGTAGTAATGGGATCTGTAGTACAATCTTGCTTTTATTTCTGATATTAGTAATTTATTCTCTCTTTTATCCTTATTTAGCCTAACTAGAGGCTGATCAGTTTTAATCTTTTCCAAGAACTACCTTTTGTTTTCAGTGATTTTTTTCTATTAATTTTCTCTTTTCAATTTCACTGATTTCCACTTTAATTTTTATTATTTCCATAAGACCAAAAATGGTCTTACTTTGCACTTAATTTGCTCTCCTTTTTTAGTTTCCCAAAGAGGAAGCTTAGATTGTTGATTTTAGATCTTTCTTCTATTCTAATACAGACATGCAATGCTATGAATTTCTTTTACTATTTCTTTCACTGCATCCCACAAATCTTGACAAGTTGTACTTTCATTTTTTCAGTTCAAAGTATTTTTAAATTTCTCTTGAGATTCCTTTTGGACTAATATGTTACTTAAAAGCATGATATTTAATATCCAACTATTTGGGGATTTTCTAGCTATCTTCCTGTTATTGCTTTCTAGTTTAATTACATTGTTGTCTGAGAGCTTAAATTGTATTATTTCTATTATTATAAATTTGTTAATGTGTATTTTAGGGCCAGAATGTGGCCTATCTTGGTGAATATTTTATGTAAGCTTGAGAAGAATGTGTGTTCTGCTGTTGTTTGATGAAGTAATCCATAGATATCAATTATATCCAGTTGATTGATGGTACTGTTGAGTTCAACATTGTCCTCACTGATTTTCTCCCTGCTGTGTCTGTCCATTTCTGACAGAAGAATGTTAAAGTCACCAATTATAAGAGTGGATTCATCTATTTCTCCTTACAGTTCTATCAGTTTTAGCCTCACATATTCTGATGCTCTGTTGTTAGGCGCACACAGAGTAAGGATTGCTATGACTTTTGGAAAACTGACTTCCTTATCATTATGTACTAGTGCTCCTCTTTATCCCTGATAACTTTTCTTGATCTGAAGTCTATTTTCTCTGAAGTTAATATATCTCCTCCATCTTTCTTTTGATTGGTGTTTCATATTTCTTTCCCCATTCCTTTATTTTTTATCTATATGCATCTTTATATTTAAAATGGGTTTCTTATACATGACGTATAGTTAACTCTTATTTTTTGATCCACTTTGATAATATCTGTCTTCTAGTTGGTGTATTTAGACCATTAACATTTTAAATTATTATTGATATACTTGGATTAATATCTGTCATATTTGCTGCTGTTTTCTTTTTTTTTTTTTACTTCAACCCCTTTATTTCCAGACCCATGAAATCTTTTTTTTTTAATGTGTTTTTTTTTTTTTCTTTTATACTTTAGGGTTTTAGGGTACATGTGCACAATGTGCAGGTTTGCTACATATGTATCCATGTGCCATGTTGATTTCCTGCACCCATTAACTCGTCATTAAGCATTAGGTGTATCTCCTAATGCTGTCCCTCCGCCCTCCCCCAACCCCACAACAGTCCCCGGAGTGTGATGTTCCCCTTCCTGTGTCCATGAGTTCTCATTGTTCAATTCCCACCTATGACTGAGAACATGCGGTGTTTGGTTTTTTGTCCTTGTGATAGTTTACTGAGAATGATGTTTTCCAGTTTCATCCATGTCCCTACAAAGGTCACGAACTCATCATTTTTTATGGCTGCATAGTATTCCATGGTGTATATGTGCCACATTTTCTTAATCCAGTCTATTGTTGTTGGACATTTGGGTTGGTTCCAACTCTTTGCTATTGTGAATAGTGCTGCAATAAACATACGTGTGCATGTGTCTTTATAGCAGCATGATTTATAGTCCTGTGGGTATATACCCAGTAATGGGATGGCTGGGTCAAATGGTATTTCTAGTTCGAGATCCCTGAGGAATCGCCACACTGACTTCCACAATGGTTGAACTAGTTTACGGTCCCACCAACAGTGTAAAAGTGTTCCTGTTTCTCCACATCCTCTCCAGCACCTGTTGTTTCCTGATTTTTTAATGATGGCCATTCTAACTGGTGTGAGATGGTATCTCACTGTGGTTTTGATTTGCATTTCTCTGATGGCCAGTGATGATGAGCATTTCTTCATGTGTTTT